>NW_012267233.1:16219209-16290750 GCF_000151885.1 Dipodomys ordii
TATGTCCTTTGCCATGCAGAAGCTCTGCAATTTCATGCAATCCCATTTATCCAACCTTTCTTTGATTTGTTGTGTTTCTGGGTCTCTATTAAGAAAATTTTGGCCTGTGCCAAGGAGACCTAGGGTTTCTCCTATTCCTTCCTGTAATGTGTTCACGATGTCTGCTTTGACTTCAATGTTTTTGATCCATTTGGAGTTGATTCTGGTTCAGGGTGATATATAAGGATCTAGCTTTAGTTTTCTACAGGTGTTAAACCAATTTTGCCAGCACCATTTGCTGAAGAGGCTGTCTTTCATCCATTCTATTTTTTTTTTAGCTCCCTTATCGAAGATTAGGTGGCTATAGGTCTGTGGGTTTGTATCTGGATTTCTCCAAAGCTTTTTTAGCATGAATGGATCGTGTATTCGTCGAAGGCTGTTTTACTGTATCTATTGAGATGATCATATGGTTCTTGTCTTTGGCTCTGTTGATGTGGTGAATTACACTTACTGATTTATATATGTTAAGCCTGCCTTGATGTTGTGGGATAAAGCCTATTTAGCCATAATGTATGATTTTTTTTATTAGTTTCTGGATTTTGCTGGGTAGTATTATATTGAAGAGCTGTGCATCTGTGTTCATCAGAGAAATTGGTCTACATTCTCTTTTTTTTGTTGTTAGATCCTACGTGGTTTGGGATGAGAGTGATACTTGCTTCATATGGCATGTGACTTTTATCTCATAATGTCCACAAGCACCTGAAACATGGGTTTAGGTTTCATAGTCAGGTGGATTGACAATGAATTCTGTGTTGGGAGTTGTGATCTAAATTTCCAAGCACTTCCAGTTGACTCTGCAGGGCAAATCCCTTCAGGTACCATGAGGATTGTCCACCAAAAATGCATTCAACCTGCTGCCCACTAGGAGCCAAAGCAGAAGTTAATGAAGGGTCACTCAGTAGCAGTAGGAAAAGTATCTGCATAGTCCACTACTTTCATCCTGGATAGTATTGGTACCACAATCCAACTTTGATGGTGAGATCTGATATTGATATGAGTCTTTTGCAAGCAGGTTTAAATAGTAGAACTTGAAGACTATTTAATTTTGTGTTGGGCTACATTCTAGTGAGCCTGAACAGACGAGTTGGCTGCAAAATGTCCCATTAGATAATAAAATAATCTCTTTTCTTAAAGAAATGATTTCTATGTATTTGTAATCGAAATGTTGAAGAATGTTTCCAGAAGAATCCATCTCAGTTATTGTCTAATTGATAGGGAGCTGCTCCTCAAGGTAGTAAGTGCCATAGTTGCTCCTTGAGGCCACTCTCAGAACAGCTGTGTGACATTAGCATAAACAAAGATGCTACGACAGGTTGCCATGGACCAACGTTATCAAAAGATTTATCAAATGGTTTGAAGGAAATTAAGTAGTTGGTGGGTGAAGACATTTGTACCATTTGCGATTACAGTCTGTTTTGTCAAGAGCCCATTTCCCATCCATTTTGATCCCTTTTTGGTATTTCAGTAAAGGCTCTGAAGGACCATTAAAAGCCAAGGATCAATACAGAGATCATGTAACTTGGCCCATAAATGGTGTCTGTCTATAAAATCAGGGGCTGACAATAGAGTAATAAATGTTGCAGGCTTCAAATTATTTTTAACCATTTTCTCTAATAGGAGAAATAGAGTATAGTAATGGTCCATAATAGAAAAGCTAGCTCTCAGGCACTTGTACTCTTCCTGTGGGTTATTGAGAAATCAAGGTAGGCAGCTGTGGAAGAGCAAACTGGTATAGATTTTTGAAAGGATATTTGAGGGCTTTCAGGTGGTAATGAAGGGTAGAAAGCTGTTTCTCCCCCTCCAAACATCAGGCTATTCATCTATTTTAGTAGAAATTATATTGTGACTAAAGTCAATGAGTTTTCATAGATTGGTACCTGTAATTTAGAATAGAATTTTACTATCTAGTTCCACATAAATGTGCTATTTTAATAAAATCAAACAAGTAGAAGTGTGGTTTTTTTCTAGAGAAAGTTCTAGGATGCTTAAAGCATTGGGGAAGTATAACAGTTCTAAAAGTAAGAAAAAGTGACAATTATCAAGTCCATTTGGTGATAGAAGCATGCAGGTTCTGAGATTTGTGTGTTATATGGGTCAGAGAAAGATAACTTGATGAATGAATGAGAGGCGGAAGGGAAAGAACACTGACATGTTGTAAAGAGACACAAGGCACGATTGCACCATGAGCTACCACTCCAGTGAGAGCTGCAGTGGAACTTGCCACAGACTCTGCTAAAGTCTCCTAGGGAGTGAGCCAGGAAGGCAGGAGGGAAGACAGGGATTTGGGGCTGAATCATTCTTTGCTTGCCTGGCAATGAGATACAGAGCAGAGGTACTATAGCACAAATTGGCAGTTCTATTGCTAAGTACAATAGCATTGCCTGGATGTTAGTAAGTTGATGCCTTACATAGAACAAAAAGTTAAGGGCAGTTAAAAAGCAATTGAATACTGACAGAGAGGCTCTTTGTGGGTTTCATCCTCTCTTACATTCTGCACTGTGTGAGCAGAATAGATTGAAGACTAAACTCAGGGTTTATTAGAATGATCAAGTTTCTAAGATGATTGATCAGTGAAAAGCCCATTATATCAAGACTGGGTTCCTGGCTGGGAAAGCATGGCACCCTGAGACTTGAGATGGGATTATTTGATTTGGTGTGCCAAAGGTTTTGGATCCCAAGGTCCCATTGAACACTTGTTTGCAGAAGTTTCCCAGTCATTCCTATAAAGAGTGGAGATAGGGACACAAGTGTTTTTTCTTCTTCTTGCTATTGTTTCTAATGTATTTATAATGTACCATGTGATCTTTTTGTTTCTTTGTATGTTCCTCCCCCATGGTATAGCCCCTATTTTCACTATATTTGATTCTGGTGCCCTGCATCTTGTATATACACTTCTGTAATTTGGGGAGGGGAATGGAAAAAACAAAATGCTTAAATATGGATACAAGTTGTCCCATTGTAACAATGAGATGTAGAAGACACTACGTTGAAAACCGAACTTTGCAATTTAGGTGGGGAGAGGGGAGTGCAGTTGTGGAGGTGGGAGGGAAGGGATGGTAGGGGAAAAACAAAGGAGGTAACAATGCTTGATAGGAAATGTACTCATGACCTTGCTCATTTACTCATGTAACTGTAACCCCTCTGTACAGTAGTTTTAAAATAAAAACATATTAAAATATATATCAGAAAAAAGGAGTGTGCACTCTTTAGCCATTAGGATAAATCTATATTATATTGAAACTCCATCTCACTCCAGACAAAATGGCTCTCAGTAGGAAAACAACAATAACAACAATAATTTCTTGGAAGGATGGAGGTAAGGAAATGGAACCTTTATACATTGTTAATGGAGATTTGTTTAAAAAAATAAAGTTAGCACTACCATATGATCCTTCTATACCATTCCTGGGTATATGCCCAAAGGAATCTAAGTCAGCATACAAACCTGCATGTCCATGTTTATTGTAGCACTATTCACAGTAGCTCAATTACAGAATCAGCCTCTGTGTCCCCCAACTGATGAATGGATACAGAAAATGTACCATACAGTTATTCAACTTTAAAGAAGAACAAAATCATGCCACTTGCAGGAAAATGGACGGAACCAGAGACCACATTAAGTTAAATAAGCCACTCAGAAAACAAATATTGCATGCTTTCTCTCATTTAAAGAATCTGGATTTTTTTTTTTTTGCTTATTTTAAGGTCTGAAAGTCACAGAAGGCCCATTCGGGAAGAAGGGGACTAACGGTAGAGTGAGCAAGATAGGGTAATACGAGGTGAATATAACTAAAAATACATATGTATTTGTATGAAAATGTCATAGTAAGTATAATTATTTTATAAATTAAAGAGAAAGGAAGGCAAGAGAACATTCTCCTTACGTAGAAACAAAACTGTGGAAACATCCCTCTCACAAGGAAGTAGGTCTCCCCAGTATGATCTGGCCTCCTCTTTTGCTGACACCAGATTCATAAATACTGGGTCTGATAAAGAAAGGAAAGGAATGGGGGAGCATCCAGGGGTCCACATTTGAGGCTGTTTAATGAAGTGCTCTGAAACACCATGCTGGATAAGAGTGAATTTGTTAACTTTGGGATATTGTTTAAAGTCATGGGATCTAATACTCTAGCAAAAACCTTGTATGCCTGCTGGAAACAATGTCCCCATAGTTGGAATGCCTGAATTACTATGGCAATGATGTGAGAAGAGACTAAAAGGCTCATGGTAGCTGATGTTCTGGAGTAGTAGGACTGGCAAGCCCATTTGATAGCTCTAGGATAGATCTAGTTTATCTGTAGCAAGCAGAGATGAGCTAGATCTTAACATCACTCAGGAGTTCAGTAAGTGAGACTGGAAAGATAAACGCACAGTGGCTACAATTTCTGCTGAAAACAGCTTCGTCAACTGACATGCAACCTTTGCAATCATTTTTCCCAGAATGGTCAAATTTATTCACAGGAAGTTTATTTCTGATTCCAACTTAGGAACAATCACCAAATTTGCTCCTCAACCAACCTTATAAGATATGCAACTCCTACTTAGCCTGCTCCAGCTTCCTCAAGTCAGCAATTACTTGATGCCCTCCCTTACATTTTTTTTTTATGGTCCTGGGGGTTGAACTCAGGGTCTGGGCATGTCTCTGTGGTCCAGATTAGTGTTCTACCACTTGAGCCACAGCACCACTTCTGGCATTTTCTGAGTAATGTATTGGAGATAAGAGACTCATGGATTTCCCCGCCCTGATTGGCTTCAAATAGCAACCCTCAGATCTCATCCTCCCGAGTAGCTAGGATTACAGGCCTGAGCCACCAGTGCCCAGTCCTGCCTTACTTTTTACTATGAAAATCTTCACTCTCCTGCCTGCCTTTGCTTTATGCTAAACACAAGTGATCGTGAATGACTGTCTTATAGCAAGTTCTGAATACACAGCCTTTATATGTTGTCATTTGGGTCGTTGTCACCTTTTCCACCTGACTCTTTCCGTGGGCAAAGGCTGATGGAAGGAGAGGCTGTCATAGTCCTCCCTGATACTAATGAGGATTATGGAGTACCAGAACTATAAGGGCCAGGTGGTGGCACTTAGCTGCCTGAAGCCAGGAGGTTGCAAATTTTGGGAAAACTGCCAGGTTGAGTGGCAGCCAAAGAAGCTAAGTCTACAGAGGGCTGTGGAGAGATAGTTAATAGAATATAAATTACATTGCTGAGGGCAAAATAGAAAATGAATTAGAGAAAGCATTGCTCAGTATATTGCATACATTTAATCAAAGAAAGCAATCATAGAAGAATAGGAAGCAGAAGGGGGTCACCCCAGTAAAACATCACAATCTCCTTTCTAGTTCTTGGACCTGAGCCAGTTGTAGCTCCAGAACCGAGTGCCTAAACAGGTTCTGGCTGCCAGTGGGAAGAATACACCATCACCATGGCGCGTATGTAAGGTAAAAATTCCTGCAGCCCTTCCACAAAAGAACCTATGGAAGTTATGTGAATGACTATACAATGGATGCACTAAGCTCTCTAGGTTGTGTTGAGGTCTCACTGGCTGGTCTTTTTTCCTAACAGTGTAATTGCAGTTGACACACTTGGAAATTTGGATTTAACCCATGAAGTCAGAGTTCATTAAGAGGTCCAAGAGAAAGCCTTTAAAATGGTTTGCCTACATTCCTAATTCAGATAGTAAATAAAAAGCAGTATCGTATAATGGAGGGAAGGGGACTGTTAAGGACCTCAAGGTTGTAGGAGTGCAGTATGGCTGGACTGTTACATCCAGATAAAACAAGGGAGGTATAAGTTGAATTATTATACTGATAACATCATGTTGGTCTGGCAGAATGTGCAAGGGGAAGCATGTTAGTACACCTTATTTAGGAAACAGCACTAGTCCAAAGGGTAGTAGATAAATTCCCTGATGATATAAAGATCTGTGACAAAGGCAAAGACTACACAAGGACCAAACTCTATGACTTCTCATGTAAGCAAAATGTCATTAGTTATGGTCAGCGCTGGACTGTACAACCTACCAGCAAATAAGTATCAGAATAAGACCCAGATATTTCTTAAAATAGCTGAGGCCATCAGGTACTTGAGGCAAATTGAGTTCACTGAGTTCCTCTTGTCCTGGAAGTTCTGGCAATTTGTTTTCATAGAAACAAATCACTATTCCAGATGTGAATTTCCCTATGGAGACTTAGCCAGCACTCCTTGCAGCTGGAGCTTCCCTGACTCATAGCATTTGTACAATGAAGGAAGTGGAGGAGTGAGCCCTAGTGGGACCTGCTGGTCCCATTGCATCCTGTACCACATAGTACCTGACAACCTAACCTAACAGTGCATCAGAAGATACTACTATTGAAGATGTCACTAAACACCACCTTGGAGGCAATACTCTGCAAGCATGGGTCCTTGGACAGAAATGTAAGAGACAGTCTTAGGTTGCTGTTTCACTCTATACTGAAATTCTCAAGGGACAAAATCCCATGCATTATTCTTTTGGTATATGGCTTGTAAAATATGATAAAGTATACACATCAAAATTGAACAATCTCTTCATGTCTAATGATATACATCACTGGATAACAAGAAAGCTAAGAAAAGTGTCCAGTATCCTTGCCCTCATGAGCAAACAAAACTGTCCTCCATGCCAGCTGATTCCTCAGACACTGCTCTTGTGACTGTTGCAGCAAAGATCGGATGGCAACATGAACAGTTCAAATTAGCATGGGAACAACATTAAAAATGATGAGATGTTTTCGGAATTTCAGAATCAGAAGTACTCAAAACCATAAATATTATATTTGCCAATGTTAAGGTTCTATTGAACTGAATTGTGATTGCAAATTACTGTGATTAACTGCTGGCCTTTTATATTGCACAGCTTCTCTTAGAGTTAGAGGAATCTTAGCTCAGGTCTCCTGTGTATTTCATTTGGAAGAATTGTTTTTCATTATTGCCTTCAGGTATCTTGTAATATTATGTATTTTTGAGGACAAAATGAAAGTATATAATGCAAATAAGAATGGGTTGGGACAATGTCTTCACATATCAGTATAATTTGATGTTACATCATATGTCTGTGAAGTAAGCTTTACCTGTCTTACTAGGGAACTGAAACACTTACTGTGTAATAAGCCCTATCTCTAGTATTCATTTGGCTCCTAAAATTGTAAGAAACACATTTTTACTTTCAAAATGATTGTCTTATTTTAAACCCAGCTGTGTGTGAATTATTATTAATCCCTAACCCAGAAAGATTTATCTTCACATAATAGTTTATTTGGCTGGAAATAGACAAAATCAATATCAGATGGTTTTTCAAAAGAGAGAATGACTATATTTGTAAAGGGATCTGGATGACTGTGATACTGCAAAGAAACAGAAAGACTATCTAAGGAAAATGATACATTAACTACCCAAGTTATTATCTAAAAAAATTATCAACAGGCCGAACTCCCATTTTAGTTTATAGGTTCTTTTGAACAATTATGTTATGTTATATATTTAAGTTCCTTAACATTTCCCAATTGTGTTATTAATGTGAAATCAGTGAAACAAGCACTCGCAAATGTATTTTCACACAAGGAACTAAAACATGCCCCAAAGAGTGAGATTTTCTTTTCTGGTGGAATTCACTGTCATTTTGGAATGGAACTCAATTACTTCAGAATCCAATGGGATGTAAAACATGCTCTATGTAAGGCTTGTTGTCAGATGCTATCAAGGAACCAAATGCCTTAGCTTTTTTTTTTTTTTAAGGTCATAAACCTTTTCTGTGGAAGAAAGGAGAAGGAAGAGGGAGATAATGGTAGATGATGTCAATGGTGGTAAAAGAGGTAAAGTATATTCCCAAACAAGTCATCAACTATAGTGTGTTTCAAGATGGAGAGATGAGTTTCTTTTTCAGAATTTCTATCTTTAAAGTAACTTGGACAGAGCTGGCCAAGTAGTCCAAAGGAAATATGCCTTGCCCTAGAGATCACAATTAACTTCTTACAAGATGACTAGTAGAGTACTACTTGATCTTGAGATAAATAAAGGACAAACTAACCTTCTTCCCACTCTTACTTTGTTCTAAGCCTTGGACACAGATTTGATGAAATGAGTGTTACATTTTTCCACATAGGAAACAGGGAGCTTGGAGAGAAGAAACAATATACTCCATGTACACAGCTAGTAGAAAACGTAAGATCTAATTCACAGGGTTCTTCCAGGAAGATTACCAATCTGTATTTGAGAGATATGTTTGTCCCCAAATGGCTTTCACACTGTATATTCAATAACCACTTGATTTTATCATGTGTGTTCCATTTAGTGATATCTTAGAAATTTTATTATGCATTAAATTTTTATTATTTTACCCATTAGATTTTATCTACACACAGGAACATAGATTCTATTATGTATCTGTAAGCTTCTTTGGTATCTGAGACTATGATTTATACCAGCAAGGTAAGTATTCACTACTCATAGTATGTCTCCTGGCTCATTGGACATTGCTTAGTAGAGTTTTAACTTTTATTGTTTTGCTGGTGTTCATCATTCATTCCTTCATCAGTGGGGACTACTGATGGAATATGAATGAAAGAAAAATATCTGTGGAGATGAATGGGTAATTATGGTTTAAAACAGTGGCTTTCCAATCTCTATATGAAATCTATAACTACATATTTTTCATTGGATCTAGATTATCTGTGTGCATTCTAACCCTCCAGTCAAAGGTTTCTTGAAACAACAGCGTTGTCATCATAGGTGATAGGCTCTGATCTATTCTATCTTATTTTATATAAGAGGCTGAGATATGAGGATAGCATGTGGTTCAAAGCCAGCCCAGACAGGCAAGTCTGTGATACTCTTTTTTTTTTTTTTTTTGGGTCCGGTTGTGGGGCCTGAACTCTGGGCCTGGGCGCTGTCCCTCAGCTCTTCAGCTCAAGGCTAGCACTCTAACACTTGAGCCACAGTGCCACTTCTGGCTTTTTTCTTTTTGCTTATGTGTTGCTGAGGAATCAAACCCAGGGCCTCTTGCATGCAAGGTAAACGTTCTCCACTGAGCCACCTTCCCAGCCCCGTCTGTGATACTCTTATCTGCAAATAACCACACATACACAAAAACGCAGAAAAGCCAAAAGTTCAGTGGAACTATGGCTAAAATGGTAGAGAGCTAGCCTTGAGTGAAAAGTTCAGGGATGGCACTCATACTCTGAGATAAGCCCCAGTACCAACACACACACACACACACACACACACACACACACACAGACACACAGACACACACACACACACACACATGCACATCAGTGTCTACTAAATTGATTTAATGATATCATGGCCTTCATTTTAGAAACAAACACAATTTAGGTAATTATGAGGCATTATACAGGCTTTCAATCTCTATTTTATTAGCATACATTAATAGTAAAGGGGGAAATTACTTTTGATAATTCTATAGATCTAACTAGTGTACTTCAAATGCTTAATCTCTTGTAGTATTTGGGATGGTATTAAAATAAACTTGAGTATTCTGATAGGGTAGATTGCAAAAATTGCCTTAATTATTTACCCCTTTTCCATAGCCATGGTTTTTTTTTTTTTTTTTTTGGCCATGTAACTTTAAAGTGTATACCTATTTGATGTTGGCCTGTAGGCAATTTGCTTTGGCCAATAGGAAGTTAAGAAATATGATGCAATCAGAAACAGAGCACGTGTATGTTGGAGCTTCATTGCTATTGGCCTTTCTTGTTTTAGTTATGAGAACAGACATAACTGATCTCTAGAGCCACATGAATCAGAGATAAATCGCTCTAGGTGTTGCAGTTAAGGCAGCAGCCAACACTTACATGTGTTGAGCTTAGCCAAAATTAGCTGAGGTACTTACCACCCTGGACATGCAAAAAAAAAAAATAAGCCTTTATTGTTAAGTACTGTAAGGAATTGGGTTTGTTTTGCAATGTTACAGTGGCAATAGATAGCACACAGGTGACAGAATTCAGGTATATACTATTTCTGTTTGAGTATGCATTGTATACTTATCTGCTAGAATCATTAAAGAGTTAATTCGTTATGCTTAACTTCTTGAGCATCAAAATGTATGCAGCTAGTTGATTGGGGTTAGCCACTATAGGTATTGCAATAGCAGTTCTCAGATTTTAGTGTTGATCAAATTTTAGTGTTGACTGGATCTACTGATTAAGTTTGAGAACTGTTGAATTGGTTCTGTATCTTTTTTGATTTGGTGGCAGAAGGATTAACTGATAAAAAGCCAATGGGTGAAGTGTAAATGGTTATTTATTCAATTTATTTAGGTATGTTTATCTTACATACAACTAAGGATATTACATGTAACCCATGTGCATCTTAACTATTTAGTCTTTACATACTAGTTGATTAAAGGTAAAATTTCAGATCTGGTCCTGATTCTATTTTGTTTTTTAGTATATTGTCTTTCCAAAGGTTCTGTATGTTACGATGGACAAAGCATCTTTGAGTGGTTGTCATATCTTAAAACTGTGTTAGAAACAAAAGTTTCTTTTACTTTGAACGAAAGTTAATTTCTATACAATGTTACTATTTGTTTCTATTTTACATCTTTTCCTTCTTTCTCCTTTTTTTTGGGGTGGGGGGTCTGGTCGTGGGGCCTGAACTCTGGGCCTGGGCGCTGTCCCTCAGCTCTTCAGCTCCAGGCTAGCGCTCTACCACTTGAGCCACAGCGCCACTTCCGGCTTTTTTCTTTTTGTTTATGTGGTGCTGAGGAATCGAACCCAGGGCCTCAGGTATGCAAGGCAAGCGCTTTACCACTGAGCCGCCTTCCCAGCCCTCCCTTCCTTCTTATACTTTCGTATTTTTAAATTTCATTTAACATTGTTAGGCTTTGATTCTTCTTGTGAAAATTTGGGGACAACTTGAATATCTCCTGATTTCTTTTTGATCACCTGATCAAAGGGATAGTAGGCCTTTGGATAACTTGTTTCCTCAGGAGATTTCCCATGGCCTTATGAATGTTGTTCTGAACCTCTGAAAGACCACACATTGGTTTCTGGAGGTGGAGCCATGGATATTGTTAACATTTAAGAAGATTATCAAGGATTAATGTTAAAACAGAAGAGTACAATGTTCAGGGTATAGAAGAACTTAGGCTTGAGAATGTTAAGAATTTAATGCTTGCTTTTAGGGTAGGATAGCATTACTCCCTACCTTGTTCCAGGCTTTTGTTTTTAGGACTTCTCTGCTACTTTAGTCTTTCCTTTAACCTCCTGCTCTACGGCTCATATTTTCTAATTTTTCCAAAAAATTTTCTAAAAATTTGACCAGTTTGACACAATGATGAGATACTAGCAGACTATCTTTTTAAGTGGACCAAGCGTTTCTATATTTACTAGTCAGGTTTCAGTAATAGAACTAGGCATACTATGATCTTCATATCTTTCTTATTTTCTCTGACTTTGGGGTATTAATGAGTTTCCTACATTGAGAAATATTAAATCTCACTGATCACCTCAGTCTGGTGCTTTTCAATCATATTAGAGTTTAGAATCACCTGGAGAGTTATGAAAAATTCAGATGCCCAGGCCATACCCAGCTGGATTATTTCAGACTTATGGGGATGAGTCTAAGTTCTTAATAATCTTATAGAGCTATAGGTGTGATTTCAGCATGCCATAGGGTAGAGATCCAATGGTCTGGTGTATTTTTCATCAAGTATTCCAAGTTTTCTACTTTTAAAGTCTAAAAGTAATAAGCTTTGGTACCTTTATGATTTTATTATAAAACGAACTAGATCATGCACATTGGGCAATACAAAAATAAGACTCAAAATCCTCTTTTTTTCTTCTCTATTTTTCCTGTTAATGAAAAAGTTTCATTTTTACCCTTATGTATATTATATATTTATCTAATATATACCATATAGGATATATTATAAATATTTATCTCATACATATTAGGAAAAATTGAGATTAGAAAATATCTCCTTCATTCATATAGCAAGTATGTTATATGTCTTATGTTTCTGCAGCTCTAATATCTGAAACTCTCAGATAAGTTTGCAACTTCCCTGGACTGAGGGGGCCCCATTGCATCTCTCCAGACAGTCTAGCTCCAAGTACTAAACTAACTTAATGTTTTATCTTCTACATGTATGTGTGTTGGGTGAAGGATACTTATACTTTCTTCTATATATCTTTTTTTTTAACATAAAAAGAGCTTGTTTTCCTACTCTCACATTCTCTCTGCTCTCTCTTTGTCTCTCTGTCTATTTCTCTGTCTCTGTCTCTGTCTGTCTGTCTGTCTTTCCTCCTTCACCTTAAGAGCCAGGAAAAATACTCAAGTGGGAAAAGGGTATTATTTCACTTCCAGGAATAACAATGATAGAAACTTGGAAATAAAAGTAAATGTGTATAGGTGTATAGGTAATACATTTTAAAAGTCTGAAGTGCCTCTGGTTTATTCATTTAAAATGAAAATATTCTTCAATCATCAAAATCTTGTTTATAGCTTATTTGGGAAACTTTATTTTAAAACCAGATATAGATTTTGGAAGGAAACCAGAGTCCTGGACAGCCAAATCCCCTAGGGGTCACAAGGAAAATTACTGGAGATTAAAGTTTTTCTTACAAAGCTTGAGTTATTCAGATTCTGGGAATATAAAAGATATAACTTAAGGTGTCTTTCTTGAAGTAGCTGTATTTCATCAACTTTAGTTGATAGAGTTAGGAACTTGCTATATTTGAAGGAATAATTACTCAACTCTTCAGAGTTTCTTTATGTTAAAGACCAAATTCCCAGCTTCTATATGTTAGTAAATCCTTTTATGCAGAGCCTCTTCAAACAGGATTACTTGTATTTCCAATGATTTATTTGGCAAGTGGCTTTTTGAATGCCTATTATATAACTGGTTCTATTACTTCCTAGGAATTCATTACTGGGCAAGATGATTCTTGTCCTCATGGAACTTGAAGTTTAATAAAGAAGCCATTTAACCATTAAGCAAATAAGTGACCCACATAGTGACTTAATTTCAGTTGTTGTAAGTGTAAAAAGAGTCATTACAGTGTGCAATGAAAATCGTTAATATGAGAATGTCTTATTCGGTGATTTACAATGATTTTCTTAAGAATAATACTTTGGATGACATTCATAAATATTAGCTGGCCTGTTGTTTTGCAATGATAGAATTCAACCAACTCACTGAAAGCTGGTATGTGTATGGGAACCAATTTTGTGTGACCAGGTGCCTACCATGTCTCTGTAAAAATTTAACTTAGGAAAGCAATAACTATATGTTTATAGAAGCCAAGGGTAAGCAGCTAAATTGGCAAGAGTGACTCAATAATATATCCACCAGTTCAACAAATATTTGCACTGATGAGATGCAATGAACAAAATAGACAGGAACTTTACCCTCAGGAAGCTTGCAGTGTCGTAGAGCAGACAGGTAGTTGTAAGCAAAGTAAACAAGTGACAGATACAGCAGGCCAGTTACATTTAACTGCTCTGGAGGGAAAATAAAGCAGATAGGGAGTTTGAGAGTGTTGGATGTTGCAAAATTATCATAGCCTGTTTTAGTGTAATACTCTTGGAAGAAAATGTACTGATTTTTACTTACAAACCAGGATATTTGGTTGCAGCTGACTGGGGCACTCCCATATTTGAAAGTTCATTGGAATTCTTTAAAGCTGTCATCCATATATTATGAATAGGGGTTGATGTTGTTTTCCTCATGACTTGTGATTTTCAGACACCATATAAGGGAAAGTACTAAGAGAAGTCCTGGAATACAACAAAGCAAGAATATAGCCCCTGACACCAGATTACCTGCCTGGAATTGGGTCTCTGCTACTTGGTACTTATAGGAAAATAACAGTGCTTTGTCCTATTATAATAGGAACTGTCCTGAAAGGTTATGTAACATATGTGAAGAAAATAAAAGAATGCCTGTCACATAGGAAATATCTTCATTGTTATTATCATTTATCTTTACAAATGAATTTCAGCACCGTCATAAGCTTGTTATCTATTTCTTCCCTTTTTTCAACTCCTGATTCTTATGATTAGGTCATTTTTATTTATTTATTTTTGTATATATTTTTATTATAAAGATACATACAATTACATGAGTAAGGTAATGAGTACATTTCCTATCAAGCATTGTTACCCCCTCCTTTGATTTTCCTTTCCTTCCCCACCACCACAAGTCCTTCCTGCCCCCAAAATTGTAAAGTTCATTTTCAACATAGTATCTTGTACATCTTATTGTTACAATGGGTCAACCTGTATCCTTATTTCAGCATTTTGTTATTTATCTTCCCCTCCCCAAATTAGAAAAATGTATATACAAGATGCATGGCACCAGAATTAAATACAGTGAAAACAGGGGTTATAACATGGGGCAAGACAAAAGAAACAAAAAAATCACATAGTACATCATAAATACATTAAAAACAACAGTAAAAAATACAAAACCACTTGTGTCCCAATCTTGGGGTTCATTTCATGTAGCATCATCTTATATGGTCATATGTACATAGCTTTTGACCTTTTCTGTTTGTACGAGTTTTAGATTCAAGGATTTCTGTATTTTTCTTTTTATGTGTTACCAAGGACTCAAACCCAGGCCTCATGCATGCTAGAAACACACTCTTCCACTAAGTTACATTCTCAGCCCTAAATTCAAGGATTTCTGATCTAAAGTTTTAATCACAATGTTCCTTCCACAATTCTTACTCAGAGCTTTCCTCCAGAGGGAGAACGTAAAAATCTGTGTTGCTTGGGTGATAATTACTACCTATTTAAGAAATTTATAATTTTCTAATGAATAATTTCACTGGCATTGAAGGATGGACCCATTTTCTGAGGCAGACTTTAATGGGATAAGTGTTTGTTTTTTGAGGGTGGTCTTATTGGAGCATTCCCTTCACTTAATCATCCTTGAGCACTTATAGTGAGATACTATTGTGTTTCAGTCACAAGAATGGAACATTTCCACAGTTCTGCCTACAGCTTCTTCCTTGCTTTATGTCTGTTATTCCTATGGTATTCCATATCTTTTGACCTCGTCAACTTTACCCTTCTAGTTAGTGAATTTATTCTTGCTACCCCACCAATTGATAGGGCCCATGGAAGAACAATGATGTCCAGAAGGAAGTTCTCCAAATAATTGGTTACTATTGTATTGCATCTATCAACGTAGCACAATTTAATATTCTGCTTCAACTAACGAGAAAAATGACATTGCGATATAAGTAAGAGTTTAGCCGCCAAATTCCATGTGTACTCATCCAAAGAAGCCTGAAATCCCAGGCCTCTCTGTACAGATAAGCAAAGCCAAAATTACAGAGTGGAGTTTGTATGAAAATGTGAACACAAAAGCCGCAGCTGGATGACCTCTGCTTTAGGACTGGGACTGATGCTTTCTGTTCTGCCCATTCTCTCTGGGCAATGACAGGTCCTAAGCTAATGCCCACTTTCTGTGTAACTGTATCTATGAGACTCTGACTTCATTAGATGCAGGAAGACAGAGAAATGGTAGTTGGAGTAACCCAAGATTTGTGGAGAATTAGGAAAGAGAGCTCTCCAGATATCCCAGCCACATTATGGAAATGACCAATTATAATGTATATGTATATGCGTGTGTGTGTGTGTGTGTGTGTGTGTGTGTGAGTGTGTGTGAGTGTGTGTGTATGTGTGTGAGTGAAAGAGACAGAGACAGAGAGATGGGGTTGGATAAGCTGAGTGAGTGTGGGAGAAGGGTTGTTACATACTTTTGACATTGACTGGGTAGATGCTGATTCTCTATCTGTAGTGGAATAATTTTTTTGTCTTTGAAGCCCATTAATTTTTTTTCCTGGTGAAATCATAAATTGGTTCATTCATCTAGCTATCCATCTAGCCACATATCCATCGCCAAATTTCAAAAAGTAGCTGTCATGGGAAGGTTGCATTAAAATTCTTCAGCTCTCATTACATGGTTTTTTTTTTTTTTTCAGAAAGACCTTCTACACTTAGTTTAGGTTTTTAGTACTCTTAATTTTTGTCCTGTCATACTCTCATCACTTTTCACCCTATTTGGTTTATTCATTATTTGTTTTTGCCACCAGCCTGTGAGCTGTTTGTTCACCAATATGGTCCCAAGGCTCAGCACTGAGCTTGGCAGTCAGTCCAAATGCAGTAGTCTAGCAGTACTTTCTTAGGTTTACTCACTCTTGAAAAAGTCCTTTTAGCTTCATTCCTGAAAAAAAATATTGCTTTTATCTAAGGATTGTGTCTTGATATGTGTCTGTCTGTCTGTCTATGTATATGCATGTTGCAAAGC
Organism: Dipodomys ordii; assembly: GCF_000151885.1. NCBI lineage: Eukaryota > Metazoa > Chordata > Mammalia > Rodentia > Heteromyidae > Dipodomys > Dipodomys ordii. The sequence goes on from NW_012267233.1 coordinate 16,235,549, forward strand.
TTGAAAACCCATCTAGATTAACACTGAATGTTCTTTACTTCCCTGACTGCTCTTACAAAGAGCAACAAGAAAGTGCATTGACTGTTATTTCTTCTCATCTTCAGCCACACATAGTTCCATGTAGTTTTAGGAATTAGCCACTGAGGAATAATAGGTTAGAGGGTTTTGATGATAGTTTTGGCCCATAGAACTCATTCATCTTAGGGCATATATCTCCATCTGCCAGGCAGGGGTGCTTTTTCCAAGAAGTATTCAAATGTGGGGAACATGTGTTTGAGTTTGTGGCATTTGGGTTTAGATAAATTTTCTAAGCTGATGCCTCAGCAGCAAAGAAAACTGACCAGAGTTCTAAGGCAGATGTGGTGGAAACAGGACATTCTCAAGAGAAGTACTGACATTTCTAATGAAGGAAAACAAACTTCATTCATACTCAGCAGCTCTTCCCTCGAGGTATCTAAGCAAGAAACATGGAAAGGGGCGAAGCTTGAGAGCCATACCCTCTGAAGTCTGTAGGGAAGGGGTCAGTTCTGGGTCCCATTAGGAAGCCACAGAACACAGTTCTTGAAGGTTTTACATTTGGCTAGAGGACTATAAAATATCATTGTTCTTTTTCAAAAATTCATTTCCCTTTCTACCTAATTATTTTCCTATTTTTAGGGATGATTGAGATAAATAAGTAGGAAACCGAGCTTTCACTTTTGGTCTGAATTTGTGTTTAAAAGAGAGGAGTAACCCAATAATTATGACCAGTAATATAATTATTATTATTTGATTAGTGAGTGGGATTACAGCCAATGCCTTCCAGAAATTACAGCTGGGGAGGCTACCCAGCTTTCTGCATGGCACAGCTGTATACTCAAAGGGAAGGTATCTTTAGAAAAATCTCCATGGGAAATAGGCAAATTAATGCTCTACTTTAGACTTTACTTCAACCTTCACTGTGGTGGGTGACTGCAATGTTGTTTAGAGGTCAACTTTACACACTGGATATCAGTATTTTAAGAAGACTAGAGCAGAAGGGTCAGCCTGGGAAAGTCATCTGACCACATGACAAATGCAGAGTACACACATCTGGTCTAAACGGCTGTGTAGAGCCTCCAGTTCTTGACATGAATTCTCAAAACTCTAAGTAGCTGGGTAGGGCATGGACAGCAATTCATATTCTTCAGCTTGGAGTTGGACTACAATCTAATTTAAGATAATTTAAAAATAATGAGGGTTTTGCAGGCACATTTACATGACTGGATATTTAAATATTAGAACCTATAGCGTCCTGGTTACTCTTGAAGGATTTATATCACAAAAAAATATTGCCAATTGTAACTCTCAGTACTCAAAGCATAGAGGTTGGTTTTTACAGCATGGAAGCACTGATACAGGCCTTATTCTTGTAAGTCATTTTGAGGTGCACTTGTGTTCCACAAGTGCCTCCAGTCACGAATCAAGAGCTGGATGACACAGGTAGCTGAAAGTTTTGCTGCTTGAAGGTGATAGTCATGGAGGGATAGAGTGCATTATGTTCTATTGGATGTGTTAGGCCCTCCCCTAAGTCACTTATAACTTGGTGAGAAGAATATCGAAGGCTGAAAATTCTTATGGATTATCCATAGATTTTGCTTCTCTGAAACAACTGTAGTGAAGGAGAATATTAAAGGGACCAGACCAACGATGATAAAACCACCTCGGTAGAAATGAGAGCAAGTAGATTATGTAGGTCTTTTTTTATTATTCTCTCTGTTTCTTTTTCTGTTTTGCTTTCTCTGCCTCCCTCTCCTTTTCGTTTCTCTCTAATCTCACTCTTTTACAAATGGACGGATAGATGGGAGTGTGTATCACAATTCTCTTTTTCAATAGGTTCTCTGCCCATTATTTATTTAGTGTCCTATCTACTGGAGAGGCATACATCATTGCCTTTCCTTAGAGGCATACATTGCTTGTGGTAATACTAAAGTGAACAAAAAATCATGATTTAAAAAAATCTGATTTAAAAACACACGTGGGATAAACTTAGGAGACTTCAGGATTCTATATCAGCTGGTGCAATATTACTCAATATTTATCATTAGTTAATGCCTTGTTAAACACTGAGAATATACAGCAGAATAGAATCAGTCCCTATCCTTAAGTAACACATTGTGCTGCGAGGGGGAAGATACTGATAAAAATGTTTCAGTGGAGTGAGTGCCACAGTAGACATACCTCTGTCGTACAATTGGGTTTGTTAAGAAAGAACTCCCAGTTTGCCCGAGAAAAATCAAAAGATAACTCCTTACTGAAAACAAAGTAAAAGTTTATCAGGGGCATTTTGGGCAAAATGAACACTGCATCAAAAGAAAATGTAAGAATAGTGTGGACAGAGTATGAATTGAAAAACTGGAAAAGGGAAAAAAATGAATAAGTAGTCAGGAGCAAGGTCACAATAAATACTATATGTCAGAATTCTCCTGAGAAGTAAGGAGCTACAGAAGAAACGCTGGATTTTAAAACATTCTATGTGAAAGATTAAATTGGAAGGATTATCCTGGAAATGGGGGATCTGAACATAGCTTCAGTAAGAAGTAATTGAAACTAGCAAAGGTGATATTTTGAGGGAGATTTAAGAAAATAAAATATATGGTACTTGTTAAATACAATTGTATACCAAATATGTCGTCTAAAGCAACTCTGGATTTTGAGCAACACAGGCGATGGTATTATTGATTTACTTGATAAATATTTATTATATACTCAACAGGTCATCGTATTTTACACTGTACTTGGAAAGACATACTCTCCAGAGGGCAAGTAAAATGGAGCGGTGACTATTTCTTTCAATATGGATTCCAATAAAGGATTATAGATGATATCATCACTTAGAGACATGTTAAGCTCAAGGAATCTTTAAGACATTCCGGAGAGATGCAATGACCAAATTGTGACAGAAGATGAGAACTCAGGAGAGACATACTTTGGAATAATCCAAGTAGTTCATAGCCAAGATTTGTAAGCAATGAAATCACAAAGAGGGCTGGGTTATAGTGCCATAAGAGAAAATAGTCAAGGGGAGAAGCAATTTTTAAGGGGCAACAGAGGAGGGATACCAGTAAGTAGGACCAGTGAGAAGAAATTATAAGAGATAAATTAGAGGAATTATTTTTTGCCTCTGGTCTCTCAGGGCTCTGGAAAGTCTTCCTTTGCTTATACACAGGGTAGTACACATTTGTGTTATTCCAGTGCATCAAAAAGAGCAGGTACTATGTCTATTTAATACAATACAAGCATTAGGAAACTCAATCTGTTCTAAAATCTGTATCAAAGAAAATAAATGTAATGAAATATGTGATATTTGAAAAGAGCTCATGTAAACTTTTCCATCACTCTGACAAAATACTTGACAACAAACAACTTAAGGGATTAAGGATTTATTTTTGCTCATACTGAGAGCTCAGTTTATGGTCACGTGGCCCTATGTGCTTGAACATTATGGAAATAGAAGAGTGTGGCAGAGGAACTTCTTACCTCATGGCTGACCTGGATATGAGAGGGGGAAGGCCGAGAAGAGAGAAAGGGAGAGGGAGAGGAGAGAAGCACAGAGAGGAGCAGAGAGACACAGGGAGACAGAGACAGAGACAGGGAGACAGAGAGAAATGCAAAGGGGTTGAGGAAAAGATACCTGTGAGGACTCACCCCCAGTGACCTACTTCCTCTATTTAGGCTCCATCTCCTAAAGTTTCCAGAATGTCCAAAAATAGTGCTAACAGATGGGACTCTTAAGTTTTAACATATGGGCTGATGGTGGGCATTTTATATTCAAACCATAATGGAGCCTAACTTGGTATTTATGGAATTCATGATCAGGGAAACTTTAGTTCTAGACTTCATTCCCAACTGTTTGTCAAGTTACTTACACTTCAGTAATGTATTTGTTCTATGTACTTCAGTGTCCTCTTAGTAAAATCAGGGTGTTGGGCTGAGAGACAAAGTCCTTTTTGGTTCTAAAAGTCTGAGTTTGGACACATCATTTGAGTGTCATGCTAACAAGATGATGTATTGTTGAATGGAGGTGTCCTGTCAGCATTCACTGATATATTATCTTATAAAACATGGGGACATTAAATATTTGATAGTGGAAGTCGGGATATTGATTTTTTTCCCCCAGTCATAAATGGCCTTTGCTTTTGAAGAATGGAAAGCGTTGCAGAGTTGTTTATACCAGTAGATTGCATCCCTGCAAAACGAATGTCAAACAGTGCATCTGGGTATTGTCTTGATAAATTACATGACTCAGTGATCACTGACCCACATTTTGTAATATGATTTTTATAAAACCCGTGTGACAATGCTAATGGAGATAGATGCACTGTGTAGTTCTTATAGAGCAGAAGTGAAGAGTTTTCCTGGAAAAAATAAAAATAGGAAATATAATTACAGATTTGCTATTATAAGATTTCATATAAAGAAAGAATGTTAGGTGGGTGGATCTTTTTAAATAAAGGGAAGTTGTTAGAATTTTAGGAAAATTTGCTGAATGCCAACCAATAATACTGCTTTGTCAAAATAACTGTTTATTTCTGTGCTTCTCAACTCTCCACTGGCATAGCACCAGGTGTGAAATAATAGGCTTGTGTTCTGTACATATGCTGGGGTTCATGACACTTTGGCTCATGCAGTGTTGTTTGGGGATTTCTGTTTTATGACTTTATTTTAGTGGTGGCAGCATGCATCTGAGGATTCACAGCAGAGAAAAGGCTCTGACCTTATCAGTGAAGATGTTAGCCTCTCTTTTGAAAGAAGAATTTGTCTCCAATGACAAATTCACCAGTGTTTATGGAAAAAGCAACAGGACAATTATAAAGACTTAAAAAAAATCTTGAAACATTATGTCCTATCAGGTACCCTGCCAAGACAGAAGGAGAAATTTAGTTATCTTCAGAATGTAAGACTTAGTGAAAAAAATATAATTTTGGGAGACATTGAGTATCAGTAGAGCCATTCTTCTAATTTCATTTTGTTATATTTAAATTATCTATATAATTATCTATTCTTATGGTGATGTTTCAACACATGTGTCTATTTTGTACTGGTTGAATTAGGGTAACTGCACATCCATGATTTAATTTTAAAATAAATTTAAGAATAATGGTAGGAATATAAAGAAACCTAATATGATTTGGTACCTTTTTTTTGGGGTCCGGTAATGGGGCCTGAACTCTGGGCCTGGGCGCTGTCCCTCAGCTCTTCAGCTCAAGGCTAGCACTCTACCACTTGAGCCACAGCACCACTTCCGGCTTTTTTCTTTTTGCTTATATGGTGCTGAGGAATTGAACCCAGGGCCTCAGGCATGCAAGGCAAGCGCTCTACCACTGAGCCACCTTCCCAGCCCCGATTTGGTACCTTTTTGAGGAGAGGGTTTCTACTTTTAATAGTTGAACATGATGGTTCACATCTGTAATCTCAGCTTCTTGGAAAGTGGAAGCAATGGACATCAAGTTTAAGAGCAGTTCAATCAAGCCTATTGTCCATGCTGTAATCCTAGCTATTCAGGAGGCTAAGATCTAGGATTGAGGTTCAAGGTCCACCTGGGCAAGAAAGCCCTTAAAACTCAAAAAGCTGACAGTGATGTTGTAACTCAAGTGATAAGAATGCTGTTGAAAACGAACTTTACAACTTCTGTGTGTGTGGGGGGGGGGGTTGTTGTGGAGGTGGGTGGAGGTGGGAGGGAAGGGATGGTAGGGGGAAAACAAATACAACAATGCTCAATAGGAAATGTACTCATTACCTTGCTCATGTAACTGTAAGCCCTCTGTACAGCATTTTTACAATAAAAAACATACCAAAAAAAGTGCTGGCCTTGAGTGAAAAAACTGAGGGACAGTGCCTACTAGGCCTTGAGTTTAAGTTTGATACTCTCTCTCTGTCTCTGTCTGTCTGTCTGTCTGTCTGTCTCTGTCTCAACAGCAACAACAACAACAAAAACCCAACCCAGTTTAAAGGTACTGAAAACTTGACTCAAAATAAAAATGAAAGGGTTGGGAGCATAACTCAAAGCAAGAAGCATTTGCCTATTAAGTGCAAAGCTCTGGGATCAATCATTACTACTGCAAAAATCAAGCAAACAAACAGAAGAACCAAAAGCACCCACGAACTTTCTCTTCTTAGTTTTTTTAGGGATTGAGAACAAGGAAAATGCTGAAGTGAGTTTGCTGAGTGAAGGTCTAACCTGAGAGCACGTGCCAGCAGCGATGGGAGCCTGGAAGTCAGATGCCCTCATCCGTGTGACTGGAGCTGTGTGTGTAGATGAGATTACTCAAGGGAGAGTTTGAGGAGGGAGATAAGCAAAGCTTTGAGAGTCAAATCTTGGTAAGGATCACATTTTTAAGTGGCTGGTGGAGAGAGACAAGGAAAGTTAAAAAGAAGAGTCAGTCAGTCATGAGAAAAATCTTTGTGCTTAAGGCAGAAGAGAATTTTAAAAAGAAGGGAATGGTCAACAATGCCAAGTGCTACAGGGAGATAAAGTAATAATTGAACCGGAACATATCTATTGTATTTGTCAACCAGTAGGATATTCTGACCATTGTGAAATCCAGCTTAGTGGAACAGTCATCACAGAAACCCAGATTGCAAAAGAACAACCAGAAACAATCTATACTCCTTTATTTTAAATGAAAGAATGAAATCCCTGTATTGCCTGCATGTGTATGTGTCATGAAGAGTTGAAAATTATAATTTCAAGGATAAGAGGGGTTGCAGAGTATTGTAATGATGGTAAAGAATTATCAGTTGTTACTTGAGTTTGGGCTGGTTTTGTTATTTTCTCTAAACAAAACAGTATGACAGTTCATAGCAGTGAGTCAACCAGATGCAGGATTATTCAGTAAACTTCCTTGGAAGGACATGGAATACAAGCAAGGACGCAAGGAGGAGAGAAAGAGGCCAGGGGCCACACTAAGCTCATTCATTCAAACTCTTTAAAAGCAGTGGTGGAAAACTGTAGTCTATAACTCAATAAAATTCCCCAAGTCACAGGCATGGGGAAATCCTCCTCAGAAACAAACATAAAGTTCATGAGTAGCATTTGGTTTTGAGAGCAGACCCATGGAGGCAACAGACTATAGAAGGAGCTTAGGATAGAGATGGTCCTGACAAATGTTTGAAGATACCCATGGCTGTGCTTGAACTTGTCTTTCATGTGAGAGTGGAGAGGTGAATGGACTTTTAGAGATGAGCCATTCTTAGATTTCTTTCCTCAGAAGTTTATGATAGAATGGCAGGACCATGTCAAGTGGAGAAAGGCATAGCTCATGCTTACAGACAGAAAAGGACAGCTGGGTACTGCATCACAAGTCCTCAGAAGGATGGCATACAAAAGATTTGACATCATTATCTTTGGTTACTTATGTCACAACATCTGCCACAGTAGAGGCATCAGAATTTGTAGGAAAATGTAAAAAGTCATGAAGACCTGTTGGTGATCCTTTAGAAGAATGGTCAATGAAAGAGCGATCAATTACCAAAAGTTTAAATAGTGAATTAAAGAGGGCAAGGAAGATCCAGGTACAGGTGGTTCATGCCTGTAATTCTAACGACTCAAGAGGCTAAGATTGACATTCAGGGTTCAAAGCTAGTCTGGGTAGACTCTCATAGCCAATTAACCAGTAAAAACCTGGAAGTTGAAGTGTGACTCAAGAGTTAGAGCACCAGCTTTGAGTAAAAAAGCTAAGCAAGAACAGGAGGCTCTGAGTTCTAGCCCCAGTACTGGCACAGAAGAAAGAAGCAAGTGGAGGAGGAGGAAGAGAAAGGAAGGCAAGCATGAGAAAGTGGCAAAGCTGGCTTGGGTTAAAGTCATTAGCTCTTCACTGACACAGAACCAGGCGTGACTCTGATGAATTCTGTGAGAAAATATGAAATGGGAAAATTCCAGTTTTCTATGTAAAAACTTTTTTTCTCAAATATCTGCCACAAATGGTATGAGCATTTCCCATGTATTGGGCCCATTGCAAAAAATGTTCATCTTTAGCAAACATCTTCATGAGATGGTGCAAAATCTCGAGCTACAAAAATCTACAGATTTCCATTTACAAATTCTAATTCACTGTCACCCTAGGCTTTGTTATGGCCAATTAGCCAATCCATACAACTTCCTAATTCATTTATTTTCTAAAAATGTCCTCCTTACGTAGTATGATGATACCATTCAATTCCTCTGACGTTAGGCTTTTGAGAGTTTTAAAGGCTTCTATTCTTTTTGGTTATATGTTGTAATGATTAAAAAATAACATGTAGCTTCTAGTTCTGTAAACCTTAACATAGGGTGTATGAACCTAGAACTGAGCACACTTCTCTACGTGTAGGGAAATGACAGGTAGTGGGACTGTTGCCCAGCCTGAACCGAACACAGTGAGGTCAATGGTATTACCAGCAGGCCTGCTTTATTTAATCCTAGCAAGGAGGTCATATGGCTCTCTAACATAATAAGTAATGATGTTTGAATTTATATTTTTACATTAATTGTTAGAAAGTAGGATTCCTCATTTGATCCTTTGATAAGGCATTCTTTTTAAAATGTAAATATGAGCTCAAATTTTTTGTTGTTTTCTTAAACTCTCCCAGTGTGTTGGAAGCTTTCCTAACCTTGATCATGCTGAACAATGCATTTGCTTTTCTAGCTTTGTGTCATCTGTAAGAATGCTTTGCCCCAGTTTTTGATAAATACATTGAAGAAAATAGAATCAAGGAGAAGGCCCAGAGAAACGCCAAATATTATTCTTCCTACTTGATAACAAGTTTATAAATGGACATTTCATGGGACAATTTTCCAAACAGTTTTAAATCCCCTGCGCCCTTGCTCTGCAGCCAATGCTTCTCTACAATAATACTTCAAGAAATTGCCAAACAGTTTGGTGAAATCCATGTGCATTGTCTGCCTTAAAATCCTCCAAAGTTTCTCCATTACTTTCAGAAGAAAGTCCAAATTTTTAAACATGCTACTCAGATCTGGTCTTTGCCCATTCCTCCTGCTTTTTTTTTTCTCCTCATTCCTTGCTTCCTACTTTGAAAGTCTGCTCTGTCTTCCTGAATTACTAGCAACTCTCTTCATCACCTTACCCTCTGTCTGCCTGAATTTATTTGCCTCCTATTTTCTCTGATCTGTTCTCTACTCCTGACCCTTGCTCCTTTGGCATGGCTTGTATGTCTTTGCCTTTCAGACTGTTACTGAGATGCCCTCATCTAAAGCTGCCTTTCATCTTTCTCTATTACATGCACATTTAATCCCATGAAGACTGACCTTATGTTCTTCTCTATCTTTACCACTAGCTTCAAATCCCCTAGAAAGTGATGCAATGCCTATCTTATGGGGCATTTTATCCCCCAGGTCTCTTATAGTACATATAGCCAGGAACTTAACACATTGGTTGTTTGTCCTGTCCCTTGAAATCAATCCTGACCGATATTTGAATGAGATTTAACTGTAACGTTATTTCTCTCTACTTTCTTTCTAATAATTCATGGAAGTTTGTCACAAATTATTTTTGGTACCTTCATGCTGGCTTTGAAGTGTACCTTTTTCTTTAATTTCATACAAATAATCAGTTTAAGGATACACTTTAGAATATTGCTAGGTCTGAAAGTCAAACTCATCTGGCTTTAGATTACAAACCTCGCCCCCACTTTATGAAATTTGAAGCATTTGCTTAGTTCTGATCTTCTGGCATTTTTCCCATTCCCTCTGATTTTTTTCCCTCCAAGACACTAGCAGCTGCAATAACAGCTGCAAATTGTTTTAATTGTTTTAGATGTAATGCATCTGGACTTGAACACATTTTAAAGTTGCTAGACACTCTCTCACTATCTCCCCTACTAAGATTCGTGTTCAATCTTCTACAGTCCCAATATCACTCTCCTTCATGGAGAAGAAATGGAGACAAATAACAGTCAATTGTTTTTTCTTTTCTCCTTTACTATCTTTTCAAGCAAGGATGTTTTATTTCTTTGTCTTATTAAAAACAGAGCTCTAAAACACAATAGTACTCTTACTTTAGTCTCATATAATCTGAGGTCTAGAAAATTTCCTCAGCAAAGTTGGTGGGGCCAGAAGAATCTAAATGGAAGGACATAAAACAGTGTGTCAAATAGAGAAAGTTAAGGCTACAGTGGTATATTTTAGTTAACTGAGTCTACCCTGGTTAAAAAATGAGTTAGTTTTATTTCATACCGTTCTCCATTCATCTATATATCTTTTAACTCATGGTTCTCTAACATCAATGTATATTAAAATTACCCATCTATTCTAAACTGGTAGCAATGAAGTAGGTCCATTTGTAGACAATGTAATGAGCACTGAGGATCAGAGAGCTGAAGCCTGGGTGTTAATATTTAGTTAACACTCTCCCAGATATGCTATATTTAGAGAATTGAGAACCACAATTGTAAGTACTTGTTATGTGTTCAAATAGTGCCGTGGAAGATATAAGAAGATAAATACTTTCTTTTGTATTCTAGTCTTTGCTCTCCAAGAACAAAGTAGTACTCTATTTTGAGTAGACAAAGCATACACACAGAAAAGAACAAAGCAAAACTACAAGGTGGAATATTGCATGAATAAGAGCCAAAGTGAGAGGCAGAAACACAAAATGCTATAGAGGTAACAGCAACAGGGAGATAAATCATAAACCAGATCTGTGAAAGAAGAGTCAAACTTTGAAGAATCCTTTGGTTTGGTAGAGATAACAGGAAGCAACAAGTAAATGGAGTTCTGATGTCAGGAATGAATAAGGTGTATTCTGGGCATTTTATCTGACATGATTATGCAGGATTAACCAGAAGTTTTATTTTGAAAAGAAATCAGCCTAAAATGATAGAAATTAGGCCCAAGATGGGGCTTCGTGCATTATTTTGAAGCATTTTTATTCTCAGGAGTAGGTAATTTTTATTTTGAAGAATTATAGCCATCATCCTTAAATATTCTCAAATGTTTTATAGACAAACAAATTCTTTAGGCTGTTGAACAACGTCAATTTTGCTGAAAATGGAGTGTAAGATCTGCAGTATAAATTTGGAAAAGGGAGAGGAAGCCGATCTTATGGCCAAATGGAAGTGCTATCTCCAGTGCTCCGACTCCTGTGTGCCGCTGTGTGCTAGTAAGTGGGTAACCACAAGCTCTGCAAGGTGGGAGAAAACCCCAGACTCACAGTGTTTGCCAACGTTCCTGGTGTGTGACTAATTCCAAAGCCACCAGTGGTTTAAAACCCAGTTTGCAAAATTCCTGACAATTTGACATTGATAATTGCCAAGCGGTCTGTGGGGGTTCCAGCAACCACTCCTGTGTTTAACCCTACCTCTGTCACAGTCATGGTTTGTTCCTGGCAAGACTGGCATTAGGTGTGGGAAACTGCCTTTGAAGGTTAATATTCAGCTTAAATATGTGTGACTTGTTTAAAAATATAGAGGTGAAAAAATCCTAACAACTTAATGTTGAAAAATGCAAAGAGACTTTAGACAGCTGGGTCTTCAAAATAGCCATTCCAGAAGCTGTTCCTGTGAATATAGGGGACCCCTGGAGAGCTCAGAGGCTGGGTGGAGATCTTCTCACTTTGGTTTGATGCTATACCGTTTTCTTTCAGAGCTGTTAAGCGTTTAAAGGCCTGGAGGAAATACAGGCTCAATAAACCAGATTTCCATTCCAGGGTGCTTTGTAGGTGCCCAGAGGAATCACAGGCTACACTGGTCCTCTAAGCTGGCCTGCTGCTGCTCAGAAGGCTCTTGGGTTGGGCTCTGCGCCCAGGTGCCCTGGTTCTCTGGTGCAGCGGCCGGCTGTGCTGCACCTGCCTGATCTGCGTGTGCAGACTCTGCAAGCCGTTCAAGTCCATCAGATTTGCTCCGATGGTGGCTGTGGCCGCGCAGCCCCATCCTTCACAATGCCAATTATCCTGGCCTTCAGTTCTGGCTGTACAGGAGTGAGCGCATAGGAGCCCATTTCCTGCACCCAGACGCCACCTGGGTCCTGGGGCTTAATGCAGGCTTCCAAGGGCTCAGGCGCCACCACAATGCCCTTCCCTTCCTACCACATCTCCCCTGCCTTCTCCGCTTCCAGAACCACTGACGTGTGGGTAAGAAGGACATTTAGTCCAAAATAAAGACTAAACTGTTTTTCCCTTTCTGATAATGTTCTGGGTTCTGTCCCTTGGTATTATGCTCCATAATGTGCCGCGTGCTGCCATTTTGTCATCGCTTTGGGTCATCCTTGCTCACAATTGGTTATTTACTCAGGGGCTTTTGAAATTATTGAGTTGACACATCTGTCAGACGGCAAAAGCAGAAATGCTAAAAGGTCACTTGGAGAGAAACCAGCTGCTCCAGACAAACCTTTCTGCCTCCAAATAGCACAATCATTACAGGCTGACAGATGGGGCTCTCCTTGCCTTCAGGTATTTAGCCACACTACCTCATTGCCAGGTCAGCCGGGCCTCCTCGTAATTACCCACACAATAGGCATCTCTCTGCTTAAGAATAACAGCTCCATTTTCTCTAAATAGGAAATCAGTTTTCTCACAGATATGAGCTTCCCAAAGCCTGCCACAAACTTTCCTATTAACAGATTAGTTTTGACAGTGGTAAGTACATTTCTATTACTTCGGCAGCCTTCATTACACCCTGCACCATGAGGCTCTGTCTGAGTTAATGTGTGGAGGTCTGTGGACAGTCCCTGAGTAGATTGCCTCTGGGGTGGAGGCTGAGATTCCCTTTTCTGCCACCTCCCCTTCCTCTTCCTCCCTTCCCTCTGTTGAGAGGATCAGATCAATGGTAGTGTCTATTTAAGTTACTCTGTGAAAGGGTTTCATTTAGGTGACTTCAGATAGCTCATGGTGTGTGTGTGTGTGTGTGCATGTGTGTGTGTAGGTGCAGGTGCACATGACAGTGGGAAATAAAAACTTAAAACTATGTTGAACTACAACTGTAGAGAAGCAAAGGAAATCCTTCCAGAAACAGGTTCTCCCAAACTCTTTTGGGAGACAATTAATATGTCACCAGGTGAAATAACACACTGATCATCATGAGACTAGGCCTTTCAAATCTGAGTGGTGGTGCAGGTGGCTTTTGAAAATCTGAGCGTAAAGATGGCTCTTTGCTCCAAAGCAGCAGTAGTACCAGTAGTGAGGTAAGTAAGTGGTAAGGTAAATAAGGATATTAGAGATGCTTCAGTGAGTCTGTTTAAAAGTTATAATGTTGAGGACACATGTAAGGCCAGTGGTGGAAGGACATCACTTAGGAAGTGGGTAAGACCATGCTGATCTTATTTGCTGGCTGTAGAAAGTTTATACATACACATGAATGGAGCCTTGAGACATCTTTGGAAAATGCTATGAAAGAACTTCAAACAGGAAAAGTTTCACCAATCACAAATGATGATAACTGGGTTTGATAGTCTAAAATTGAGAGTACATGGTCAATTGGATCGATCCCCCTTGGTCTGGCTTGTCCTTTAGTCTTCAGTTCCCATCCCTGCATTCTTTTCATTGTCTTCTGTACTGAGAGAGAACTTAGACAATCTGCTAACACGACCTGTTAGTTCTAAGATAGTCTTCAATGTCCTGGTGACTAACCCAGTAAATACTACATGACTTTATCCATTATTGCATATGAGTGTATCTGGGCAAATGGTTTGGTCACCTCATCATGTATTCATCACCTAGGCAACCGGCCACTTATCAGGCTATAGTTCACTTATCACAACATACTTTAAGACAGAAATGTTGCTGTCATCACCAGTCCTAAACTATTATGTCATGGACAGTGTTGAATCTCATTTGGCACTCTACCTTGAAAGACTTCCCCTTAAACCAGATCCCAGAATTCTGTAGAATTCTTTTGGTTTCCCTCCTCCAAGCATAACTAAATCTCAGTCTTGATATTCATTGCACAAGTAAGTGTAACCACGTAAGCTTTTTGCAATCAAAAGGCTTTTCTGATGGTGCTTTTGAGGGAGTAAGGGTCAATAAGATGGACTGATTCCTGACCCTGAAACAAATCAGTACAGGAAGGTAAAACCTTCCAGAAGGCCCCTGATCTCTTGGAAGAACTTATTTAAGAACATTGGTGATGAGGGGGCAACCTGGAGCAATTTAGGAGCAAGTGAATATTTCATATGGAATTCTGGGAGGAAACCTGGTTGAAAATAGACTTCTTATGGTCCTTGCAACAGGATTCAGAGTCACTGTAATTTAAATATATATATATATATATATAATTTTATTTATTTATTTTTTTGTTGATCGTGGGGCCTGAACTCTGGGCCTGGGTGCTGCCCCTCAGCTCTTCAGCTCAAGGCTAGCGCTCTACCACTTGAGCCACAGTGCCACTTTCAGCCTTTTCTGCTTATGTGGGTCTCATGCATACAAGGCAAGCACTCTACTACTGAGCCACCTTCCCAGCTCCATAATCTTAATATTAAAGAACAAATTATCTTACTTTGAGATCATGAGGTGTTGAAACCTGGGACATGCCAGGTTCTTAGGCAGAAAGGATATATTCTGGAGCTTTGAAGGAGAAGGAGACTCATGAGATGGTGGCTATTATCATGATCATTTATTACTATTATAGGCTAATAAGAGAAAAAGATTGGACAGGGAAAGATTTTATTCAACAATGGGAACATTTGAGGTGAGCCTTGGTGAATGGTGGTGGTGATGGTGGTGATGGTGGTGGTGGTGGTGGTGGTGGTGGTGTGTATGTGTTTGTGTGTGTGTGTGTGTGTGTGTGTGTGTGTGTGTGTGTGTGTATGTGGTAAGTGGTGAGGACATTTGGAATAGAATAAGTTGAGGCAGGAAGTGGTGCAGGGAATGAGCATATGATTCAGAGGCCTGGATTTAAGGCCTGTTCTACCACTTAATATGGTAGAGGCACTCACAAGCAAGTTCTTAATGTTTCCAAGTCTCATCCATAAAAAGGGGACATGATAATACTTTATTAAGGTTATTACAAGGATAAAATGATATAATTTATGTAAAGTGATTAGAAAATTATGTGGAGGTAGTAAAGGCTCATTAGACGGTGGCTACTATTATCATTTATTACTATTATAGGCTAATACAGTTTCTAAAGAAGAGAAATGGAAAGAAAGATCAAGGCATGTTCTTGAAAGACTAAATCCTTACATAAAGGTATATATAAAAGTATAGTAGGAAACAATTTTGGAAAAAATGAGGCCAATTTTAAAGAATCTTGAATTTACTAAAAAATATTCTGTTTGTAGTAAGGAGCTCATGCAATGTTTTAAGCATGGAAACAACATGATTAGAACTGAGCTGGATAAGATAGAAGAAAAGACTAGAATTAGACCCATGAACTAATAGGTTATAGAAAAAGCCAATAGAGAGTAAATTGGGGAGATAATTATCATATTAAAAAAATAATAAATATAAGAAAACATGGAAGTATTTTTAGGTTATAAATTCCCTTTGCCCATTCAACTTAGGAAATACAAAACACATCAAATGGGTTTTAATCAAAACTTCAAAACTAGTTCATCATGCTGGTGTTAGAGTTTATATTCTAGTTCTCCCTGTTATGTGACATCTGATCCTGAGAATGCAAAGCATGTAGAATGTACTCAGAGAAAAGTTATCTCTGAACTCTGTCTACTTTATAATGCATTTACATCACTTAGGAAGTGACCATAGGATCAGGGCACCTTGAGTACTAGTGTGGTCCTTAGTTTGATGGCAATTATATAAATTCTAACCTAGTAATCTTTTTATCATATGCATAGCCAGATTTGAAGTCCCTCCTATCATTGTGAGTTCATGTCCATTAAGAACTCCACTGAATATAGTGTTTTTTGAATCAATTCTTGCCATGCCTTATCTATTGGCATTCAGAATTATTTAATTAGTAGGCTTTAATTTGCACTAAACAGAAAAGTCAGGATTCAGAGAAAGCATCAAGCGAAACAAATGTTAACCTAATTGGTCAGATCTGTGTTAATTATCAGGTAACTTGGCAAAATAATACAGACACTCACAGACAAGGACAAAACCATTATAAAAGTCTCTCTTAACAAGGCCTCACTTCTCTAGAATAGGCTAGCAGTCTTCACAGCCACAGCATATTATTTGCAGTGGTTCTTATTAGAAATTCTATTTTTAGATGGAAGGTGAGAATTAAGGATCTGGAGATAAAAATCAGAGTAAGTGGAAGGTACACAAAGGAAGGAGTCAAGCTACAGGGGCTTGCTTGATATTTAGAAAAGAAAAAGAGAGAAAAAGTGTTTTATTCTTAACTTATTATGCTTTTGAGAAAACAATATAGTTAAAATCCAAATCATCTTCAAGGATTACTCAACAAAAGGTAATACTTCCAATCCCACAACTGTGATCATATTGTAATCTTTTTAGATTAGATACTAGGGGTGGGTTTTCTGGTGGCATTTATATTACAAAGTATTTCTTTAAACCACTTCTCTCAATTAAGCTAGCTAAATCATAGATTACTTTTTACCCTTTTTTGAGGAGGATAGCATGAACAATGGAGGAGGTAGAGAGGGTAGTATATGTAGGGTTCAAATGGTTAGATGGAAGTGACCAATCTAAATTTCCTCTCTCCTTGTTAGAGATTCATAGAAATCAGTGTCAAGAGGGTTGAAGGTCAATTGCTAATTGTACTGGATTAAGAAGTGCCTAGGGATGCTAAGTGAACTGAACTCTAACCGTGGACACCCGAGGTTTTTCTTTGTTGTTGTTGTTCTCAATGTACTATGTGATTTCTTTCTCCTTTATATTTTCCCCCCTATAGTTTATCCTCTGTTCTCACAGGGTTTTGTTTTGGTACTCTGGGTATCATACATACGTTTATCTGAACTAGGGAAGGGAAGAGGAACAACAAAATGGTGAGACAAAGTGGGAACCTGTGCAGCAGTGATACGCACAAGACAATATATTGGAAATGATCTGTACAACCTGAAGAGGGGAGGAAAGGGGAAAGAGGGAGAAAAAGGAGGGAGGGAGTAACAAGTTAGACAAGAAATGTACTTATTACCTTACTTATGTAACTGTAACCCCTCTGTATATCACAAGAGGCTTTATCTTTCTTGCTTTTCTTTTTAATGTACTTATAATGTACTATGTGATTTTTTTTGTTTCTTTTGTATGATTTTCCCTCATGGTATAACCCCTGTTGTCACTGTATTAGATTCTGGTATCCTGAATCTTGTATATTCATTTTTCTAATTTGGGGAGGGGAAGGGAAAATAACAAAGTGCTGAAATAAGGTTACAGGATGACCCACTGTAACAATGAGATGTACAAGACACTATGTTGAAAACAAACTTTACAACTTTTGTGGGGGGGAGGGAGGAGCTGGGGAGGTGGGGAAGAAAGGGATGGTAGGGAAAAAACAAAGGAGGGGGTAACAATGCTTAATAGAAAATGAACTCATTACCTTGCTCATGTAACCATAAGCCCTCTGTACAGCACCTTTACAATAAAAATATATAATAAAAACTTCAACCTTAGTAAAATAAAATAAAATGATTAGTGCATTCCTCCCCCAATGGACATGTAATCCACTACCTTATTTATTTATTTATTTTTTAATTTAATTTAATTTTATTTGTGAATATACTGTACAGAGGGGTTACAATTACATGGGCAGAATAATGCGTACATTTCTTACCAAGCATTGCAGCCTCCTCCTTTGGTTTACCCTTCACATCCCTTCCAGCCTCCCCCCTCCCCCCAATCCCAATCCTTCTCCTTCCCTCCCTTCCTCCCTCCCCCCCTCCCCTGCACCAACGTTGTAAAGCTCGTTTTGGACATGACAACTTGTACTTCTCATTGTTGCAACAGGTCCACCTGTATCCTTAAACAACTGGTTTTTCCCCATATATAGTGAAAGCAGGGGTTATACTGTGGGGGAGGGACATACAAAGCAACAAAGAGATAATCTTATAAATGCGTTAGAAACACATGCATGAAAGAATAAACATTAAAATACATATCTAAGGGTTCAGTTTCCTGACATCACATTATCTGACCTTTTCCGCTTGGCTCATACATATACTAGATATTGCATATAAGGGAAACCATGGGACACTACCTTATTTATATAACTGTAACCCCTCTGTATATCACCTTGACAATAAAATTAAAATAAAAAATAAAAAAGTGCCTAGAACTACTGTAAGGGAATTTCCAGACTGGACTAATGTATGGGGAAGACCTACCTGCCTTATGTATGCACAACACTGTCCCATAGGCTGAGTGACTAAATGGAGAAAAAGAGATAAAAAGGAAGCGCATGTTAGTGCAGAACTCACTTTTCAAATATTGCTTAATTTCAAATAATAGTGATTCTAATGATTTTTCAAGCATCATGAGAGATTGTAAGTGCTAATAATAACTGAATATGCTATGCATGAAACTACCACAATCAATAAGTTGTTAGTTCAAACATAGATTAGAAGATAAATTTACTTGGAAATTGTGTTATATTATCCCTCTCTGCCTCTGTGTCTCACTGACTCTGTGTGTGAGTATGTGTGTGTGTGTATGTATACTCTGTATATGTATATATTTATCCTCTCTCTATATGTAGATGTATATATATTTCTCAACACACACACACATGCCCAAATTGGTTACTCTATAGAAAGTAATGAATTATCTATGTAACATAGTATATATTTTCATCATATAAGTCAGATGAATTGTGACTTATGCACCAACTCCTATGTATGTGTATGTGTGTGTGTGTGTGTGTGTGTGTGTGTGTGTGTGTGTGTGTACTTTTCTTGGCAGAACTAGAGTTTGAACTCAGGGCTTTGTGCTTACAGTCTGGCCTTCTACCACCGGAGCCATATTACAATGCTTTTTTTTTTCTATAGATCTTTTTCAAATAAGGTCTCACATTTTTTGCAGTGCTGGGCTTTGGACTACATTTCTCCTACCTCTGCCTCTTGCCTCGCTGGAATTATAGGTGTGTACTACTATATTCAGTCAGTTCATTTGTTGAGGCAGGGCTATTCCTGGGCTGGCTTCAAACTTAGAATCTCCTGATCCCTGCCTCTTCAGAAACTAAGATTACATTCCCCAGCCATTATCACCTATATCAATTATTAACTATTTATTAAATGTGGGGATAGTAATCATTTAATGTGTAATATGTAGCAATCAGTTAATAATAGTTTCTAATTACCTTCATCATCAGTCACTTGATTAACATGAGTATGTGTGTAGGTAATATTCCAGAGGCATATAATGGCATTCTACTCCTATTTGTGTCATAATTGCAGATTTTGCCTGAGACTAAGATTCCCATTGTGATCTTATTGTCTCTAATGTCCTGTGCACAGAACCAAAAAAAGTATAGTGTTTTCATGGTATGTTTAGAACAACTGAGCTAGAAGTGAAATATAATGTGCTTCTAGATGAAGCCTTGACAGAGGTCGCTGCAGAGAACACAGAATTGTGCCCCATAGATACATTTGGCCAACAGCAGCTATAATTAGCATAAATAATATTATTACAAACAACTTTGGCATGTGGGGGGATGGGGGTGGGGGAGAAGATGGGAAGGGATGGGAAGGGGAAACAAAGGAGGAGGCAACAATGCTTGATAGGAAATGTATTCATTACCTTGCTCATGTAATGGTAACCTCTCTGAACGGCATTTTCACAATAAAAATGAAATAAGTTTGAAGCTGGGTGGGGTAGCTTAAGTCCTTCATCCCAGTTACTTGTGAGGTGGAGATCAGGGGATCACATTTTCAGATGAGCCCATGCCTAAGTTTGTGAGATTCCATTTCAACCAATGGCTGGGCATGGTGGCACATAGATGTTATCCTAGCTCTGAGTGAAGCACACGGGCACATAGATGTTATCCTAGCTATGAGTGAAGCACACAGCTGGGTGCAGAGGTACATGCCTGTCATCCCTAGTGATAGGGGGATCACAGCCTAGGCCAGCTGGTGCATAAAGTATAAAAATAACAAATGCAAAGCAAATCTGGAAGCAAGGCTTAAGTGCTGAAATGTCTGTCTAGGAAGCAAAATTAGAATATGTCTGTGGGAGGGCAGGTGTTCTCAGGTTTGTCATAGTCCTCACGATTACCTATTAAACTTTGATCTGACACATCATTAAAGACATTTGAATTAACCTTAATTTTTCTCTTAGTAATTTTCATTTCTCAACAGTGGTAAATCCATTAAAAACTGTTTGAAGGAGTTTGGCCATGTATTTGTTTATGTATATGATGTATAAATTATTAGCTTCTGGGTTCTAAGTTTCAAAACTATAACAAGGTAGCCCAACTAAAGTGAACTTAAATTACGTATTACATATTTTTCCATCTGATAGTGAAAAAATGTTACAGTATAGTCTTCTTCCCATTTACCGTGCTCAAAAATAAAAGTCAAAGGTATCAGTTAACAGCAAGCTGACACTCTGAAAATGTATGATTCCTTCATGCCTTTAGTCTATGTGGGCTTCAGTAACAAAATACTAAAAACTGGATAGCTTAAAATAGCAAAAATGTATTTCTCACAGAGTTTGAGATTTGGAAGTCTATTACCAAAGTTCCTGGTCCCTTTCTTGGCTCAAAGATGGTGTCTTCTCACTGTGACCTCACATGGTAAAAGGAGAGAGAGATCATTCCCAGGTCTCTTTTTTTTTTTTTTGCCAGTCCTGGGGCTTGAACTCAGGGCACTATCCCTGAGCTTCATTTGCTCAAGGCTAGCCCTCTACCACATGAGCCACAGCACCATTCCCAGCTTTTTCTGTTTATGTGGTACTGAGGAATTGAACTCAGAGCTTCAGGCATGCTAGGCAAGCTCTCTATTACTAGGCCACATTCCCAGCCCCCAAGTCTCTTTTATAAAAACACTCAATTCATTCATGGGAGCTCCACCCATGACCTAATCATCTCCCAAACACCTGCTCCTCCCAATGCCATCA
Source organism: Dipodomys ordii (assembly GCF_000151885.1). Classification (NCBI taxonomy): domain Eukaryota; kingdom Metazoa; phylum Chordata; class Mammalia; order Rodentia; family Heteromyidae; genus Dipodomys; species Dipodomys ordii. Next base: position 16,256,473 of record NW_012267233.1, read on the forward strand.
CCTTGGAGTCAGGTTTTAGCATGTGAACATTGTGGGAGCATAAGCAGCAACGCACAAACTTTGAATCCACCCTGCTGATCTGAGGGGACTGTGAGAGCCCTTAGGGAAATAGAAAGCTTCCCGATACACTAGCCAGAGTAAGGGAGAGGTGGTCACATTGATTGAGAAGGTTCTACAAGAGTCTGTATGATCTGGCACCCTGGTCCCACTGACCTCATTTCTTGGTATTTTCTACCCTATTCTTTCTCTTCAGCCACACTGGTGTCTTTGCCAGTCTGTAGACCTTTGGACATGATAGCCCAGTGCCTACTGTACTATTCCCTCACTTTCTTCAGTTAAAAAAAAAACCTAAGTCTGTGAGATGCTTATCTCCAATTAAGGACCAGAAAACTGGAAATAGAGCTGTGGCTCCAAGTGGTAGAGCACTAACCTTGAGCAAAGGAGCTCAGGGACAAGCCCTGAGTTCAAGGTCCCAAATCTGAATAAAAAAGAAGCTTCCTTTGGAGTTGACATTAAAATAAACTATAAGTTATGGGAACTAAAATAGAAACAGGGAGTGTATTGAAGAGACGATTGTGATCTGAGAAATAAATGATGGTGTCCTTACCTGGAAGTGATTGGATTTGGGACATATTTTAAGACAAAGATGGCAAGATTTTCTGGTGGATTTCATGTAGGATATGAGAGAATGAAGAGAGATAAAGATAATTTGAAGGATTTTTGGCCTCTGTAACTATAGAAAGATGCTATGCACTGAAATGAGGAAGGCCGTGGATAAGTTTGAGGAGAAGTTCAGTTCAGCTTTAGACATATTGAGTTTGAGATGCCTATTAGGCATCCAAATGGCACTGTTGAGTATCAGTTGGATATACAAATCTGTAGTTATGAAGAGAGGTCTGGATTTTAGACATAAATTTGAATGTCATTGCATATAAATGGAAAGCAGAGCTTGGTGGTAAGTAGGAGACACAATCACAGAGAATGGGAATGAGGGCTAAATGGAGTGGTAGTGAAGGAAAGAGCCATCATGAAGTGTATGATCAACCTGCCTGTCTCTAGAGGAGATCGATTGCTTAATTTTTAGGGGGTCGTCTTACAAGAAATTATATGAAATATATTTTAAGGCAATTTTCTATCTTTTTATGCCAGTCATGGGCTTGACAATCTGAGCATTATCCCTGAGCTTTTTCTCTAAGTCTAGCACTCTACCACTTGAGTCACAGTTCCATTTCCAGTTTTCTGGTGGTTAATTACAGACACGAGTCTCACAGACTTTCCTGGCTTCCTTGAAACCCAAATCCTTAGCTCTCAGTCTTCTCAGTAGCTAGTATTGTAGGTATGAGCCAACAGTGGCCAGCCTAGCCAATTTTCTTAAAGATGTATGGGTTATCTTGAGCTGCTATAATAAAACACCACAGTCTTGGGATTTAAGTAATAAAAATGTATTTTCCTATAGTTTTGGAGGCTGAAAATCTGAGATCAGGATTCCAGAATGATCCAGTTCTGGTAAGGTCTCTGGTTATATGGTAGAGACAGATCTGATGTCTTCACTTCTTATGAAAGCACTATCCCAGGTGGAATACGGCTCCACACCTGTAACTTGTTTTAACCTTAATCACCTCCTCATAATCTTTACCTCCTCATGTTGGGGAATAGGCTTTTTCAACATGTGATGTTTGACAGGCACAATTCAGTCCATTATACCACTCCATGGGTTCCTCCTCAATGGGTGTCCTTCTCACTTGCAAAATGCATTCGTTCCATTCCAGTAACCCCCAGAGTCTCAGCTCATCTCTGCATCAGCTTTTGAGACTACATTGTAAAGCATCATCTAAACATCATTCAAAGAAGATATGGGTCAATGTCAAGATACTGTTCATTAAGAGAAGATCATGGGAGGCCGGTGCTGGTGGCCCACGCTGGTCATCCTAGCTACTCAGGAGGCTGAAAGCTGAGGATTGTGGTTCAAAGCCAGCCCAGCAGGAAAGTTCACAAAGCACTTACCTCCAATAAACGACCAGAAAACCAGAAGTGGCACTGTGGCTGAAGTGGTAGAGCGCTAGCCTTGAGCTGAAGAGCTGAGTGACAGAGCCCAGGCCCAGAGTTCAAGCCCCACAACTGACAGAGAGAGAGAGAGAGGATCATGGAATCATGCTCAGCCAGAATTCCATAGCAGGGGAAAAGGATGGAGAAGATTTAGTCAAGTCTCCAATCTCCTTTTTTACAGAAGTTCACCGCCCAGGATATGAACTCTTCGCACCTTTCAGATTATAAACCCTCAGATACCCAGGGGTATCTTCCATAGTTGAGACCAAAGTTATGGATGTAAAGAGCTTTCACATCCAACCCATGATTTCACAAGTTACTGTGCTATTCATGTGGCTCTGTGCCATTCTTTTGTTATGGCTTTTTGGGTGGTAATGGGGTTTGAATTCAGGGCCTTGTACTGACTAGGTGGTTACTCTACTACTTGATCCATGTCACTGTCCTGACTCCATACTACTCATATCATTACCTAAAGAATATTGATTTCACACCACCTTTTCACAAAATTTTTCTTGGATTTTTACTCTTTGTTCATAAGTTTTACTTCCATTTCAGGCAAACTCAATCCCCTTCAACAATTCTTCCCCTTCCCCCTGCTCCAGCCTCCATGACAGCAGATAGTGTTTTCTTGATATCCTTCTTTGTGGCTGGTCTTCAGTTTTCCGGGTTATTTTCTAGCTGCTTAGCTGTAGATATTCTGTAAGGCTGAGTTTGAGGTGGTGATTTTTTCTATTCTTGCCTGCAGACTTGAGTTTCTTTGTGTGTTTATCCTAATGTATCGCACAAATACTTTCAAGCTATGTGAGGCCTTGATATAGAAAAGACCAGAAAGCAGTGTCCAGGAATTCTGTCCTCAACTTTTCTCATGTTATGTGCTAGACCCTGTATAGTGATATTTCCTCAACTACTTCCCAAGGGGAGATGAATTCTAATTCGTTGTGCCTATCATTTCTCTTTGAGCTCTAGATCAATATAACCTCACCAAACCTTTTCTTGGATGACTCTCAATATGTCCATAAGCCTTTTATCTCCAATCCTGTTCCTGCCAGTGAGTGATAATTCCAAGTAAAAAGTTTCTGCATGGCAGAGGACATAACCAACCAGCTAAAAAGACAGCCTACATAATGGGAGAGAATTTTTGCCAGCCATACATCAGATAATGGCTTAACATCCAGGATATACAAAGAGCTTAAAAAGCTAAACCCTCAAAGAACCAACAACCCAATTAATAATTGGACCATTGAGCTAAATAGAGAGACTTCTCAGAAGACCTAAAAATGGAAATGATCCTTTTTAACACCATTACTTTCACATTTGATCAGTCATTGGATCTCTCTGACTTTGATTGTATTCCATCATGTATTCTCTTTCCAGGTCACTTCTCTGGTACCACTTTTGCCCAAGTGTTTGTAGTTTTTTACACAGACTACCATGGCAGATCTTATTGTTGTTCAAAACATTTGCAGCTCTTCATTGCAGTTACTTTCCCTGTAATGATTCTCCTTGGAGGAGGATTGTACATTCCACTTCAGTGAATTCAGAGGAGGCAGATTAAAATTTGCTTTGACTATTGGCTATACATGTGTAGAAAACTGAAATAAATAATTATATATCACCCTGCACCAGAATCAATCCCAAAAGGATCAATGACCTCAATGTAAGACTAGATACCCTGAAAATATTACAGGAAAAAATAGAGGTAACATGGGCTCCTTGGCACGTGGAAACTTCCTAAGTAAAGAGCCAGAAACACAACAAATCAAAGAAAGGCTGGATAGATGGGATTGCATTAAACTCCAGAACTTCTGCTTGGCAAAGGACATAGCTAGCAGGATAAATAGAAAGCCCATAGATTGGGAGAAGACCTTTATCAGCTATACATCAGACAAGGGCCTCATATCTAAAATATAGAGCTCAAAAATTAATCCTCCCCAAAACAAATCCTCAAAGAAACAACAGCCCCATCAACAAATGGGCTGAAGACTTAAAGAGAAACTTCTCTGAAGAAGCAATAAGAATGGCCAATAGACACATGAAGAAAGGTACAACAACTGTGGCCATAAAAGAAATGCAAATAAAAACAACATTGAGATTCTACCTCATTCCAGTAAGAATGGTTATGATCAAGAAAATGAATAGTAACAGCTGCTGGCATGGGTCAAAGGGAATGCTATTACACTGTTGATGGAAATGTAAATTTGTTTAACTGCTCTAGAAAGCAGTATGGAGGTTCCTTAAAAGATTAACATAGAATTTTCCTATCATCTAGCACTCTACTCCTGGGCATTTACTCAAATGGTCATAAACAAGGCCACACTAAAGCTACCAGCACAACTATATTAATTGCAGCATTGTTTACTATAGCTAAGATATGGAACCATTCCAGATGCCCCTCAGTGGATGAATGGATCAAGAAAACATGGTATATATACACAATGGAATTCTATGCTTCTATCAGAGAGAATGATGCTACCTCATTCATAAGGAAGTGGAAAGACTTGGAAAAAATTATAGTAAGTAAAGTAAGTCAGACCCAAAGAAATACAGGCTACATAGATTCCCTCATTTGTAATAACCAGAATATGTCTATAAATCTACAAGTTAATCCAGTAGATAGTAAAAGGCAAATAATTATACTTGGACATGATTAATTAAACAACACTGTAGGCATGGCACAGTGAGAACAAAGGACAGACATTCTTTTTATTTTATTTTTTGTTGGCCATGGGGCTTGAATCCTGGGCCTGGGCACTGTCCCTGAGCTCTTCAGCTCAAGGTGAGTGCTGTACCACTTGAGCCACAGCACCAGTACCAGTTTTCTGGTAGTTTATTGGCGATAAGAGTCTCATGAACTTTCCTACTCGGGCTGGCTTTAAACCATGATCCTCAGCTCTCAGCCTCCTGAGTAGCTAGGATTATAGGCATGAGCCACTGGTGCCTGGCTCAAAGGAGGATATTAGGAGAGGATCACAATGGCTCAATAACTATGTACATGACTATATCAAATGATGCTTATTGAAATGAACTCCCAGAAATGGAAACAAGAGAGTTTTTATTGTACTATTTTCAGTTTTTTTTCTTTCTTTCTTTTTTCCTTTGATTTATTCACTGTTCTTTATTTCTGTACCCTTTGTCGTGTATACAAGTCTATTTGATTTGGGGAGGTGAAGGAGAATCATAGAAATGGTGGGACAAAGCATGAACCAATTCAACAGTGACATTCACTAGACACTATGTTGGAAATGAACTTTTCAACGTGAGGGTGGAGAAGGGGGGAAATGGGAGAAAAACGAAGGAGGAAGTAACCCTGTTCCAAAAGATGTACTCATTATCTTACACATGTAATTGCACGCCACACCTTTGCAATAAAATTTTAAATTAAAGATTTGTTTTGAGGAAAGGAAGATAGAAGTTATTCTAGGTTTATCCACACTGTAAAATTTTGGGGCCCAGGCCTCAAACCTACCAATTGCCTCAAGTATTTTGAGACCTTTTTTTTGCCAGTCCTGGGACTTGCATTCAGGATCTGGGTGCTGTTCCTGTGTCTCTTTGTTCTCAAGGTTAGCACTCTACCACTTGAGTCACAGTGCCATTTCTGGCTTTTTTTGAGTAGTTTATTGTAGATAAGAGTCTCATGGGGACTGCCTGGGCTGGCTTCCAACCTTAATCCTTAGATCTCAGCCGCCTGAGTAGCTAGGATTACAGATGTGAGCCATGGTGTCTGCCCAATCTCACTACCAACTGGAACTTTAGGGATTTCCCATACTCTATCAGGTTGAATAGTTCGTTATAAAGATTTGTGGATTCATTCTCATGCATATAAATGTACAATAAAAAATCAGCCAAAGGAAGAAGTGCACAGAGCAGAGGCTCAGGGATTTTGAATTCAAACGTTCTATAGTCCTCAGTATGTGTGTAGCTTCAAGCATCAGTGTGTGACAATAGACACTGATTATTGCCAGCCAGGAAGTTTGTATGAGCTTTTGTGATCAGACTTTCTATTGGTTCCCCCGTATATAAACATGATTATTTGGCTATGGGATTGATCCAAAGAGCCTGTCCTAAGTCACATGGTTGGTTTCTTGGGTGTGGCCAGTCTTTGTCCTAAGCCTGTCAGGTGTGGCTGTCGTACATCAAGGTTGTAGATCTAACTCTTTCCTTAAACCAAGACATTTCTATCAGGAAGACATATATTATTTTCCAGAAGTAGAGGACAAAAGCCAGACCTCAATCTAGGAAAGGCAAATTTATTACTGTTATTCCAAGCAGAGTAAATTCTGAGTAGAAACTTGAAATGTAGGGAGTGACTTAGAATATCTCTCCCAGATCTGCCACCTGGTTGGCAGTGTTCCAGGTAAGCCAGCTTAGTCCTAGGGTGAAAATGGTCTGAATTATAAATAGATAGTTAACACATATTAAATGAGCAAGAAATAAATACGTGGTTTATAACTATGTAGTTTTACATATATAGTTAACTCGTGTTAAATGAGTAAGAAATAAATATAACATAAGCTCCTGAGATGTTGAGTAGTTACTATGTCAATTCCTAGGATGAGACCAGCTGATGGATGAAGCATATAGCACCCTTATCTCCTCACCCTCCACTTTCATCTGTTGGACGTGTTTGAACCCAGGCAATATGGAAGCCTATGTTAAGATTGCCAGTGGTTAATGGACCAAACAGCATACATTTTTTTGTCAATCACAAACCCAGCCAAATCTCTGACACCTGGTTGTACCTTCTTCAGTGGTGTTGGACTGTTTTAGTCAAGGGTGGGTAGCACATCATTTTCAGGGAGGGAGGACAGAAGTCCTTCCAAATTCTCTCATCTAGCTTTTAGAATAATAATAAAACTTATCAGGTATTTCTATCCTTCCCATCTCATCTCCCTTTGGCTCTTAAATACTTAAGAACTGAGAAAGGGAAAGGTGATTGCTTAACAACTCTAAATCTAGCCCTGGGAACCAGAGAATAAAGAAATTGCTGACTGTAGCGTTTGCTGATGGAAAGGGCTGGGTAAGGTAGTTACTTTTAATTCGAATAGATCTAACTGTTAATTCATTTTAAATATAGAATACTATTCCCAAAGCACAAAATTGACAAAAATCTGCTTGTTATTAAAGCAGACAGGAAAAAGCTAGGAGGAAAAGAATGAGCATTTTGCTTTACTTAGTTGGATTGTTTTCTAGGATGGGAATCGTTGATAGAGAAGGCAGTTGGCATTTCAACAAGTCTGAGGCTGTCACATGTCAGGTAAGAAAGATGGAAGTGGCTGATGGACTAGCTACAATGTAGCCTGCAAGAGGGCAAGAGAGCCCCTGAGAGAGGAGATCGAGCGGTGGTGGCTTTGAAGTGGAGGCCAAGAGTCTATATTTGATCTAGGAAATAAAAGGACAATTGGTTAGAGCAGTTCACATAAGAATTAATTTCCAGGGAAACAGGATACTTAACAAATTGTCCCTTTTCCTGAACTGGCAGATATGAAGGGAACTATAGTAATACATCTCAAAGGATGAGCAATTTATTCCCAGGGGTACTTTATTTACTGAAAAGCAAATCTCACTGAGAACCTGGTTGGAGATATCTTTTCATTTACTATGCTCTCTGCCTGCCTGGCCTTTAATAGAAAACCAGCCAGGAATGTCCTCAAATAAAATGGAAGTCCATAGACAGGCTCTAGTGAGTTCTCCAGGAGCATTTATAACAATCATTACAGACAGATGATCACTCTTTCATGGGCTATGTGTCCCAGGTCTTCTTGAAGTAGAACAGAATAATACTGTGCAATACTGAGCCAATGCTTCCTGTAAAGTTCAGAGGTAGTCCACTGGGAGACAAAGGGGAGAAGAGACATGGAAGTATCCATGGGAAGGATTTGTTTTTAAGGAGTAGCAAGATCTTACAGGAAGTATATTGAGCAACACATTAACTTGTGAATAGCTACAATTTAGCTTTCTTTCTTTTTCTTTTCTTCTCTTTTCCAACACTTCTCTCAAGAACCTCAATAAATTATATCCAGGCCAACACTAAAACTAGAACTGCCTCTGGAAGCATATGATACTATTTCTCAAAACTAGGAATGCTGAAGGCAGAATGTTCGTTGGCTCGGTCTGTTTCCTGTTAGAACAAAGTACCTGAAGCTAAGTAATTGTAAAGAAAAGTTCATTTAACTTAGCTATGGAGAAGATGAATATGCCCATTTACTAATGGCTAATGTGCTTGAATGAGAGACAGACAGAAGCCAGAGATGGAACCAAGAAAGCAGAACTCATGTTATAACAACCCACTCTCGTGGGAACTAAGTTGCTCTCACAAGACCTGACCCAGACCTAAATGAACCACTCCTATGTAAAGAATTAATCCATTCATGAGATTTGGAGCTCCCTAACCTCTTCAAAGTTTCCAGCACTTCTCAACATTGCCATACTGGGACCACACTTTCAGCACATGAGACTTTGGGGGACATTCTCAGATGATATCCAAACCATAGCAATCATGGTGGAAAGGATACCATCTCTTCAGATAATTGTCCTCATTAACATGTTCTAATCTTGGCCCAGAACACAGACCTCTTTTCCTTTTCTTAGCTAAAGGGCAGAGTGGATGGATCCTGAGGCGAATGGAGTATGTTGGAAAGTAACAAGTGGTTCTCATGCTTGAAAAGATCCTCTCTGCACTTACACGGTCAGATCTGAAAGACACTTTTCTTGCCATTAAAGTTATTTCTTGGATGTTTGGTAAGCCAAAGTACTAAGGTAGTTATCTGATTCGGGGAAAGGCCTATGTTAAGTCTAATGTAGCCTGGAATATTTGGGTTTACCTTTTAGTGTTATCTCTGAGGACGGAAGCCCTGGGGAAGTGGGGCAGGGGATGGGAAGTTTTGATGTATAAACCCAGGTCTGGGAATAGGGATAGAGTCCACTTAATAGGACCAGAGTTTCATGAGGACACTAAGGGTCTATGAGTGTTTGTGGGAAAAAACAAAGGGGATGGAGTGGGTGATAGACAAGTGGGAGGAAGAGGGGAATGGTGCCTTAGGATTTGATGTTTTCTACTTGGCAGTTTTTAAATTTCTCACCTGGCAGTACCACTATTTCTTGAGCATAGCATCTTAATTTGTGATCTTTATTTCTAGCAGTTATTTCAGAACTTTTATAGTTGGCAGAGATCCCCATATCTGTCTGCCTCTCACCCAGGTTCCCATATTATCTACATTTTATATAAACATGATGCATTTGTTACAATTAGTGAACCATTCTTATTAGATTAACTTCATAGTTTACATTAAGTTTCACTTTTTCTTTGGTATAGTTCAATGAGTTTTGGAAAGCGCATAATGTTGTGTGCTCCAGTTGTGATATTATATGGAAGTATTTAGTTGCCTTAATAATCTCTGTGTCTAGCTGGGCACCGGTGGTTCACACCTGTAATCCTAGTTATTCAGGAGGCTGAGATCTGAGGATCGCGGTTCAAAGCCAGCCCGGGCAGGAAAGACTGTGAGACTCTTCAATAAGCCACAAGAAAACTGGAAGTGGTGCTGTAGCTCAAGTGGTAGAGTGTTTGCCTTGAGCTGAAGAGCTGAGGGACAGCGCCCAGGCCCAGAGTTCAAGCCCCATGACCGACAAAAAAAAAAAAATCTTTGTGTCTAAATGATTCAGCTTTCTCCCAGAAGTCATTTTAATTAAAACCAGTAGCTAAAGGAGAGTCAAATGCACATATATGCACTTGATGCACAAATATTTATCTCTACAATTCTGCATTCGTGAACACACACATAAACTTGCATTCAAGTGACACCAGTTCCATCTAGCCACTTTTAAACTATTTCTAGTAAAATTAGGGGCTGCATATATGTTAAAATTTATGCTTCTGCATGGTGCTTCAGGTGTTTTTCTTTGCTAAGAAAATGCCATAGTATTCTTATATCATTAAACCCATAAAGTATCAAAACTTATCACTTTGACACTTTTATGATACTTAAGATGTCCTTGTAAAGGCTTGATGTCATGGTAACCAATGTTGTATATCAGGATCTATCACTGCTGAACTTCTCTTAATAAATCAGGCATAATTGGCATATATGCATTAAAATGAATTAAAAATTATTCAACTGGAATGATTTTATATCAGGCAACATTAAGTCATTAAACTTGCTTGTCCTGATCTTCCTTCAGTGAATACTAGTATACTCATTTAGCTATATAAAAAGAAAAAAGAAACTTGTATCTTGTAGTATCTTGCTTTAAGAGGATAACAAATTATGAAATAGCTCAATGCATTATTAGCTTTTAAATTGAAATTCTAGTAGATTTAGGTGAGAGAGGGAAAATGAATTCTACGCCTTTTTCTCCTTCAGAGGACAGGGAAGCTTACATTGTGTTGCCCATGCATCTAGCCACTGTATGTTGGTCATGGAGCTAGTTGCTATATGGAAGGTGACTTTGTGTGCTCAGGTTCAGGTGTGACAACCCAGTAATCACTTATCACTCTTTCATATTATCTCATGGCTGTCTCTAAATCTTCAGTAGAACCAAGAAGAACTAATTTTGTTTTTTTTTTTTGTCCGGTCGTGGGGCCTGAACTCTGGGCCTGGACTCTGTCCCTCAGCTCTTCAGTTCAAGGCTAGTGCTCTACCACTTGAGCTACAGCGCCACTTCTGGTTTTTTTTATTTTTTTGCTTATGTGATGCAGAGGAATCGAACCCAGGGCCTCATGCATGCAAGGCAAGCACTCTACCACTGAGCCACCTTCCCAGCCCAAGAACTAATTCTTTAAAGTTCAAAGGCAAAGAAGAATTTAGGAAGGCAATGAATGGAGGCCCTTACTACTCAGATAATAGAAAACTAGCAACTTTGTCTTCTAGGAGCTTGTTAGAAATGTAGAATTGCAGGCCCCTTACCAGATTGACTGATATTTTTAAATTGTGATCCACAGATGATCAGGGTGACTACTGTCTTGGTAGGTAAAATATATGTACCCTGGGGCAGGAAGCACATGAATTTGAAGCATGGCTTTATTATTCTCCAGTGGAAGAGTTGGATGAGCCACTAAGTTTTAGCTTTTGAGTTCTATATATAACAGGGAGATCATGGTGTACTTACCTCTTAGGAGCATAATGGTACTCTCGTTGAAAGTGTCCAATTCCTGTACCTTTCACATAGTAGTGCTCACATCAAGTGTAACTAAAACCTGGTGAGAGAATCTGTGAGGCTAGGGCAGTACAAATAAGAAAGAAGAGATCCAGAGTTGGAGAATGTGGGAGACCATCTGAGTCAAAATCAGTAAGAAATTCTACTAGAGCATTTTCTGTGGCTATAATAAAATACCAGAGGCTGGGGAACTTCCCACACAATGTTAAGCTCACAGTTGTGGAGAGGCTGAAAGTTCAAGATTAAGATCCTTATTTGTTCAGCTCCGACAGGAACATGGGCTAGAGGGGTGAGTGGTGAGTGGTACATGTATAAAAGGAATTGATAGGAGAGGTGGCAGGTTTCTTTATAACAATTCTTTCCCATGGGAACTAATCCAGTTGAATGAGATGTATATTAGTCCCTTTTGAGGGTAGAGCTTCCATGACTTAATTACCTTCCACTTGATCTTACTTCCTGAAGATTCCACCACCTCAATAATGCCACACTTCCCAGCTACCAGCACAAGAACCCTGGAAGACACACTTTTAAATTTTAATTTAAAAATTTTAAACATTTATTTATTGTTATTGCAAAGGTGATGTGCCAGAGGGGTTATGGTTAGGTAAGTCAGAAAGAGTACATTTCTTTTTGAACAGTGTTACCCCTTCCCTCACTCTCTTCCAGTTTTTGTCGCTACCATCCTCACCCACCAGTTGTATAGTTCATTTTCAATATAATGTCTAGTGAGTACCACTGCTGTATTTGTTTACCCTTTGTCCCTCCATTTCTGTGTTCCACTTTCCTTCCCAAAGACAGACAAATGAACAAGTAAGACAAAAGGAAATGAAAATAACAACAGCAACAAAGGAGAAAGGACCCTCTTGTTTCTACCCCTGGAGTCTATGTTGATAAATATTATTTTATATGGTCAGATGCACATAGCTATTGTATCTACGTGATCTTCTCAGAGTATCCTTCTTTGGTCTCATCCTGTGTGAATGCCTAGAGACCTGTATAATTTATCATTCCCTAATGTATTTATTCCTTTTACCATCCAGTGTGTTTAGTAGTTACTACAGATTAGGGAAACCTTGCAACTTATGTTTCTTTGGGTCTGGCTCAACCCACAGAATGGGAGATCTTTACCAGCTATGCAACAGACAATGAATTCATATCTAAATAATACTTAGAGCTCAAAAAATTAAACCTCCAAAAATAAACTCTCAAAGAAATAAGAACCCAATTAATAAATGTGCTAAAGACTTGAAGAGAGACTTCTCAGAAGAAGTAAGAACGGCCATGTAGAAATGTTCAACATCTCTAGCCATAAAAGAAATTCAAATCGAAACAACATTGAGATTTCACTTCATCCTAGTTAGAATGGCCATTATCAAGGAAACTCACATTAACAGATGTTGGTGGGGATGTGGCCAGAAGGGAATGCTACTATGTTGTCTTTTGATGGGAATGTAAACTTGTTCAACCACTCTAAAAAGCAGTGCGGAGGTTCCTCAAAAGACTAAACATAGTGCTTCCCTATGACCCAGCAATTCTACTCCTAAGCATTTATCTAATAGACATGAACAAGGCCAATGCTACCAGCACAGCCATGGTCATCATAGCATTTGCCATAGCCAAGAGCTGGCATGAATCTGGATGCCCTTCAGTGGACAAATAGATCAAGAAAAATATGGTATATGTACACAATCAAATTCTGTGCTTCCACCAGAACGAATGGCATTATACCATTCATAAGGAAATTGAAAGACTTGGAAAAAATTATATTATGGGAAGACACACTTAATCCATGCACAAACCATGGCACAAATGAAGAACAAACCTAAAAAAATGCCTGGTGGTGCCTGAGAGTGGAAAGTCTAACCAAACTCTCTGGGTGACTTAGGTGACATGGTCCACCTACGGACCCTGGTTAGCTTTGCTAGATTTAGATGTGAAAACTATCCCAAGTATTTAGAAATTCACTGTAACAGCCTCAGCGTGCTCTTACAGAGTAAGAAGAAGCTAAACAAGCAGGTGAGAAAGAGAATTATCTCATATTACTATCACAGGAACTCATGTTTGGAAGAACTCAATTGTCTAGTGCAATTGTCTCTTTGAAGATTCAATACCAACTGTGACTAAAAATGTACCACTCATCCTGAATTAACCGAGGTAGCTGCTGTATGTAGGTAGAGATGATTCAGAAATTCAGTATTTAACACACACACACACACACAATACAGTCAGAGATTAATACATTCCCTATGTTTGTAACTGTTTTTATTGAAGCATGTAGCATATTCCAGATGTTAGATTAGATGCTGGGAATGAAAATAGGAATAAGACATGGAGACCAGCCTTTTTAAACATTTTATTTTATTCTATTTTTTGTGTTTATATTGAGATTTGAACTCAGGGTCTCATGTTCTCACTCACTTATCCTTTTAAAAACTATCTTTTAAATAGTTGTACAAAGGGGTTTTAATTCAACATGTCAGTTTATGAGTGCAATGTATCTTGATCAGTGCAACCCCTTCCATTGTTCTTTTGTTGAGTTAATATTCTGTATCAATGACAGACACATACACAGACACATATATGACACTTACAATGCATTAAAGGAAAAATAGAACGATGAAGTAGTCAGGAGAGCAAGGAAGTAGGTTATTCATACTGTTAAGGTATGTTGGGGGATTTGTTGAGAATATAGTTATTAAATTGGGTCTTGATTGTAGGACATGAGTGGTTGTTGAATGAAAATTCATGAGAATACAAACGTGTGTGTGTGTGTGTTCTTGAAAGTGTGCATGTGCTGCTGATGTCCAGTGTATCTGAAGTGCATTTCAGTCCTGAGGTTGTTTCCTTCTCTATACCTCCTGTACTTGGTGATGTTGGGAATATTATTTCCCATCTATAAACCTCAAGTCTAAATAAGACAGTTTTTAGTGTTTTCTGATAAATAATACTGCTGTGCAAGTTCTGCTTTAACAAACTCAACAGTGATAACAGATTTATAAAACACAAATAATGTTGTTATGCACATAAAACCATTCTTTATTTCATAGAAGAATGTTTCATAATGTTTATAGTTTCTCTTTAGTGCATTTCCAATGTAATGTGACTTGATGATTTTTTAGTATCTTGCTTCTTACAGCAGTGTGTATCTCCAATGAAATGGTATAGATCATAAAGTAAATGCTTGAAGTAATGCATGAGAGTAATTGATTTTCATTGGAATGGCCAAATTGCAAGACTGTATCTCAAAATAACCAAAGTGAAAGGAACTCATGTGTCTATTAGACACCAAAACCATAGGTCAAAATTCCAGTATCTCTCATACAAAAAAATCATTTGTGTTAGGAATATATGAATTATAGAAATAAGGGGGAAATTCTAAAGCTATTTCTCCCGTAGAGCTATTCATCTATGCACCAATCCACTAATACATTTATTATTCTAAGCCAATAATTACTTATTTTTTCTCCTAAAATTGTAATGACATTGTACATAACTGACTGCAAATTATCTCAAGAGTTGAAAAGTCTAATCATTTGTAGATTTTTCTCAAAAGGAACTTTGGGTCACTTAGATCCTTGGATCTTTGGTGAGTAACAGATTATTTTTTGTCAAATTTGTTTTTATTCATTTCGAACTAGTTATGGGCTTGAACTCTGGGTCTCATGATTTTGCTCAGCTTTGCTCATGACTGGTGCTCTACTGTTGGAGCCAAACCTCCAGATCCAGTGTAAATTTTTTGCTGGTGTTAATTGGAAATAAGTATTTCTTGGACTTGTTTGTATGGTCTGGCTTCCAATCTCAATCCTCAGATCTCACCCTCCTAAGTAGGTAGTAGTATAAACATTAGCCACTGGTGTCTATTATCTTGTCAATTAAATTTTAGGAAAAAATTAGAATTGCACTATTTACTTGAAATGAAATGAATGTTACTGCTCCATATTTCAGATATCCACAAATTATAATTTCTTATGCCTGCAACTCGGTTCTTAAGAATTTTATAATTTTACCATATACATTTTGCAAATTTTCTTAAGAAAAACATGTACATTTTTGAGCACTTACAAACTGTCTTTGGCTTTGGGGACATTAACTTTCTACAAAATAGTAGTTCGTTATAAACAGTATAAATTAATTAGATGTGGATAGATTCTGTCTCTGTGAAGAAATACAGTTAAAGGTTTAAAAAGGTAGAGAACATATGTGCTAAAAACAAAATGTTTGAACAAATAGTTTTGGAGGTGTGACTAACCTCAATCTGTTAGGATTTATTTACAAGTCCACTTGAATGTGTATGTATGTGTGTGTGTGTGTGTGTGTGTGTGCGTGCATGCGCTCATGCATATGCACATGTGTATGTATGTGTGTGTGCATAAGAGAGAGAGACTCGCATCTGACTCTGAAGCAGAGTTAAACTCTCTGGCACACACATGAAACAATTTTTTATTTTTCATTGTGAAAATACCATACAGAGGGGTTACAATTACATGAGCAAGGTAATGAATACATTTCTTATCAAGCATTGTTGCCTCCTCCTTTGTTTCCCCTTCTTGCTCTCCCATATCCCCCCTCTTCGCTCCTCCCTCGCACCCCCACCCCCCAAAGTTGTAAAGTTCGTTTTTTTTTTTACATAATGTGTTGTACATCTCATTGTTGCAATGGGTCCCCCTGTATCCCCATTTAAACAAATTTTTCCCTTCCCCTCCCCAAATTATACCAACATCAAACAGCAGAAAGGAAACAATTTTAAGTCACTTTGTCAAAGGTTATGCCCATCAGTATGGCAGTTAGTGATGATGATGATGATGATGATTAATTTCTAGCTCCTGGCTCTGTTGTAAATGTCCACCTGTTGCATCCAAGAATCTCTCTCATTACATTTTATGTAGGTATTGCTCAATCATATCCAGTGTTTGCTCAATTAAATAGGACCTAACCAGAGAACTCACAAGCAGATCTGATATCTGATATCCAGAAGAGGGCAGTAAGACACAGAGATTAAACCCACCCTACTACACTGACTCACAGCAATGGTTGCAAACAGCCATCCAGTGTTAGGTCAAATGTTTCCTTCCTCTTTGGCACACCATGGGCAGGATGTGGTACTTAAGAAGGGGAGCTAACACTTCTGGAATCCCTACTATATGTTAAGAACTCAAAGAATATTTCTCACATGAGTAAGTCATGTCAATCCTGAGTTGTAGGTTATTATTATTCTGTTCCTATTAATGAGAAAATCAGTGTTCAGAAAGCTTAATTAACCTGCTTGAGGGCACACAGCAAGCAGTAGAACCAAAGTTAAAATACAGATTTGATCTAAAAGTCTCTATGCAACCATCTAAGGGTTTGATTAATGGCATTACCACTCTTTAAGTTGTATACCTGAGGGAATCAATTTAATCATTTTGGTAGTTTAGTTTATCTGTAAAGGAAGACCAACAATATTCTCTCTTTTTTTCTTCTTTTTGCCAGTCATGGAGTTTGAAGTTGGGGCTTGGGCACTGTCCCTGAGCTTCTTTTGTTTGAGGCTGGCTTTCTACCACTTGAGCCACAGCACCATTCTGGCTTTTTCTGTTTATGTGGTCCTGAGGAATAGAACCCAGGGTTTCATTCATGCTAGGTAAGCATTCTACCACTAAGCCACATTCCCAGCTCAATATTCTCTTATTGTTTAATAAGAATTAGTGTCTGGAACAATTTCTCTATAATCATCTCTGTCCATATCATAGATAAAATCTCTTGGATACTGTTTTACTTTAGAATAAAAATTCTAAATAATAAGTCTGGAAAGATTACAAGTGAGTTTATCCAACACTTTTATAGTGGATATGATGAAATCAATTTGAACACTAAAGGGTTTGAATGCTTTTAAATTTGATAGCAGCAGACACTAGAATTCAGAGTTGTTACGTCTATCTAGCTTTCTTTTTTTGCAGTATTTTCTGGGATATATACACATAGATGTTGTTGGGAAAGAAGCTGCAATGAGTGTGCAAATTCCAATCAATGGGCCTGAGGAAAAGCAAAGAGTTCAATTCATTTTGGGAAGAATTGTTCTTGGTTCCCTTGTTCTGTTAAGAAAGAGGCAAAAAATGTTCATATGGGGATGGTGATGACTTTCTTTAAATGAGAAATGTTAACATATAGACTCCAATGTATAGCAATTTTAGATTCACTTGACTCTCTCTGATTAGTCAATGTGACTCGCTTTCCCAAGGATTTGTGGTGGGAGTGCTCAGACTTGGAAGCCATCTGGGACTTAGTTAATGCACTGGTGCCTCCTGTAAGAGATGTGGAGGTAACCAGTCACACTTTATTTCATTTATTCTGACTTTCTCCTTTATGAATCGGTACAACCCTTTTAGTCCTCAGAGTTCTGCACTCATGAGGAATTAAGAGGAAAAAGAAGAAAAAGAGAAGGAAAAAATGCTTTAGTTTGCATCACCAAGGTGCAGAGACCTCTAAGCACCGTGTTGATATATGTGAAGAATTTCCCAGGCTCCACTGAGCCTCAATTTATGGATCCTAGTTGTAGCTAATCAGTTTAAGAGTTGAGCTTCCCATTTTAAATTAAACTATCCTGAAACCTACTTACAATTAAAATAACTTTATCCAAAGCTGACATTTTAATTTTTGGATGAGAATTGTTTGCAAATAGGGGTTTCTAGTAGTTGTGGTGATCTATTGCTTTGCTCACTCACTTTGGGATAGGTGAGTGTCTGAGATCTTTTTTTTTTAATTTAATTTAATTTTATTTGTGAACATACTGTACAGAGGGGTTACAATTACATGGGCAGGATAATGCGTACATTTCTTACCAAGCATTGCAGCCTCCTCCTTTGGTTTACCCTTCACATCCCTTCCCAGCCTCCCCCCTCCCCCCCAATCCAAATCCTTCTCCTTCTGCCCCTCCCCCCCGACGTTGTAAAGCTCGTTTTGGACATGACAACTTGTACTTCTCATTGTTGCAACAGGTCCACCTGTATCCTTAAACAACTGGTTTTTCCCCATCTCCTCCACAAATGCCTCCTCCCTCTGCTCCCATACTCCAGTTTGAACATATGGCCTCATGCTTGCTGGATGGATGTCTATTGCTGAGCCATGCCTCTAACTCTGATGAGCCTCTAGCTCATCAGCAAATCCCTTAGTTTCTCCTTTCCCTTGCAGTGACATATGAGAACTTCTCTGAGGTCTGGAGAAAGGCAACTTAGGTACTGGACCAAGAATAAATGTTCTCTGTGTTCTCACAGAGCTGATCTGGAGGGTGAAACAATGAAGGTTGACCAAAGATATTCTTGCTTTTGAATTTAGTATATCTGCAGCAGTCATCGACAATTAGTCATCAGCCAAAGCCTGTTCTAATTTTTTCTTATTGCTTCCCAAATTATCTATATTATCTGTGTTTTTAAGCTTATTTTCCTTTCTCCATATTATGTATGCCCAGCTCATATTCATATCTACAACTGTTCACTGAATAGTTATCATAATACTGATAGTCAAGGCATCTGCTACTGTCTGGACTGACTGGGAAAATAGACTTGAGGTTACTAAATGCAAATAAAAAGGGAAGCCAAAGTAGCATGGAAGTAATACCTGGTCTCTTTAAATGCAGAGTTTACCATGTTAACAAGTCTCATATTGCCTGCTTTTGCTGAAACAATTCCTGATGCGCTCTCAACAAATGCGGTAAGTGTTGGTAATGGCTTGGAGGTGAGAGATGACAGGTTGTGGAGAATGCAGCTTGGCCATTCTACCTTGTAGGATACCATTCTACCTTAGGATACTATTAATTTCAGCATGATAGACCTTGGCTACAAGTTGTGATAATCTTCTTTCCCACAGAATTTCGTTTATGGTATAGACACACAAATGTGTGTATGTAATTTTTCATAAAAAACTGTGGCTCATAAAGGTATTAGAATCTTATATGTTTGGATGACTAGCAAAATCTGATTTAAAAAAGGTTTAAAGTGAAATTATGACAGTAAGGATTAAATGCTTGCATTGTCTATAAGTAAGGGCTATTGCTCCTTCAAGTACAGTCAGCTATATAAAAGGTTAACATGGCCAGCAGTATTTAATACAGATTAGTGGTATGCTGAGTTATGCGAAGAACAAAGGTCTGACTTTGCCATTTGTACAGTAGGCCCAATGATGGATATTCAGAATATCTTGTTTCCCATCACTTTGTAATACTCTTATCACTTTTATCATAAAAGAATTATGTTACTCCATATATGAAAAATGCATTCTTGGACCACTGTGAATTAGTTTTTAATGTACTGTGACCTTGGATTGCCCTGGGATATTAATGCTAAATGATTACTTCTGAATGCTTTTTGAATAGCTGCATAGTGCAATTAAATGTGCAATACATCATGGATGACATCGCTAAACGCCTCTTTTGGTCAAGGAGCCCAAAGAGGTCTTGGGAGTGACGGTAATTCTG
The DNA here is from genome assembly GCF_000151885.1 of Dipodomys ordii. Classification (NCBI taxonomy): domain Eukaryota; kingdom Metazoa; phylum Chordata; class Mammalia; order Rodentia; family Heteromyidae; genus Dipodomys; species Dipodomys ordii. Next base: position 16,276,115 of record NW_012267233.1, read on the forward strand.
TATTCCTCAGGATGAGAGAGAAAAGAATCTCCTGTTAGTCATGAAATAAGTACAGACTATAGTAGATAATGATGTTTTCCAGGGATTAGGTAATGGGAAATAAATTTTTGATTAATAATTATAAAGGAAGATGATTTTTGACAACTGCCAAAGTAGTGTCCCTTTATATCTGCCAAATGCCTAAAATGAATTACTGTTATCAGTCTTGTTGAGTGACAAGTTTCCAAACAATTATGTGTGGGTATGTATATGTGAGTGTGTTTATGTTTAAATAAAGAAATAAAGCATTTCCTTCATAGTCTAGTAGTCTCTTTTCTATGGAATGGCCTAATATTGGATTCAAATTTGTCTCCATGTGGGACCTCATAAATCTTACCCTTAATCAAATCTTCTTTTATTAAATAACTGGGCCTTGGGAAATCATGACAAATGAGGGCGGCAAAGAAGAGTCATGATGAAATAGAGGACCTTTACCTACTGGCAAATTGTTTTCAGTCCATCCTTGCTGGTTGGGAACTAAAAACGATTACAAGTGACCAAAATCTTGAGTAGGTTCATATCAGAACTGGTCTTAGATGTCTCCAAGAAGAGCAAGTAACAAGAGCTCCTCTGAGTACTTTAAAATGGCTCAACACTACAGCTGTTTGGTGAATGACCTGGTGATGTTAATCTCTCAGCTATGAATTGAAAGAAACGTTTAACTAATATAGGACCTTCTTAAAATTTCCTAAGCATTTTTCAAGGAAAGCATTAATAAGTATTTTGGTTTGGTGTTATGAAGATGAAACATCATTGTGCAAGTCAATGCAATGTCAGTACTTAGCATGAAGTATATCAACTAGGTCCAGCCTAGTTGTAACCTTACCAGGGCCACTTGAGGGCTGAGTCAATACTATGGTGCCCCAATGGAGCACTCTTAGAGATGCCCTGAAGACTTTGTGAGTCTCACTAAGTCCCAGATAGAAAACTGTTCTCTGCAGGTCAAAGGTCCCCCACTTTGCCGACCTCTCACGGCTCAACTGTAGACCTCAATTGCCATTTGGAGACGATGGCCTTGTGTTTTTTTATGCCAGTGCTTTTGGATAACAGCACCAGCCTAGATATGTTGACAATTCTGTAGAATTATACTGATGTAAATTACATGCAAATACATTTACACTCTCATCTCAGTGGACTGATTCTCCTGGGCAGGCCTTCCAGGACATTTCTATGTGTGCACATACATTGCTACTATTCTAGCACACACAACACCAATGCTGTTTGTTTCTAGAGATTTGTATTTCATAATTATTTGTTTGCTGTCTTCATGTTTCTGCTCATTAGATTGCCTGTTCTATGAGGCAAAGACATTGTTGTGTTTATCCTATGCATTCAACACCTAGCTCAGTGATTCCTGACTAATTATTATACAACAAATATCTGTGGAATGGGTAAGTGAATGAAGATGCTTGGTTAGGAGTATGCTTACGTACCTGGGTGACTGGAGAAAGGAACTTAGGAGAAGAGTGGACTGATGTTTTGAATAACCAAATTATGAGTTTGGACTCTAATTACAAAAGATACAATATAAATCCAAAAAGTATTTCAGAGTTCTCAAATGAGGCAGAATGGAATCCAAAAATCTTCCAGTGTTCACTAGCTATGAGCTAATTCCCTCCCAAGTGTCTTTAAGAAAGTCTTCTTCCCAGATTATAGAACAAAAAGAAGAACCTCTTAGTTCAGACTATAACTTGTCACCAGAGTGATGCCAAGAGTTTTCGAACAGCTTCACTAATTCAGGAGTGGACAGCCCGGATCACAGTCCCTCCTCTTGTTGTTGACCAAGAAACCTTTTCAACATACCAGTTGGATCAAGCAACTCCTCAGATTAAAAGCTTCCACTTGCTTGTAGCATAAAGTCATACTTCCTAGTGTGGCTTATTTTTGAGGTCTTTCTTAACCTTAACCCTTTTCTTCTCCTGTATCACTTGCTCTGTTGAGGCCCCTGCAATCCCCTGGAAAATAAACCATCTCCCCTCTACTTTGTGCTTTTTACAAGGCCAGCATGTCTCTCTTTCTCCTTCAACACCAAGGTCAGGTTGCGCTTCATCTTGCTTTCTCCCATCTCTATCTTCTTATCACTGGCTCTTGCAGCCTCTGTGGGTTTGCAGCTGTGGTATGTGCTTTGAACAGATGTTAGGTCCCTTGAAGGCAAGACTCTTCTTCCATCTTTGAGCATCAGTGGCCATGCAACCTGCCCGTGGTGGATAATTTAAGGTTGTGTGTGTAGTGAGCAACTTACTCACATGCAGCACTTCAACTATGTGAATAGGTGTTTAGAGATTGTGGGGACAGAGCATCAAGTGCCAGGGTCTCTCCCTTGGAGGAGCATTAGTTGATTAGTTAGTACTTATGCCTTTGCTTACTCAGTGCTAAATCCACAGCAAAGGAAAACAAAATGAAAAACCATTGGAATGAAAGATGTTATTGGGGGAGTGGGGATTGGCATATATAGTGTTACCTAGCATCAAAAATTTCCTTCTTGAATAGGAGAAACTCTAGGGCTCCTTGGCACAGGCCAAAATTTTCTTAATAGAGACCCAAAAGCACAACAAATCAAAGAAAGGTTGGACAATGGGATTGCATGAAACTACAGAGCTTCTGCATGGCAAAGGACATAGCTAGCAAGATGAATAGAAAGCCCACGGATTCACTAGCCATACAACAGACAAGGGTCTCATATCTAAAATACATTTGGTACTCAAAAAATTAAATCCCCCAACAACAAATCCTCAAAGAAACAACTACCCAATAAACAAGTGTGCGAAAGACTTAAAGAGAAACTTCTCTGAAGAGGAAATAAGAATGACCAATAGACATATGAAGAAATGCACAACCTCTCTAGCTATAAAAGAAATGCAAATCAAAACAACACTGAGATACCACCTCACCCCAGTTAGAATGGTTATGATCAAGAACTCTAATAACAACAGATGCTGGAGGGGATGTGGACAGAAGGGAACCCTACTGTATTGTTGGTGGGAGTGTAAACTTGTTCAACCACTTTGGAAAGCAGTATGGAGGTTCCTCAAAAGACTCCACATAGAGCTCCCCTATGACCCAGCAATCCCACTTTTGGGCATTTACCCAAAATGATCACAAACAAGACCATACTAAAGCTACCAGCACAACTATATCACAGCATTATTTATCATAACTAAGATATGGAACCAACGCAGAAATAATGACATTGTCCCATTTGTTAGGAAATGAAAAGACTTGGAAAAAATTATATCAAGTGAAGCAAGCCAGACTCAAAGAAACATAGGTCCTATGGTTCCCCTTATTTGCAATAACTAGTATATGCCTAGGACAAGCAGAAAAGGTCAAAAGCTATGTACATATAACCATATAAGATGATGTTAAGCTAAATGAACCCTAAGATAGGGACACAAATGTTTTTTTCTTTGTTGCTATTGCTTCTAACGTATTTATAATGTACCATGTGATGTTTTGGTTTTTTGGTATGTTCCTCCCCCATGGTATAAGCCCTGTTTTCACTGTATTTGATTCCTGTGCCTTGCATCTTGTATATACACTTTTCTAATTTGGGGAGGGGAAGGGAAAAAATAAAATGCTTAAATAGGGATACAGGTTAATCCATTGTAACAATGAGATCTACAAGACACTGTGTTGAAAACAAACTTTACAACTTTGGTGGGGGAGGGGATAAGGTAGGGGGGTGGGAGTGCGGTGTAGGAGTTAGGGAGGTGGAGACAGAAGGGATGGTAGGGGAAAAACAAAAAAGGAAGCAACAATGCTCAACAGGAAATGTACTCATTATGTTATTCATTTAACTGTAACCCCTCTGTACAGTATTTTTACAATAAAAAATGTATAAAAATTTCCTTCTCTTTTGAAATCTCATATTTTTAATAGATCCGACCTCATGTTGAGGTTTTGAATGCTTTTGTTTCTGGTGGTTAGTCAGTTTAGGTTAGATTATCCCATAGTAAGAAACCATCTCAATTCCTTAGTGACAGCGAAGATTTACTACTACATGTTATATGTTCATCGTAAGTTGGCCATGACTTTGCTTCTTGTCAAGACTCAGGCTGATGGAAAGTAGCCCCCCTTCTCTCTGGGAGAGAGAGGGAGAGAGTTGCCAGGCTCATAGCAGAGGAAAAGAAGAGAAATCATGGCAAAACACATCTGGCTTTAATGTTTCTGCCTGCAAATATTGCTCCTGCCTATATTTCATTTACAAAGTAAGTCCTAGGTACAGCTACTACACTCCCTTGGGAAGGGAAACAGCAAACATTATGATAAACTATATAAATAATGTGATAAACAATCATGTTTATCACAAAACAATATTTTTATCACATTTCCCTACTGGATTATAAACTTATTCAGGGCAGGTTAATTTTCTTTTTTCTTCCAGTTATGAGTCTTGAACTCAGGGCCTGGGTGCTGTACCTGAGCTTTTTTTTTTTTTTTTAACTCAAGGATAGTGCTCTACCACTTTGAGCCACAGCTCCACTTCTGGTTTTTGAGTGGTTAAGTGGAAATAAGAGTCTCACAGAGACTTATCTGCTTGGCCTGGCTTTGAACCATAATCCTCAGATTTCAGCTTCCTGAGTAGCTAAGTAGCTGAGTAGGATTAAAGGGATGAGCCACTTATGCCCAGGTTGAGGACAGGTTACTTTTGAATCAGTCCTCTTACTGAAGGTTTTTGGATCCATACCAAGAAACATTACTTGTCTTTGTGAATAAAATTCAGGGGTGACTGACTGCAGAAATAACGAAGACTTATTAGAACACCATTCTGTTTACTCAGCTCTGTTTCAGTAATTACTTAAATGGCCATATTGTTTTTTTTCTAATAAAATATTTAGTGCTTAATATTAACTTGAATAAATTAATATATTAGTTGGGTGCTTGCAAGAATTCTACTTCATAAATGTACACATTTCCTTAACTAATCTACAATCAGAAGGAATTTCTTTTATTTATTTATTTATCCTTTAACACTTCATGAAGAAAATACTTTCAGAAATGTCGACTAAATTGTTTGGCCAGCTGCTTGACAATAGTTCCCATTAGTTCCTCTACAGAAAATCCCAGAACTTAAAACCCTGTGTGATTTTGTGCTATGTGGCCTGTCTACAGTTACTTCTTGTTACTTGTATGAGCTACATATCCAGCTATGTGAAACCTTTCCCTTTCTCTTTGTACGTTTCATACTTTACCACCTTTCTAGGTCTATTTGAGCTGTGGTTGGAAATACTGTGGGTGGGGTACCTTAAATGACAAGCATTTATTTCTCATAGTTCTGGAGGCTGGGGAAGTCTAGATCAAGGACCCACGTTCATGGACAGCTATTTTTTGGTGTGTACGTGTGTGTGTGTGTGTGTGTGTGTGTGTGTGTGTGTGTGTGCTCAAATAGGGGAAAACAGTAAGAGACCTCTTTAGGATCTTTTCTCTTTCTCTCTCTTTTTTATTTTGCCAGTCGTGGGGCTTGAACTCAGTGTCCGGGGGCTGTCCCTGAGCCTTTTTGTGCTCAAGTCTAGCACCACTTCCAACTCTTTTGAGTAGTTTATTGGAGATAAGAGTTTTATAGGGACTTTTCTGCCCAGACTGGCATCAAACTGCAATCTTCAAATCTCAGACTCCCCAGAAGCTAGGATTACAGGCGTGAGCCACTAGCTCTGGACTCTCTCTCTCTCTTTTTTAAGGATGTGAACAATCATGAAAGCTCCATCCTTGTGACCTAATTACTTCCTAAAAGCTTCACCTCATTTTTTTTGAAGCTTCACGTCTTAACACGGACACTTTAGGGGTTAGAATGATAGTGCCTGGAATTTTGAGAAGCATAAGCATTCTCAGAGGACCATGGTAGTGTCTTTGCTCAGGCTCCTCCCTATCATTTCATTGGTATCAATTCAGTTCTCAGTGCTCACAACCTCTTTCACAAAATCTCTTCTGGTCACCTACAGAAGGTACAAAAAGTCTGCACTTTACATCCTCTAACCTCTTCTTTCAGAAACTCTTTTTTTTTTTTCCCTCATCAGGCATGTTAGAACTAGAGGTTTTGAATTCATATCAAGTTTAATGAAAGGTTTCCCACTGATTTTCTTAAAAGTGGGGTGGATTCCTCATCCTAAGTCTCGACTGCCTCGTAGGATATTTGATAAATTATGTTCACGATTTATCCCCTTGGTCGTCATCACACATGTAGCTGTATGTTGACTGGGAAGGAGTTTTCACCTTTACCTCTGTAACCCTTCAGTGACCTGTAGGCCACCTACAGTGACCTGTAGGTACCACATAAGAACCTGTTGAGTGAGTGGATGAATTCACAGAACGATGCTCACTTTGCAGCGAAATTAATGACACTAGACAGAGTCTTACACCTTTGTTTCTGAGACCAATTGCAAGGATTTTTAATAAATAAAATTTAATAGTGGCTTTCCTAAATTCAGCAGAAGGGGTCAGATAGAAACAAGAAGAGTTACAAAACTCTTAGATGATCCGCTAGTGGAAGATCTAAGAAAATGAAATGAAATATCTTCCTAATGTATTTGCAATAGAAAATTACTATCCAGTGATCCCATGTACTATTCCAATATTGTGTGTGTGTGTGTGTGTGTGTGTGTAGGTACTAAGGCTTGACTCCATTTCTCTCTTGAGATAAGAGTCCTGTCTAAGCTGGCTTCCTATCACAATTCTCAGATCTCAGCCTCCTGAGTAGTAAGGATTATAAGTGTGAGCCACCATTGCCCAGCTTCATGCTGGCGTTTTACTGAAATATCTTCTTTCTTTCTAAACTTTATACTTTAAATCCTTGACTTAACTATGGACATGAACCAAAAGCCAAATAATAAGTGTAGAGAAATCATTTGGTAGGTCAAGAGAATGCTATCTGGAAAAAAATCAAAGCTTTGTATTTTTAGAACTCTTGTAATGCTTTAATGTTGTTAAATAAATACAAATTTTCCTTTATAAAATATAAACAAAATCACAGCTCATTTTTAAAGTACTATGTTCATTTAACAATCAAAAATGACTTAAAATTAAGTGATGTGTTACTTCATTCTTAAAACTGGCCATGATTTCTGTTTGTCTACAAACATAGCACAGGAACTACCTGAGCATCCCTAATAGAGGAACTCAATCTTAATAAGCATAGAAGCCTCAATACAAAGCAGAGCAGTTCCTTGGTTGATTCTCCAAATGAAGATAATCCGATCTTGCACTAAACTTTTGACTAGACCAGGCTCTTTCCTTGCAGTCCTGTTTAGTTTACTGTGGTCACCGTAATGAGTTACCACAAATTTGGTGGCTTTAAGTAGCACAACTGAATTCTAGGTCTGGAAGGCCAAAGTCTGAAATGAGTGATACAGAGTTAAAGAAAGAGGCTAGTAGAGATGAGCTCCTTCCAAAGGCTCCAAGGAGAATCTTCCACTTTCAGAAGCTGTTGGGTTCCTAGGCTCCTGGCTGCATCACTGCACTCTTCTGTGCACACATAGACTCATCCTCTACTGTAGTCAAAACTCTCTTTACCTCCTTCTCACAAGGGTGCTTGTGATTATATTTGGGCCCAACCTAGGTGATCCATGATAATCCCCTTGTATCAAAATCCATAAATTTAACTGTAGATACCAGGTCCCTTAGCCATAAAATGAGACAGTCACTGACTGCAGGACTTAGGACAGGTCCCATTCATCAGCTTATCACACCTTGTATTTGAAATGCTCTTCTTTCAAATTAACTTAAAAAAAACCACACCAAATAATAGACTGATTTTTCTAGATAGGAAAACAGGCCTTTCAAAAGACTATAGATTTGGAGGTGGAATCAGGCAGGATATTTCTGGTTGTCTCTAAATTGTGGCTCCTGTAGTTTGGTTGCCACCAAATTTGTCTCATTGTGTGTGCTTATGTTTGCCTTCTCTACATTCAGATACATCTAAATGGCATCTGTACATCCTTATAATTTTGTGGGATAGGTGAACCATTATAGACTCGTTTCATCTTGTTCAAAATGGATCTGTGAACACTTGATGTTCTAATCTAGTATAGTTCTTGGGACACAGCACTTGTCATCACCATTAAATCTTACAGGACAAACTGAAATCGATTCTCAGATTCTACTTGAGATTAGAAATGGAAAAATTTACCGCCACTTTCTCCCAACTACTGTATCTTTAAAAAAAAATAGCTCTGGGTAGAGAATAGTTTAAACCTTAATTTTGATGGGCCTTAATTTTATGAGGCACACATACTAAACCCCTGAGAGTCATTTAATTTTATGGAGTTCAATACTAATATCCAAATGCATTCCCTCTGAAAGGCATTTTTACCTTCTATTATGGAGCTTGAGTTCCCATTTTAACATATATTTTCTTAGTGCTTATGCTAATTTCAGTGCTTATCTTTAAAATTGGTGTATCATTGTTATTGTTATTATTATTGTTATTATTATTATTGTGTATTGACCAAGTTGAATGCTTCATTCTCAAGGGATTGATGTCAGAGTTATATAATATGAGAACAATGGGAGAATGTTGTTCATTTTAAATGTGAAATTATAAATCAATTACAGTGGTGGCTAAAACCCCTTCCTGACATGCCACAATTTACTTCCAATGACATTTAAACCTATCTCACATGCTGAACAATCTGTAATAAATTATGATTTTTTTTGCTTCTGAAATGAAGCTATAATTATGACAGTTGAATTCTTGTTCTGGGAAATAAGGTGGCATTTAATTCCTTGAGAACAAATGACACTCACAAAAGAACAGTTAATTATTCTCAGCTGCAAAGGAAGGGAGGAGGGGAGAGAAGAATTATGAAAAAGAACATGGTAGTACTTTATGTGAAGTATCTATTAACTAATCCTTAACTAAGGCTGAACTACAATTGAACTTCCTGGGTTGTCCTAAGCCTAGGTAACACCTTTTATGATTTCAGTTCTCAATAAAATGAGAACAGGAGGAATTAGTAACCCAAAACACTCTCTGTTCTTTGCATATGATAATACAAATGTTCTCACAGCCAACCTTTGGTTCCAAGAATGCACACCGGCACTCTAACCCAGTTATATCAGACCCAGGGGGGTGCATCATTATATTAGTTTTCAATTACAGCTGTCCTAATTCAGGTCTTTAACTGCTATAGTCCTCAAATTTGTATTACAAAGAGAGAGGAAGGAAAACGTTGTGCAGTGAGAATTTGTTGTTGTTGTTGTTTGTTTCTAGTTTAAACAGCACTGATGCTTCCATTGGCTTTCCTCCGATAGCCCTTTCCTGTTCTTTCTGGCAAGAAGCCTGATGCAATGGAGTATGCCAGCAAACAGTAGGCCACTCCTAAGAGCCAGTCCTGACTCCATCAGCTGCATGTTAGCAGCCTGCTATTAGAGACGCCTCTTTCTTTGACTTCCCTTTCTTTCTTGGGAGGAACAGATACTCCAGAGAAGGGCCCTGCTGAGTGGAATTCCCCATTTTGACTGCAATTAGGGATTGTGACTTGATTGATTTGGGGGCTCTCTGAAATGTAGCAGGATCAACACAGTTGCACACAAAACAAGGCATAATCCACTGGGTTAAATTAACGTTAAATCAGAGATGATTGGATTAATTGCTATTACATTTTATCTTCTGTGCACATGTGCTGTTGGCAGGCTTTCAGAGCCTTTTTAAAATTAGCTTAGAACTGGATGGAAATGGTACAGGTGCAAATGATTTGTGCACTGGGTCTTTCAAGTACACAGTGGGCTTGTAAGAAGGTGCATTTTTTTCCCCAAATCATATTTTGGATGTGATTTACAAAAAAACTGCACCGAGAATAAAACTTGGCACCAACTATACAGAAGCAGTATAGATGTGTTAAATGGCAAAAGGACCCTGTTGGCTGGGAGATAATTTGGAAAATGGATCTTCTTCAAATGTGGTGGCCTTGGCACGGTCCCCCATCACTTTGCTTCCCTAACTTGGTTTTCTGCCCTGGTGGAAGTCCCAAGGGTCCCACAGACTAATGTAACAGAATGCTTAGCATGGCATCTGGTCTCTTCATCTTCCTTCCAAGGCTGTCCCCCTTCCATGAATTGGAAAAGTAAAATGTTCATATGACAGTTGTTAACAGGATGAATCTGTTTAGAAGAAATCGTGTGAACTGTGTGGCTGAAACCCAGTGGTCAGATCAAGGCCATAAAGCAGAGATAATCAAAGGCTAATATCGCCTTATATACACATTTCCCATCAGTCAGTGGCTCAGGCCCACTCCTGGACTGACCTGTGAAACCCTGTTAAGCTGCTCAGGGGAAAGGTTATCTTTTTATGCTTTAGAAAAGGAGGGAATCTGAAGTTCCTTTTAAAGACATTGTATGCACACACATACATTATAGATAGATGTTTTTATAAATATCATAGATGTTTTATCTTTAATAGATGTTATAGAGGAGACAAAGATTCCATTCTGGGGCTGATCATATTTTGGATCAATACAAATGAACTGGTAAGAACACTGTGTCTTCTTGTCCTTGACCATATGAAAGCAGTATCGGACTGTAGGAGAGCAGCAGTGACTGTCACAGTGCTTTCCCCTCCCAGGCAGGGTCCCTTCTGCAGGTGCTTTGCATTGTGTATCTTCACTTTTGTCTGGTTTCCCTGACCAGTGCTTTTCAGTTGCTTCTCTGGCTTTATCATGCCTGCTGCTGGTTCTGTCTAGACAGGCAACCTTTGCACTCTTGCTCTTATTGTGGAGCCTGTCTGCTTGTCTCTTGGCTTCCAATTGCTCTTGCTACCCATCATGGACACTTGTTTCCCAGCCTCCACCACAGGCCATGCCACTCTCTAAAAGAAAGGACATTTTGGTCCATACAAACGTCTACATGCAATCAACGATCGGAAGTTGGCCTTTCAAGATCTTTTCCATGTATTAATAAGTAGGAATAAATGTCTTTCATTTATTGCATTGAAAAGGCAGCACATGTATGATTAAGCTCATAGAGGAACAGCAAGTAAAGTGGAAAAAAAGAAAAGGAAAGGAAAAGGAAAAGCATGCTCCCCATCATGCTCTGTGATACCAGTTTTCCTTTTCATAGATAAACACTATTACTGGATTTTTCTTTTTACCTGTCCTTCTAGATATACAGAAGGCACATATAAAACACCTACACTCATCGTATTTTTAACATAAATAAAACATACTCTGCATGCTGTTCTACATCACCTGCAGCTAGTTTGCTGAAATACCTGATGACCATGGTTCAATATTAGGACACATAGAGCTGTCTAACTCATTTTTTTTAAAAAAAGTTTCTGTAATATTTTTGGTTGTGTGATAGCTTATTGGACCTGTCCTATACTGGTGGGACTTTTTAAAATTGTTTTCAGTCTTTTACCTTTACATGCACCTCCATGTTCATTGCTGCACTGCTCACAATAGCCAAGATATGGAAACAACCCAGATGCCACCACAGATGAAATGGATCCAACAATTTCGGTACCTATATACAATGGAATATTGTGTAGCCATTAGGAAGGACAAAATAATAACATTCACACAGAAATGGATGGAACTGGAACAAATCATATTTAGCAAAATAAGCCAAGATCAGAGAGACAAATGGCACATAGTCTCCCTGATATGTGGAAGTTAAATTTAAAACACAATGAGATATGACAAAGTAAACAGTACTCAAGAAACTAAATAACTCTTCTTAACCTATTGCATCATTTTTAGATGATGCTATGTTCTTGACCCCACTTATAGTATATATAAGTGCACATGAAAGAGAAGCTAGGAGGCGAGCACAGAATCAGAGGAAAATGGGTGGAAAAAAACCCTGTACAGAAAAGGCTGGGTCAGTGATAAAGTCCCTGGCCTAGCAAGTTCAAATCCACTACCACCAGCACAAAACAAAAGGATGGTCACTTGGATGTGAATATGGTATTGGGGGTGCTGTGCAGGGGCAGAAGGAAATTACACACACACACACACACACACACACACACACACACACACACACGAACACAGACAAAACCTTCTAAAAAGAGAAAAAATTAAAAACAAAGAATGCATAGAAAAAACATTTCTGTAATATTCTTTGTTGTGCTATAATTTATTGGATCTGTCCTATATTGGTGGAAATTTTTTTATTGTTTTCAGTGTCTTACCTGTACAAATAAGTCTCAAATCCATCTTTCCTTCCTTCTTTCCTTCCTTCCTTCCTTCCTTCCTTCCTTCCTTCCTTCCTTCCTTCCTTCCTTCCTTCCTTCCTTCCTTCCTTTCTGTTTCTCTCTCTCTCTCTTCCTTCCTTCCTTCCTTCCTTCCTTCCTTCCTTCCTTCCTTTCTGTTTCTCTCTCTCTCTCTCTCTTTCTTTCTCTTTCTTTTTCTTTTTGCTAGTACCAGGGTTTGGACTCAGGTCAGGGTCTTATGTTTGCCAAGCAGGTGCTCTAACACTGAACAATGCCTCCAGCTTTATTTTGCACTGGATATTTCAGAGATAGGATCTTGCTTCTTGCTCATGCCATGCCGGAACCATCGTTCTATTTTATGCTTCCTGACATAGCTGGGAAGACAGGTGCGTTTCACAATGCCTAGCTTCTTCCGTTGAGATGGAGTCTTGTGTACGTGTCTGCAAGAGCTGGTCTGGGACCATGGCTTCCTAACCTCAGCCTCCTGCCAGCTGTGATGACAAATGCTTACCAACACATCCAACCATTGGTTAAGAAGGTTTGCTTTGAGCTTTCTGCCTGGGCTGGCCTTGAACCATGATGCTCCCCATCTTAAGCCTTGCAAATAGCAAAGATCATAGGTATGGACCACTGACACCTAAATAAAATCTAATTTTTAGTAGATGCATGCATTCTGTCTACAGAATAATATTCTTCAAAGTGGAATTTCTGTTTTAAGGATATTATTTTAAAATTTACCACATTGTAAACACAAGTAAGAAGAGGGCACACTGCTTGGGTTGGAAAAGACTGGTGCTAGTGGGCTCCTTCCTATGTCCAGTGTTCACCGATTTCTTCCTCCACTTTGAGGAGTTTTTTGCATTATGTAATTTTTGTGCCCAGCTTCTTTTTCCTTATTTTATTTCTGAGGGCTGTCCATGTTGATTTATGTAACTGTAAATAGGTCATCTTATTGGGTTGTATCAGTCAATTGAATCAATACACCGCCATTCATTTATCTAGTCTTTTGTTGGTATACATTAGGGCTATTTTTAAATTTGGCTATTTTGAATAATGCTGTTATGTGCACTACTACTAGGTATCCATCTAAGAACGGAGCTGTTGGACCATAAGGTTCTATTATGTCAACCTTGTATATATAATGCCAAACTTTTAAAAATTTATGTTCACAGACGCATATGCAAGCATTGTTATTGCTCTACATTCTTCTAAATATTTGATACTGTTACTCGTTTAAAAATTTTGAGTATTGAGGCTGGTAAGGTGGCTCAGTGGTAGAGCGCTTGCCTTGCATGCATGAGGCCCTGGGTTCGATTCCTCAGCACCACATAAACAAAAAGAAAAAAGCCAGAAATGGCGCTGTGGCTCAAGTGGTAGAGCACTAGCCTTGAGCTGAAGAGCTGAGAGACAGCGCCCAGGCCCAGAGTTCAAGCCCCATGACCAGACACCACACCCACCCCCCAAAAAAATTGATTATTATGGCAATTGCAGAGAGGCATATCATTGGCCTCCTAAATGCTAGTCTACAAGTGTGTACCATCATAGCTACGTTCCTCCCTCCCTCCCTCCCTCCCTCCATTCCTCCCTTCCTCCCTTCCTTCCTTCCTTCTTACCTTCCTTCCTTCCCTCCTTCCTTCTTTTTTTCTTTTGTTTGGTTTTGTTACTGGGGCTCGAACTCAGGGTCTCACTAGTCTTCTTGCCCATGGGTAGTGTTCTACTGCTTGAACTATGTCTCTAGTCCAGCAGTTTATATTGATTAACTGGAGATAGAGTCCTGTAGACTTTTCTGCTGAGGCTCCTTTTATTTAAAATTTTATTTTATTGTAAAGATGCTTTACGGAGGCTCCTTTTGAACCATGATCCTCTAGATCTCAGCCTTCTGAGTGCTAGAGCTTCAGGCATGAGCCACCCTGGCTTCTTTTCACATTTTGATGTTATGGTAGTGAAGTATAGGATTTGAATTTAAGGCATTGCACTTGCTAGTCAAGTACTGTACCGCTAATCCACTCCTCTAGCATCTTTTACACCAGTTCTTTTGAGGTAGATCTTGCTTTTTGTACAGGTCTATGCCTGAACCATGATCCTTCTAATTGACCCTTGCCACATAGCTGGGATGCATTTGCATGTTGCTTCTTCTGTTGAGATGGAGCCTTAGGAATGTTTCTTGTTTTCCCTGGAATGGCATGGAATTATAATGCCCTGGATCATAGCCTCCCAAGTAGCTAGGATAACAAATATGAGCCCTTGGACCTGGCTAACATTCTCTTTTGATATAGTCCAAATCACAGACTTCCAGAAATATTTCCTTACTTCAATGAAATGAAATATTCTCGTTTTATTCCAAGGCCTGAGTTGGAGCGGAAAAGGTCAGATAATGTGATGTCAGGAAAATAACCGTTAGATGTGTATTTTAATGTTTTTTTCTTTCATGCATGTGTTTCTAACGCATTTA
>NW_012267233.1:16292460-16348817 GCF_000151885.1 Dipodomys ordii
TTTCTTCATGTGTCTATTGGCCATCCTTCTTTCCTCTTCAGAGAAGTTTCTCTTTAAGTCTTTTGCCCACTTATTTATTGGGCAGTTGTTTCTTTGAGAATTTGTTGTTGGGGGATTCATAAGGGATATTCTACATTTGCCTTTGAGAAATGAACTAACCACATCCCACAATATTTTGACTGTCACCAGTTAATCAAAACTAGGAAGGGGATTTATTAATTTCTACACATATGGAGACTTTCTAGTTCTCTTTTTATTGTTGTTGTTAGTGATTTTAATCTTAATAGAACCATAGTCCGAGAACATATTTTGATGATTTGAGTCCTTTGAAATTTGTTGAGCTTTCCTTAATGGCTTAGCATATGGCTGATTTCTGTGGCTGCTCACTGTATGCTTGAAGGGAGGGAGCATGTAGTCGGCAGTGGCTGGTTGATGTTCTGTACAAGTCAATTAGTGTAAGTCTGTTAGATATGTTGTTCAAATCTCCCAAATATTTACTGATCTTTTCTGTACTTCTATCATTTACTGAGAGTTTTGTTTACACTCCCACTATGATTATTGGCTCTTCTATTTTTCCTTGCAGTTCTGCCAATGTTTGTTCTCTATATTTTGAGGCTATGATATTAGGTGAATACAAATTAAGAATCAGTTATGATGGATTGACCCTCTTGGAGGGAAATTTTAGTCTCTAGCTTTGCTTTTTGTTTCGTTATATGGTCAAGGCTCTGGTTTGTTGCTTATTTGATCTTATGTAGTGTGACAGCATTTTGGGATTAATTATTACAAGATCTTTCCTTCCTTCCTTCCTACCTTTCTTTTTTTTTTCTTTTTTTCTTTCCTTCTTTCCTGTATGGGGTTTGAATGCAGGGCCTTGGGCTTGCTAGGTTCAGTACTGCTGATCCACATCTCTAGCCTTGCTTTTCACTGGTTATTATTTTTTAGAAAAGAATCTCATTTCTTACCCTGGCCTATGTCTGAGTCATAACACACCTACTTTAGAATTCCCATTTTTCACAAATCAGAGACACCTGCTTCCACATCCAGCTTGTTTCCCTGGTGTGGTGTTTTATGTAGATCTCTGCTTGGGACAGTGTTCCTCCCCTTGTTAGCCTCCCACATAGCTTGAGATGAAGCACCACAAGCTACTGCTCCCAGCCTGCATGTTAATCTTTTTATATCCTTTTATTTTCAACATTTTCCTTCTTTTTGACATGAATTATTTACAACATTTAAAAGTTCAACCTGACCACCTTCATGTTTCAATGGGATAATTACTGGGTATATTTGGATTTATACCTTCCATCTTGCAGTATTTTCCAGATTTCCTAACCTGCTTTGTGTCCCTTTTTTTCCCTCCCCCCACTTTCCTATAAAGTGGTTTTTTTTTCACATTCTGTCCTCCCTTATCATCAAAAACCAACTTAGGCTACACAATTTCTGACATGTTTCCTGGACAGCCATGTACTTGGAGTTATATAAGTGTGTGTGTGTGTGTGTGTGTGTGTGTGTGTGTGCATGGGCGTATGTGTGTGTGTGTGTGTGTGTGTAGGAGGAAGCAGTGGGTAGTTCCAGAAGGGGAAAGAGGGCTTTATAGAAAGGTGGTAGAGTATGCACTATGTGATTAGGGCATGGTAGACAGATTTTGGCTTTTTATTATAACACAAAGCCCAGTTTAAGAAAGCAAACATACTGAATGAAAAATGCAACTTATTTCCATCTGACATTATATTTTTGGAGGGCTTAATATAAACCAGTCACTGTATTAAGCATTTTGCCTTTATATATAATATCTTATCTAATAGTCACTACGTAAAAAGAAAGTGTGTTTCACACAGCAC
Source organism: Dipodomys ordii (assembly GCF_000151885.1). Classification (NCBI taxonomy): domain Eukaryota; kingdom Metazoa; phylum Chordata; class Mammalia; order Rodentia; family Heteromyidae; genus Dipodomys; species Dipodomys ordii. The sequence continues at coordinate 16,294,299 of NW_012267233.1, forward strand.
AGTTAATTCACCCACGCAGCTTGTATGTGGCAAGCTAACAGTCAAGTTGATGTGACTTTTCACCATAGTTCCACATTTCTCTGACTTTTATTGTTATCTAATAACAAGAAATTTAACCATTCACCTGGAGAAGAGAGCTAGTATGGAGATGTTGTTAGAGGTCAGGCTCTTCTGATTTTGCTTAATTCAGCACACCAGCCAAAGATACTTGGCTGGTTAACTGTGTGGATCATTCATCTGTTACATATTTTACTTGATACATACTGAGTCATTGTTTCATACCTACCAATTGCCAGTGTACAGGATGGAAGAGGATACCATGATTAGACCAATCAAAATTAAACACTTTTGCCTGTACCATTTACTGAAGAGGCTGTCTTTCTTCCATCCTATTTTTTTTGCTTCCTTATCAAAGATTAGGTGGTTCTAGGTTTGTGGATTTGTTTCTGGGTCTTCAGTACTATTCCATTGGTCATCAGGTATGTTCTTGTGCCAGTACCAAGCTGTTTTGATTACTTTCGCTTTGTAATAGAGACTGGAGTTTGGTATTGATATTCCTCTAGCACTGTTCTTTCTGCTAAGGATTGTTTTTGCTATTTGGGTTAGATCCTTATATATCATCCTGCACCAGAATGAATTCCAAATGGATCAAAGACCTCAAGGTAAAAGCAGATACTGAAGGAATAGGAGAAACTCTAGGGCTCCTTGGTACAGGCCCAAATTTTCTTAATGAAACTACATGAGCTTCTGCATGGCAAAGGACATATCTAGCAATATCAGTAGAAAGCCCACAGATCGAGAGAAGATCTTCACTAGCCATATAATGGTCAAGGGTCTCATATCTAAAATATACTTGCAACTAAAAAAAATAAATCTCCCAACACAAATCCTCAAAGAAACCACTGCCCGATTAATAAGTGGGCTAAAGACTTAAAGAGAGAGTTCTCTGAAGAGGAAAAAGAATGGCCAATTGACACATGAAGAAATGCTCAACATCTCTGACCATAAAAGAAATGCAAATCAAAACAACATTGAGATTCCACCTCACCCCAGTTAGAATGGCTATAATCAAGAACTCTAACAACAGATGCTGGAGGGGATGTGGACAAAAGGGAACTCTACTGCATTGTTGGTGGGAGTGTAAACTTGTTCAACCACTTTGGAAAGCAGTATGGAGGTTCCTCAAAAGACTCCACATAGAGCTCCCCTATGACCCAGCAATCCCACTTTTAGGCATTTACCTAAATGATGACAAACAAGGCCATATTAAAGCTACCAGCACATCTATGTTTATCGCAACATTATTCACCATAGCTAAGATATGGAACCAACCCAGATGCCCCTCAGTAGATGAATGGATCAAGAAAATGTGGTACACACACACACACACACACACACACACACACACACACACACACACAATGGAATTCTATTCTTCCATCAGAAAGAATGACAATGCTCCATTTGTAAGGAAATGGAAAGATTTAGAAAACATTATATTAAGTGAAGTAAGCCAGCCCCAAAGAGACATAGGTCCCATGGTTTTCCTTATTTGTAATAATTAGTAAACACCTAGGATAATCTCAGCAGATGAGCAGAATAGCTCAATAGCTATGCATATATGACCATATAAGATGATGTTAAGCAAAATGAACTCCAAGCCATGGACACGTGGTTTTTCTTGGTTGTTGTTGTGCTCAATATACTATGTGGTTTCTTTTTTCTTTTGTGTTTTACCCCCAATGGTTTATCCCCTGTTGTCACTGTATTTGATTTTGGTACCCTGGGTATTGTATACATGTTTATCTGAACTAGGGAAGGGAAAGAAAACAACAAAATAGTGAGACAAAGGACAAAGGAACAGTGATACAAGACATTATGTTGGAAATGATCTATACAATTGGGGGGGATTGAGGGAAAGAGGGAGAAAAATGGGAGAGGGGGTAATAAGTTAGACAAGAAATGCAAGCACTACCTTATTTGTGTAACTGTAACTCCTCAGTATATCACCTTGACAATAAAAATTTAAAAAAATTAAACACTGATGAAAGAAAATTCTGTAGAGGACATTGGTACCTGAGCCATTTAAATCTACTATTAAATCTTTTGTCTATATCAGAGTGACCAATTTTTGCTCTCCTTTCACTTTATATATCATAAAACTAAAAACTAATAAAAGCTACTTATGGGTAGGCTTTGCAAGGGAAACCTGTACTTTTATCCAGTGTTCTATTTGTACTGTCACAAATGAATAACACACCCATTCTTTAGTTTATTACCTTTATGTTCTTGCTTCTCAGAAGGTAGGTCTGAGCCCCTGTGGAAAAATCAAGAGGTTGGGTAATCCATTTTATTTTGTACACAGAGAAAGCTGAAGATTTATTGATGCAAGGTAAAATATTAGCTGGCAGGTAAAAATAAGGCTGTTAATGAATGTGATTAGAATAGCAGCTGGAATGAATTGCAGTGTTTGCAACATCAATGGAATTAATAGACCTTAAAATATTCAGGGAATCAATTAGAAGTTTTCTTTGGGATTAAAAAAATGTGTGTTCATGTGCTTAACTTTAAAATGAGCACAGGGAGAAGAAATGGCCAAACCGTCTGTTGGAAGCCCATTTAAGAATTCCAAGGGCATCTGACAGTTTCTGGGCTCAGCCAAGGACTGTAGGAAACCCTGGTGGACTGAACTACAGGCATCTTGGAACACAGGCTCCAGGTTTTGCTTCTAGGAATTCAACAAGAGGAGCATGTGAGAGCAATTGAAATGGGTGTTCTGGCTACAGTCCCTGAAGGACTGCAACCTCCTTAACCTTTGAGATGCGTAAAGCTTCCCACAGGAGGAGAGAACAAAAGAAGGTGAGAGTTTCCAAAGCGTATTTTTCTCTAATGGTCACCCTGAAGACCTTGAAAAGTATCAGGCTTCAAGTTTTAAGCCAAATAGTCTTGTATAAAAGTCCTTGGAAGAAATTAATTGGCAGCATAATGTACAAGCTACTGAATGTAGATATTATCTACCAGTCCCCAAACTAGATTAATTAACCTCCATTTCCCCCACTAACAAACAAATTAAGCAGACTTTAGAACGCTAGGCCTTTATGCTTTAATTCCAGGGAGAGCCAAGGGAAATCTATATTGTCCTCATAATTACTCTAGATGCATACTTGAATGTTTCTCTTCAAATCAATAAAAAATAGAAACACAAAACAAGAAAGTTGGGGAGATTATTCAGTTCAGGTTATGCTTCTCTAAAATGACCATTTTAGTTTGGGGGATAGATTTATACCCTGTTCCAGGTCTAAGTTCATAGGCTAACTGTATCCTATACAATTTCAGTTCAGCTTTTCCTCCATCATCAGGGTCAGAGATTCCACAGTCAGCAATACAAGTCTTGTGGAGAAGATGTGAGAATTTCAGGTTCTGTAATATCTCCTATTGCCTTATTGCCCAAAGAACTCCAACCTTCATTGTCACTCCTAGACCCAAACAGTCAAGGTCCTATCCTACTTTCTGTTCATATCTGTCCTGATTCTGTTCATATCTGTCAGCTGGATTTCAAAACCCTAGCTTGACTTTATATTGGACTATGCTGCCAGTATCACATGCCATTCTTGTGCATACTCAAAGACCTAAGGAGTGGATGTTTATAGAGAAAGTAAGCAGTGGGGCCAAATAGAGCTTAGACATGTGGGAAAGGTTTCTATGAATGTGTGTCCAGGCTCCTCAGGGGATCAAGCGTTGGGTGATAGCCTGCAGATGGGAAAACTAGGTTGGCCATGCAATTAGGAAGCCTCTATTTGTATCCTTGCTTAAGTCACTATTGGTGTTGCCAAGCTGCTATAGCCAACCCTCGCTACGGCCACACCAGAAGTGCTGTCCGGAGTCTTGGGTCCTTTGCAAGGCACTGAAGACATAATTTGCCTGCTCACCAGCTCTCTCTTATTGTGTTCTTAAGGAATTGAAGTGCCCACTTGATGTTTTATTGCTAAGATTATCAGAGCAACATGGGAAAGCCTACCATTTATCTTACCTCACTTGTTTCAGAAACATGTTTGCCTGTTTTAAGATCTCCTGTGGTTCCTCCTTTTTGGATATTATTTTTTTCATCATTTTGTATCACTTCCATCCCGTCTCCCATCCCTGCCTATGGCTGCTGTTTTACGTTGTTCTAATCATTAGTGTTGGTAGTAATGCACGTTTTGGGTGGAAGGGGAATGTGCTGTATGTGAGTTTGCTGGTGGCAGAGTGATGGGAAGGCATGGTGCACACTGCAAGGATGTCACAAAACCATAGACTCCAGTGGCTGAGAATTCGTCTGGGGCTCACGATAATGGTCAGTTAACCACCTGGAGACTTATGACAAAGGCATCCCCTGTGGATAGCACTGAAGAGAAAGAAAAATTTTCTTCGGATAAATGCTAAAGAATTAAACAAGGAAAAAAATCCTAGTTCTGAGCCAATATCCTCAACTGGGGATGGAGGGATTAGTGGGATTTAATTATGAATCTCACTAATTTAGAAAAATGAACCAATTTGAGACTAGTAAGTTACATTTATTTGAATGGTTAATATAGTAACCGAGCTATCATGGCCAGCAGGACTTAATTCTGTCTCTCATCATCAACTACCTGTGTGACCTTGGATAATTTGTCTAATGACTTTCACTTTCAGGTCTTTTATTTGCAGAATTACCTTGCCACCTTATTGGGTTGTTGGAAGATAAAGTGAAATAGCAAACATAAAAAAACAGCAAATATAAACTATGTTATATATACACATTTAAGCCTCAAGAAATCTTTCGAATTCACTTAGTGTCTATGCCCCACACTTGGTCAGAGCCATGCGTTAGTAACTTCATTCTTTTGCCATGACTAGTTGCCCTCAGAGAAATGTTTGTGGCTAAATAAAGCCATATAGGATAATTTTCATATCAATTGCATTTTGTTCATTTTGCTAATGAATGAGAAGGCAACAGAAACCCAGGAGGGTAATTCCAGAAGATATGAGTGGCCTAAAGCTTAGGATAGCAGCTTAGCCACTGCCTAGGTATAATAGACCCTGATATCATATTACTTAGGTATTGATCTCCTAGATCCTTCAGCTATAAAGTCAATATTTTGAGAGATATAATAATTTAGAGCTAGATCTCTTCTAGCTCTCACTTTTAATATTCTAAATCTATCACACAAACATCTTCAGTTTTTCTTCTTTATGAAATGAATTAAAAAAACAAGATAAAACAAACTTGAACCTAAGTCATCAAAGTAATTTACTGATTACTTAAATGTTTTATTCATTCACTCATTGTTTCTCTAACATCAGCTTTATGCCAATGTTTTGGGCAGAAAAACTAGATACCAAAATTAACAACTATCATTTTCAGATACAGCATTAAATAGATGACATATGCTTATTGGGAAAAGAATGGGTCACAACCTAGACATTCATAACTTGGTGGGGGAAAAGATTCCAAATGAGATGGCACTAACTGGAAATCCCACAAAACCTTATTAGCTCAGGAAAACTGGTTACTGCATATTTGAAACTTTAAGGAAAAAATGCAAGACAACAAACAAAACAGCAAACTTAGAAGTAAGTGGTTTAAAATTTTAGTCAGTATTTGAAGCAAATTGGTTAAACCAGAACAACAATGGATCTGACTCTAGGTTAGAGGGGGAAGGCATTGTGGCATTTTGAAGGGTTTCAGTGGTGGTGTCTAGGACTCTTATCTTGCTCTGTTCCACTTGTACATATGTGGTTTTCCTTTCTCTTGATGTGTAGCTGTCAGGTATGCAGTGCTTAGGCTTCTCAGTCATGATGACAGCCATTTTGTTTGACTCAATGGTGCAATACAGTAATTTAGAAAACATTGAAGAAGGGTTGGGAAGGAGGGAAGGGGGCAAGTGAGTGTGGGTGCTCCCTACAGAAGTCCTGTCTCAGATTCACTCAATAGTGGGCAGTGAAAGGCAAGAGCAGAAGAAAGGGCTAGAGATCTAAAGTTATTTATCTTATGGGAAGAAGCAAAAACTGTAGCCACCAAAAGACTGTTGCTAGATTGGGGAGAAGGAGATACTGGGTAGTTTGATAGTTCCCGGTGCAAGTTACAGATTGCAAGCCCCCATTATATTTAGCAATCTCTGTAGATCGGGTATCAGTATGATCAAATATGTCTGCTGTTTAAACATTTGCCTTGGATCTACTGGAGTTTTTAGCTACCCTGCATTTTCTTTTACGGCAAGCTTAATGCTATTCTTTGTCATTCAGCAAGTCTACTGTCAGATGTGGATGATTTGCTGACATTTTAGCACTGACTACACTCTTTCTCTACTAAATGCTGAATTAGAGACTTTATATACATAATATAGATTTAAGAAATTTCCCTGCAGAGGTTAATGTGCTTAAAGGTCAATGGAGTGGGGTGTGTTTTGGAAGAATCTAGTATAGAACATTTAAAATATAGAAATTTGACAGGTCTTTTGCAAGCTTTATTGTCTAAAATGTAATACTTAGTTTCTATGAGATTAATATGCCCACAAAAGGAATTATTACTGGTACTTTGATGGACTGAATTGTTTCTGAAGCTTTTGTAATGCCACATCCATATAGAGTGTGATGTTCCCAGGGCAGCAGTGAGGGTATAACTCAGCTCTGTGTGATTATGATGTTTAAGTAGAAAGCAAGATTCAGGGAAAGTGTTTTGTGACAATGTCCCCTCCAAATAACAGAGTATTTACTGATTCACCAAGAAAATGCTGGTGTTCAAAAGGACTGTGGGTGTCACAAGCAATTAGTGTGTCTACGAAGGATCTTCTGCAATTTCCAGAGAAGACAGGAAAATGTTATATAGAATGTGAAATGCAGGGGTCATTTCAAAAGTAATGGATACCGACACAGAGCTACAAACAATTTTAAGGTTTACACATCACTCAAAGAAATTGGATTAGAGCCAGAGAAAAAGATGTCTTATATTATAGTTCAAAAAAAATTTAAGGGCATTTGATACAACATAATATCTGCCTTCTTTGGAAATGTAATGAACGTGAAGGTAAATGGTTCCACATCATTTCCTATGTATAATGCTACTATTTTGAGCATATTTGGTTCTAGAAGACTTTACCTCAATGAAAACTTGGGTATATTAAAATAGTTTACAAGTGGTATGTAAATAAAGTACTTAAATTCTAGTGTTCAGAAGCATTTATATTCCTCCCTGAATGAATGTGTCAGATGTATCATGGCCTTTGTTTAAACTCCAAGTAGGAGGAGATTGCCATTTGTTTTTCTTGGAAACGCATTTAACCAGTTTAGTATTTGATGCAGACTTGTGGTTGATGTGGGAGAATGGCTGGTTTTCAGAGGCTTTATTCCGAGAGCAGTCAAGAATGGCATCTCTAGGTATGTGAGAATTGTGCTTTGAATGATAGTCTCCAAAATACAGATTCATATCCAAATACTTGGAACTTGTGGATGTTACCTTATTTGTCAAAAGGGCCTTTGAAACTATAAGTTAAGCATCTTGAGATGAGGACATTTTCTTAGGTTATTTGGGTGGCCCCTAAATATAATAACAAGTGTCCTAGAAGAGAAAGAGGAAGACTTTTCACTTACCTACTATCTGCTACTTTTACCCAAGGAACGGGGCAGGTAACACACAGAAAGGGAAGAGGATTAAAAGAAAGCAAGGAATAAGGAAGAAATAATGAAATGTGTGTGAAATATTGAAAAGAGAGAATCATTGTGCTTGGTGCTTGAGATTTCACTGGTGGTATTATAGTAGATTTTGTATTTTTTCCCCAAGGATAGCAACTACACCCTCACAAACACATGCATATATCTATATAAATACATATGTATATAATGTCATGAATTGCTTAATGATGGGGAAATATTCTTACAACACAAGCTCAGTTTGCTATGATGTCACTAGACAATGTAATCTAAAGGAGTCATAGCAGACTGGAACAAAAGCATACAGATAAATCCCAGCACTTTCTCACCTTGTAGAGACTGTGAGGTGTTTCTCAGAACAGCCTGCATAAAGACATCCCAGGAGCCAGAGTGGCAGCACCTTGGCTTCAAGGCTTCATAGCTTCAAGGTTTGTGGCAACACAGTGCCTAGGGCAACGAGATGGTGTGGCTTCTGATTTTCCTGGCACACACATCTTTTTTACTAACTCCTACTGGTTTGGCATTCTACTTTCCAAGTACAGCTCCCCTGCCCATGCTCTGTTTTCACTGGAATCCAGGCTACTTCATTTCTTTATCTTTCATGCCAACTTGGGATGCTCATCATTGTGATAATATCCAAAGCAAAACGAAGCTCAGACTCTCCTAGCCAATAGCAGATCTGTCCTCTTCTTCCTTCTAACACTTGTGGCAATTGATAGGTCAGGCTGTCTCATGGTCTCAATGATATAGATAATCGTCAAGGAGTCATTTTGACTAGTGTCCTGCATGTTAAGTAAAGGTTAGAAATGTAACATGAAGTCAGATGTTATTATTTATTTGGGAACAAGAACCCAAGACTCACATACCACTTCATCACCATGGCTCTGGTCTCTTATTTTCCTTGGCTACCAATGACTGGGAAAGGTGGACATCCAAATATCAGGATGAAAAAGATGGTTTTGTCAAGGTTCCATGGTCTCACTCTGTGGGTCTCAGCAGTGCAGAGGGGCAGTTATATTCCTGTTGAAACAAGCATCCTTTAGGTCAAGAGTAACACATTCTATCTGAATAAGGGATGGTTGGGATTGTTATGTGGGCTTTTGTCAGTGTTGTAAGAGGAAAAGTCAATCTACAACATCCGGAGGAGAGGAAATAGATTCAATGCTGAGTTTGGAAGCAAATCCCTTACCAGTTGAGCAAGAGTTGGGGAAGGGAGACGATTTTTTTGAGGGGGTCTGGTCATGGGGCCTGAACTCTGGGCCTGGGCGCTGTCCCTCAGCTCTTCAGCTCAAGGCTAGTGCTCTACCACTTGAGCCACAGCGCCACTTCTGGCTTTTTTCTTCTTGCTTATGTGGTGCTGAGGAATCGAACCCGGGGCCTCATGCATGCAAGGCAAGCGCTCTACCAACGAGCCACCTTCCCAGCCCCAAGGGAGACAATTTTTGAATAGACAAATTGGTGCCCCATTTCCAGATGAGAAAATAAAGTCAGCCAGCACCAGCTTCTGTTTCTAGAAGCTTGGGGGAGCTTCCGTGGCACAATCGGTTAGAGCATGGTACTTATAAGAAGCTTGGTTATTAGAAAAGGATGTATAGGATGGTATCAAGAGGCAGATGCCATATCAAGGTTCACATCCTTTTTTCCCACTTTTCTAGGGTTAGGTAGACTTTGTTTATTTACATGCTGAGGCAGAGGAGCCATGTTTTGGGTTAGAGTAGAGCCATGCAGGGAAAATGTCTCTCTTGCTACCCAGATGACTCAAGACCTCATGTGGGTTCTCAGATTTTATGGGCATTTTGTCCCTCTGACCTTGGTGTTCTTTACTTGTAAAATGGAAACTCTGTGTTAGGGTTCTCCGAGGTCCTGTACTAAAGGGGAGCTTTATGCCATCTATTTTGCTGCAAAAGCCTGGATGGCAAGGCTTGTTTCTATTTGCAAAGTCCCTGGTTACACTCTACTTAATTGGTGGAGTTGAGCAGATGTCTTCTACACCTGTTCCACTGTCCGAATTTCTCAGTGGATAAGGAAGAAAGCACAATGAATAGGACTTTAGACTGTGGAGACAAAGGAAGTGATATCCAAACTAATCCTTCTCATTTACCAGCTGTGGAAACTTTGTGACTTGTTTATTGTTTCAGTGGTTATTTTTCTAATTGGAAAAAATGAGAACAATAACAACTACTTTGTGCCATATTGGATCAATAGAGATAATGTTTATAAGGCGCCTGACACCTACTAGGCACACAATGGATGGAAGTTATTAAGATTATTTTGAAAACACCCCCAAGACCTTTTAGTACAGAAGTTTACAACATGGCCCATCTCATCCATTCTGTCCATATTAAATGCTGAGCTCAGTTTCCAAACACATTTACTGCTTTAAGAATAAAAAGAATAATTTTCAAGTTGAGATTGTTTTTCTCTTCCACATGTGGTTTCTCATAGTTCTACATGTGTGGCTTAGTGTTTGGATTCCACTCAGTCATTGTGCAATATCCTGATGTTTCAAAGATGCTGGGTTGGAGAGAGAGGTACATTTAAAACAGATACAAGTAACATGGAGTCAGATCTGTGGTGGTGGCAGGAGATGAACTTGACCAGATGTTCCCCAACCTCCCACAAGCTATGACTCACAGGTGGCTCCCAGTGCTATATGCAGTGGCTCAGGGGATATATTCTCCCAACTGAGTTCTCCATCATGGTTAAGTCAGAGTCCTGGTACAGCCTCAGATTTATGAGCCTCTGGCAAGGGTGAGCACAGATGGAGAAAATTTCAACTGTAGCTTTTGTGAGAGGACTAAGAATTACCTTTAGGAATTGTCACTGCTATGACTTATTAAAGAGTTCTCCCCTTGGCGACTCTTTCTTCTGACTCTTCCCTTTGGGTGCTCACCTTATACAATCTCAACTTAGTTCTGCGAGTGGGACTTGTTCTAGATGTGCTCTGGGCTTGATGTTTATTAGAAGCTTTTTCTTTTGTCTACGATTCTGGATGGCTCTGAACTTCTTTATGGTCACAAATATTCCCTGTAGAAGTTATAATTCAGAGAGCTTGTAAATTGAAGTTGTTTTGCCTTAGCCTTTTCCCCCTCAGTGGTCTTGTGTTCTTGTACCACACGACTCTCCTTTCTTTCATATACTTTTCAGTGTTGGTTAAATGTCTTGATAATGAAAAATTTGTTTTGCCATTATTTCTCTCTGTGTGTGTGTGTGTGTGTGTGTGTGTGTGTGTGCGCGCGTGCCCGTGCACGCAGGTACTGAGCTTGAATCCAAGGCATGGGCATAAGTTACTCAGCTTCTTTTTTCTGCTTAAGGCTGGTACTCTAGCACTTAAACCTCACCTCCACTTCTGGCTTTTTGATGGTTAATTTGAGATAAGAGTCTCATAGGCTTTCCTGCCTTGACTGGCTTCAAACCACTGTCCTCATATTTCAGCCTCCTAAGCAGCTAGGATTATAAATGCAAGCTACCAGTGCTCAGCTCATTTACTTACTCTTGCCCAGGAAAAAAAAGAATGATGGAAAAGAAATTGTTTGATCATCATCAGAAAATAAATGAACTGTTCTAAGCAGTCTACAGAATGAAAGAGGCTTAGATTGAGGGGAAACTCATTTTCTGCAACATTCAGACACATCTCAAGAGATGGTCCGCCTCCACTGCTAGCCTTTTTTAGTGTCAGACTTCCAACCCCTGTTCAACAGCTGCTGGCAATTTAGCAATGACTCTCCCCTTTAATTAATCAATTGGAGTCCACATGGAGAAGGTCTGTGTTTACTGTGTCAAAATTTTGACAGAGGCATGCATGCAAGGGAATCGGGCATGCACAGAAAATCCAATTTCTTTTTGACAATATTCAAAAACTAATCAGAAAGCTGCATGCTAGAAACTTGCATAGAAACTCCCTTTGCATAGAGAATGCACATATCATTTTTCTTAAAAAGGGAGGCATAATACAGTTACTAGAATAAACATTAACAGTATAATAAGCATAAGAGAAGAATAGTTTTACACCCGAAACAGAATATATTTAAGGGAGAAAAATATAGTTTATTAATCCAAGAACTGGAATAACCAAGAGTGTTGGGGAAGGAAGGGAGTATTGGGGAGGAAAGGGAGGTTTTCCACCCTACCCAAACACAGGCAGAAAATGTACCTTATTAGGACATGTTATTAACTGGATGGTTTGGAGAATGGAGGGTTTAAGTCCCTCTTCCTAAGTGCTTTCGAGCATGGGGGATATAAGAGAATGAACACAGGTACCTGCAAAGGAATCGTGGAATAGTTGTTTCCATATGCAAGCTAGGTTGAAGTGCAGGTGGGCAGTGGAAGGGAGCTTCCAGTGAGGAAGTTTAGGATATAAGGGCAATTTTCATATGGGAAGGGCTTCCAGAAGGAGCATCTGCTCCATAGAAGGCATTTCATTATTTCTCACATGTGTTGCCTCTGTGTATGTATAACCATACCAATCCACACATACCATATTCCTTCTACTTCATCAAATTTGTGTTAGAAATTGTTTCCACCATCTCAAAACATTTATGAAGATAAAATCCCTTTTGCTATGATGACTTCTTTGACCATACAATAGCTGAACTAAAACAACTGAAAAAATAACTAACAACTGAAAATAACTAAATACAGCACAAGACATTCTGAGTAAACAGCATGTTTATGTATTATATGCATGAATTTGTGTATATTTGAAAGTCCTGGGCAAAATCAAGGCCAACAATCAGGAAGCAGATGGAATTGTGTAATACCCCTCTATATTGTCAGGTGTTGAATGCTTTTTACTTTTTCTAATCTTTGGTCACTTATGACAAACAGTGCTACTATCAGAGTCCACCTGGGATATCTCACTTTCATAGGGAGTCGGAATGGAGAATAGGCCCCAAGTCCTGCCAGGATGTTCCGGATACAGCCCCAGTAAGGGGTCAGTGTGGACTTTTTGTTCTTTTTCTACTTCTTTATTCATTGTTTCCCTTCATTAGAAATGCCACCGCTGACAAGTGTTTCTTAGTTCACATGGCACAGAATGTGCTAGAGTCACCAGGCAGCTTCTGCTATGGAAACAGTGAGCAGTCCTATGCACTTGCCCCAGCTCCAGCCCAGCAAATGGTGCATCCATTGAGACCCTGGCTCACCCAGCCAGCTCATGACCTCCTCCCTCCTGCTAGAGCTGCTTACACAGCCTCTACCTGGTTGTGCCCTGTGTGGGGGACTTGGACAGAAGTGAGAGAGGCAGGGAGGATCTCAGCTTATCAAGTGAGGCTGGGCTTCTGGACTCTGTGAAGGCTTCTTTGATGAAGAGTAATGGAAGTAACTTACACAGCAAGATGAGAGAATGTGGGGCACTTGGTTCTCTAGCTAGGGTCAGAATTTGAGTCAACAGAGGCAATGTTGTGTGCAGACCTAATAGCTATTTCTGAAGGAATGTTCTTGGAAGCATCGTCAACATTTATTGCAAACAAGTAACTAAGTCATTGCCTGAGTCAGAAGCAGACGCAGTGCATTACATGGAGCAGGGAGTTTCTGTGTGTACTGAGTGCAGTCTAGCTGCCGACAATGCCAGGGCCAAAGGAAACTTCAAGGCAAGACTCACGCTTGCTCCAGGAACCACCCATGCCCAAGGAACAAGCACTATCTTTCCATTGCTACTGAAAATTCAGAGTAGAAATTAAAAGTGAGGAGGAGAGTTTGTTGGCTGAGGGCTGGGGGCCTGGGAAAGGTGTCGAAATGACATGAGTTCGTGCTAACTCTGGAAGGAAAGGAAAGGTTTACACGGGTGGAAAAAGAAGAGGAAGTGAGACAAGGTGGACTTAAAGTTCTTCCAGCCCATGCCAGATTTTGTTTTGAAGATGCACCAGTGCTAAGTTCTGTGTTAAGTCGTAGGTGACTCCCACCTAAATGCAAAAGGGAGAGTAAGAAATAGGAAGTTCTGGGAAAGGGTTATCACAGCAAGCATTGACATTTGTATAAAGACAGCTCACTTAGTGGAAAGGAATATGGAAGTGTGGTGAGGGGAGAAGGAGAGAAGAAGGGAAAGAGAAAAAAGAAGCAGAAGAAGAAAGGAGAAAGGAAAGCAGAGGGAAGGGGTGGGGAAGTAGAGGAGAAACATATTGCTCCCAAAAGGATAGTTGAGACACTCTAGTTCTCAGAAGGCTTAGGAAAATGTCCACATCAGTGTTCGGTATGTGTAATTTCATGTAGCCAACAACTGGAAAGCATCCTGCCAAAGTTCCTGTGCTGGGCTGAAGCTAAGGAGCAAGTTATGGGAGGAGGGAATAAGGACATGAGCCTCAGGGTGAATGGCATCAGGTGTTTGGTTCTAGAATTTATTTTTTTTTAACCATTTGTATCTTCTTATTGGATTCAAAAAAATCTTAAGCTGTTATTGATCTAGATAGAAAGTTTTACCTATCAAAAACACTGGTCTATAGGCTTTAGAGTCGAGAGCTCCTTTTATTTCTGTTAAGGAAATGTACATTTCTGGGTCTTTGTTAAAGTAATGACACTAGTCATTCTCAGCTCTCTAGATGCCACCTTTCACGTTTTCCTTTTCCTTGCCTCAGTTAATGAGGCCCCATTGTCAAGGTCTCTGGCGCTCTCTCATACCTGTCTACTCCTCTCCATACCTGTGGTTGCTATAGGTCCTGGAACCCTGCCTTTTACCTGGATGGCAGCACTGCTAGCTAAGCACTGGGACAAGGACTGATATCATAGCTATGCATGAGACACCGTCCCTGCTGGTCAGCCGTTCTCTGTCTAGTCACAGTTCATAGTATAAGAGGGACCTGACCCAGGTAGAGAGACAAGAGTGGTTTTCTGGAAAAGACAAGGAGGATAATCTAGTGAGTCAAAGCAGAGGGGAAGAGAGTAATGTGTTTGGTGGAATGAGTAAGCATCATACGATTAGGGGATTGCAAACATTTCAGACAAGGGTTAGATGGTAGCTAAACAAGCGTACAGGATCAGGCTGTGATAGGCCAATGTTTCTTTCATCATGTAGCCATTCGATGGATCATAATTAGTTTTGAATGCTTTCCATATACAAAGAAATTATGTTGAAGGAACCTGAAAAAATTTCAAGGATTATTCATGAAGGAAATCACAGATGGGGTAAGCTAGGGGCAGAGTGGAGATAAGTGTTGCTACCTAATGACTGTCATGACCGGAATTGTCTTCTTGTTCTTGCTGTCTCCAGGGCTCCATGCAGGGCAAAGCTTCAGTGACTTGGGCAAGTAAATCTCTAGTTAACTTGACTCTTTCCATGACTGAAATATAAATGCAGGAAGGATGATGGGGGTATTCAGCAGTGAGGAAATGAGTCAGGAACTAAGCAGAAGTGAGCTAGATGGTTGAGCAATTTCCTTAAACGATATATGAAAGGAGAATCTTGAAGAGGAATAGAGTTTCACTCGACTTTATATTCAGAACTGATAAAAAATGCCTGGCACTGCACTCAGCAGAGCATTAGTGCATTAGGAGCCATAATCTAGTTGAGTTTCTACAAAGTAACTGCAACCAAGAAGTGAAAAATGAGGGTGTTCGATTTCTGCAGAATCAATTTTTGAAAAAAAATGCAGTGAATAATGGATGCAATAGAATAGAATAAATGAAAAATACAATGGGAAGGAATTAGGGGTGGAACAGAGAAAGAACGTGCTCAGAGATCATCTGATCTATAGCAAAGGGCTATAAACTACTATTTAGCTGGAAAGGCACTTCAGGTCTAGGGGAAAGATAAGAAAAGTAAAAATTCATTTAAGATGGAATAAGAAAGGAATGTGAAATATTAACCACTTGGGCCATGCAATATTGAAAAGACACGGCAAAATTAAAATAATATATAAATTTGACAGTCTCCAAGTTTAAAAAAATTATATTTGCTCAGCCTTGTTCCCAGATTATTGCCGCTTCTTGGTAAGCTTTTGTTCAAAGGTGTTGGAGAGGCCCAGGGAACTTCTAGCCTTTGTGTACTTCTTTCAAGCAGTCTGAAGTTGCCCTTCTCCTTGCCATACTTGTCAAATCACAGATAGATTTGAATCTGATTCCAGAGTCTTACCTTTCTTTCTCTTCATGCTATTTTCTCTGGACATCACAATCTTTTTTTTCTTTGTTTCATTTTTTTTCTGTTGAGATGGGATCTCATGATTTTTTTTTATTGTGAAAATACTGTACAGAGAGGTTGCAATTACATATGCAAGGTAATGAGTACATTTCTTATCAAGCATTGTTGCCTCCTCCTTTGTTTCCCCTTCCCATCCCTTCCATCTCCCACCCCCCCCACACCTCGCACGACCAAAGTTGTAAAGTTCATTTTTCCACATAACGTCTTGTACATCTCATTGTTGCAATGGGTCCACCTGTATCCCTATTTAAACGATTTGTTTTTGCCCTTCCCCTCCACAAATTATACCAACATCAAATACAATGAAAGCAGGGGTTATTCCGTGGGGGAGGAACATACAAAGCAGTAAAATAATCACCTTATAAATATGTTAGAAACAATAGCAAGAAAGAAAAAACCACTTGTGTCCCTATCTTGGGGATGGTAGGGGAAAAATAAAGGAGAAGGTAACAATGCTCGATAGGAAATGTACTCATTATCTTGCTCATGTAACTGCAACTCCTCTTACCTCCTCCTTTGTTTTTCCCCTACCATCTCTGCCCTCACATCTCCCCGACTACACACCTAACCTCCCCTTTATCCCCTCTACTTAGATTATAAAATTTGTTTTTCAACATAGTGTCTTGTACATCTCATTGTTACAATGGGTCAACCTGTATCCCTATTTAAGCATTCTGTTTTTTCCCTTCCCCTCCCCAAGCTAGAGAAGTGTATATACAAGATGCAGGGCACCAACATCAAATACAGTGAAAACAGGGGTTATACCATGGGGGAGGAACATACAAAGAAACAAAAAGATCACATGGTACATTATAAATGTTAGGAACAATAGCAAGAAAAAAACAGTTGTGTACCTATCTTGGGGTTCATTTCACTTAACATCATCTTATCTGGTCATATGTACATAGCCTTTTTTATTTTTTTAATAAGTTTTTTATTGTGAAAATAGCATACAGAGGGGTTACAATTACATGAGCAAGGTAATGAGTACATTTCTTATCAAGCATTGTTGCCTCCTCCTTTGTTTTTCCCCTATCATCCCTCCCTGCCCTCCCATCTCCCCCATTTCCCCCATCTCCACCAAAGTTATAAAGTTGATTTTTCATTTTTTGACATAGAGTCTCGTACTGTGTCTTGTACATCTCATTGTTGCAATGGGTCCACCTGTATCCCTATTTAAACGATTTGTTTTTGCCCTTCCCCTCCACAAATTATACCAACATCAAATACAATGAAAACAGGGATTATACTGTGGGGGAGGAACATACAAAGCAGTAAAATAATCACCTTATAAATATGTTAGAAACAATAGCAAGAAAGAAAAAACCACTTGTGTCCCTATCTTGGGGTTCATTTTGCTTATCATCTTATCTGGTCATATGTATGTAGCTTTTGACCTTTTCTGCTTGTCCCAGACTTATACTAGTTATTGCAAATAAGGGAAACCATGGGACCTATGTTTCTTTAGGCCTGGCTTACTTCACTTAATATAATTTTTTCCAAGTCTTTCCATTTCCTAACAAATGGGGCCATGCCATTCTTTCTGAAAGAAAGATCTTTTTGTTTTTGTTTTTGATTTTGTTTTTTGTCGGTTGTGGGGCTTGAACTTTGGGCCTGGGTGCTGTCCCTCAGCTCTTCAGCTCAAGGCAAATGCTCTACCACTTGAGCTACCGCACCACTTCCTGAACATCACAATCTTTTAAAATCCAACTTTTCATGCTTCTTGTCAACAGTTCTTTCCTCTGAAGAGTTTTGGATTTTTAGATCAAACTATATATCTGTATTTGTTCTTTCTTCATTGTCTCCTGCTGAGGAAAGGTGACAGGAGAGAGAAAGACACACAAAAAGAGGGAGGGGAGGAGGGGGAGATAGAAAGAGAGAGAGAGTGAGAGAAAGAGAGAGAATAAGAGAGCAAAAGTGTGAGAGAGAAAGACAGAGACACAGACACAGACACAGATACTCCA
The DNA here is from genome assembly GCF_000151885.1 of Dipodomys ordii. Classification (NCBI taxonomy): domain Eukaryota; kingdom Metazoa; phylum Chordata; class Mammalia; order Rodentia; family Heteromyidae; genus Dipodomys; species Dipodomys ordii. The sequence goes on from NW_012267233.1 coordinate 16,312,062, forward strand.
TTGAAGGCCAGCCTTTCCTATCTGTGCATTTGATTATGACTCTGGAACTTCTTCCTCCATCTGTATCTCTGCATTTTAAAAATCAATTTTCTAATGCTGTGCACTGGTGGCTCTCAGGAGGCTGAGATCTGAGGATCTTGGCTCGAAGCCAGCCCAGGTAGAAATGTCCAGCTAACCACCAGAAAAAAAAAATCCAGAAGTGGTGCTGTGGATAGTCTTGAGCTGAAGAGCTCAGGGACAGCACCCAGACTTTCAGACCCACAACAGATCCCTCTCCAAAAAAAATGATTTCTAATTATTTTGTTTGTTGATTTTTTCCAACTCTCTTTGTTTCTTCCCCAAACCACTTAGTTGTCCCTTGCCTTCTTTCAATTTTGATTACCAGACCCCTTGTTTTCTCTTTTTGACATTCTCTCACCCATTCTGAAGGCTTCTCTTTGGATGATTTCTAACCTATGTCTCTGGTTCTCTCTCCTAAATCTTAGATTTACTGGTAAAAAAATTGCTAGCATGTATGTACATATGACCATATAAGATGATGCTAAGCATGATGAACCCCAGGATAGAGACACAAGTGATTTTATCTTTCTTGCTGTTGTTTTTAATGTATTTATAATGTACCATGTGATTTCTTGTTTCTTTTGTATGTTCTTCCCCATAGTATAACCCCTGTTTTCACTATATTTGATTCTGGTGCTCTGCATCTTGTATGTACATTTTTCTAATTTGAGGAGGGAAGGGAAATAACAAAATGCTGAAATAAGGATATAGGGTGACCCACTGTAACAATGAGATGTACAATACACTATGTAAAATCAAACTTTACAACTTGGTGGGGGGAGGAGTTGGGGAGGTAGGGAGGAAGAGATAGGAGGGGAAAAACAAAGGAGGAGGTAACAATGCTCTATAGAAAATGTACTCATTACCTTACTCATGTAACTGTAACCCCTCTATACAGTATTTTTACAATAAAAATATACCAAAAAAGATTGCTAGTATGATATCTTATTCTACCTTAGCTCAAGGTAACCCACACTGAGTTGATTGCTCCCTCCCTAAATAGACTACCTTAACTAAGGAACTCATCCTCCATGATTTGTCAGAAGAGGAATCCAACATTTTCTGTTCTTCCCATTCTCTTTCATGCCACACTTATAGTCAGTTCCCTTTATCTGAGAATTCTTCATTAATTTATAGGTAGTTTCTGAGCTCTGATTTTATTCCTCATCTACATGACAACTAGATTACAAGCTATTTGAGGGATGAGCAGGATCTTATTTCCCTTATAGCTCTACACTCATTTCATTACCATGTACATTATAGGCACTCAAAAAGTGCTGAGAGAAAAATGTGGGGAATTCAAAAAGGTAAAAACTGTTATTCTCACAGAGGAAAGAAACAGCAGATACTCTAAAGGTAAGTTAAAATCATTTATTGACAGCCAAGATAACTTATAAAATGGCTGAGTGATTAGCCCCAGATGAACAAGAACATGGGAACCTGAAAGACTTATCAAATAATGAATCAAAGGACGGTCCCTGTACATGACCTCCTGTGAAGAGCAAAGATATTTCGACATCTCAAGAATCAAGTACTACAATGTTTTATGAGACTAGAAAAATCATTGTGGGTCTCATAAATTTCCCTCTTCTCATTGTTCCAAAGCTTAATTTAGGATAAGTCACTCCATAAATCTAGACAAAGATGACTAATGATTATAATAACAATATCATAAATTATATAATGCTTCCCTCCAAAGGAAAACTGTATCTAATTTATCCTCACAATTTTTCTCATTGGTTGCTAGAACTAGAAATCCTTATCCCTGCTTTTCAGCTAGTGAGGATAGAGAAGTGCTTTGTCATTTATTCTCAATGCCGTACTTTATACCCAGGCTGTATTCTCCTGTCTAGAGAATCTTATTTCTGAGTGGATTTCTATTCTACCTCACCTTTTCAGTCCTCAGGCCTGAGGATGATTGTTTTTTCTTCTACCAACTTCACATGCTTTGCATAACAAACTTTTTTAAAGTTACTCACTGCTCAACTCATAGAAATTTGGAGAGTGTAAAGGGAAACAAACAAGGTAGAAAAGCATGAAAGGTCAAGCTTGATCTGTTTTCCAATACTAATTACAAGGATATTTAACCCATATCCCCTTTAACAGATATTTAAGGTTATTGTAAGAATGGTCATTATGTTAGGTATCCTATATATTTCAGGAAGTCCAGCTTATTCATTTATATCGCCTGTTTACTGTAATAAAACAGGAAATACACACATCATAATATAGTTTTCATCACTGTATATTAAGTTATACAAGATAGATATTATGTACACATTGATTTATTAAATGAATGGCTAAGATCCCAGGGTCAGTGTATGAAATCATAGTGATTAAGTCACAGAACATGAATTCATGTCTTTTAATAATAGTAAGTTTATTATTTGGCTCTCAAATCCATTGTAATATGAAAATATAAACAGTAATTCAGTATATTTTCTTTAGCATATCCAATGTGTGAGTTAACCTAGGAATAATTATTTTAAGAATAATGCCTTGGATTCAAAAATATTACCTTGTAAGTTCAAATCATGTTGTATTATTTAAAATAACTTCCTAGGGTTAAAAAATCCTTTCCTTTCCTTTATAGGTGAGGAAAATAGCACTGCTATTTTCGCCTTTCCTTGTATAGAGTTGTTAATGAAGTAACTTCATTCATCCATTCATTTACTCTGCTAATATTTGCTGATTGCCAAAAGTATGTCAGGAACTCAGTTGCATGCTGAATATATAGTAATGAACAAATCAAACATAGTTTGATAGAGTATAAAAAGGATAGAGCCATGAAACCAAAAGCTTAAACAGTTACATTTCTGCAGATTTTGAGAAGTTTTATGAAGTGAAAGAATGGAGTGGGACACATTCATAATGAGGAGCTTAAGTAGGCCTCTTTGAGTGACAGTTGTAGGGTCAAAGGTTAAGCATTAGGCTGAGTAACAAGCAAAGGGATCAACACATTTGAACAACCAGCATGCAGCTGAAAACCTGCAAAACAGAGAATTGTGGACCAATGGTAGAAAGGGGGAAAATTTACAAGATAAGGTGGGGGAAGGAGGAAGCAGGGCAATATCATATTGTTCTTTTTAGGGAACTAGCACATTACTTTAAGTACAAGGGGAAGCTATGGAAAGATCTGGAGCAGTGTGGGGGGGATGTAAATGCAAATGTTATACGAATCAAAGTCTTACTAGAAAAGGTCCACAATGGTCACTATTTGGGAGCTTGGGTTAGAGAGGCAGAATGAAGGAATTCGAAGCTCTTAGTCCAGGCAAGCAAGCATCAAGATGCTCACTGTTCAGACAGACAGACTAAAAATATACTTTAGAGTCAAGCAGTAGGACTGAGTGATGGTTGGAAGGAGCTAGGTTTGCTGATGAAGGAGAGCAAGAGGTTCTGCATTGTTGAGTCTCTGTCTGTTATAGCCAGAGAAATCTTAGGTATTACCTAACACAACTCTTTATTTGAATGAAAGCTGCAACTGAGTTTCCAAGAGGCATAGAGGCTTCTTCACACAAATAGACATTTTTCTAGAAGCAAAGAAATGAGTGTTACTTAGTTCTTGCCTGAAAGAAAAACTAATCTAGAATAACTATCCTCAGAAACTATTAATTTGTTTATGAATATATGTGTATACATGGAGGAAAACATCTTCCAATTCCCTTTCCTGTATACTTAAGTGACTTGTCAGTTGGGAGAGCCCATCTCCTATCTGATTGATTTCACAGTCTAATGATATTGTAATGATGTCTTCATGTTTATTTAGCCTACATTTTCATCTGTTTAAGGTTGGATGTTGTATTTTATTTGGAACTATAACAAGGACCAGCATTTCTTGACATTCTCCTCAAAAGAAGATAGGAAGCTTTATTCTTTAAATAAATACATGCCATTTTAATTTCTGTTTTTATAGATGCAAAGAATTAGCTATTGAGAAGTGAGTCACATGCTCTTGATCTTCTTTGATTATTCATCAATATAAATGATAATTTTCAGTATTCTTTTAGAAGAATGAGGCTTATATTCAATGATAGTAATTATTATGTTTTCATATACTCAAAACCCTTTCTTTCTTTCCTTCCTTCCTTCCTTCCTTCCTTCCTTCCTTCTTTCTTTCTCTCTCTTTCTCTCTTTCTCTTTCTTTCTTTCTTTCTTTCTTTCTTTCTTTCTTTCTTTCTTTCTTTCTTTCTTTCTTTCTTTCTTTCTTTCTTTCTTTCTTTCTTTCTTTTTGGTTGTGGGGCCTGAACTCTGGGCCTGGGTGCTGTTCCTCAGCTCTTCAGCTTAAAGCTAGTGCTCTACCGGTTGAGCTACAGCGCCACTTCCAGCTTTTTCTGCTTATGTGGTGCTGAGGAATGGAACCCAGGGCCTTATATAGGCAAGGCAAGTGCTCTACCACTGAGCCACCTTCCCAGCCTACAAAGACGTTTCTTATGTATTGAACAATATGCATTAGAACTTTGTGTATATGTGTACACACACACACACACACACACACACACACACACACACACATACACACACACATGTTGGTACTGGGGCTTGAAATCAGGGCCTCATGCTCTCACTTGGCTTTTTGGTTCATGGTTAGCCCTCTGCCTCTTGAGCCATACCTCCAACTCTAGCCTTTTTTCTAGTTAATGTGGCATAAATTCTCACAGATTTGTCATCTGGGATTAGCTTTGAACCATGATCCTCAGTCTCAGCCTTCTGAGAAGCTAGAATTACAGGCATGAGCCCCTGGTGCCTTTCTGTACCACAACTTTTAACATGCACCACTTGCCTATAGTTAAACAACTAATGGTGAAAAGGCTGAAGCTCAAGCATTAGAGTTCATGTTTAATACCATTTTACTATATCATTCATTCATTCACTCATTCAGTAGGTGTCAAACAGTTGTCTGCTACAACTGTTCTGGTTCCTGGCTAGTTAATAGTGAACAAAACAAATAGAAATCCCTGTATTCATGAGCTTTTCTATTTTCAGGAAGGAAAGAGTAAGAAAATAAGATGAAATGAATAAGTACAGAATGTGCTAACATAGTAAGTGCTGTGGAGAAAAATAAGTCCAAGTAAAAAAGGATGTTGTGATTGTACATCTAGGGTGGGCTTTGCTGGGAAGTAACATTTGAGGAAAGATTTCCAGGACTTGAATGAAGAGGTTGGGCTCTGCGGCAATTGAGACGAAGAGTGTTCTAGCCACAAAGGAGAGAAATGTAAAGGCTCTCCTTTGGAAGCTGGCTGGCCTATTCAAGACCAGTGTTGTAGAAGTAGAGAACAAGTCTGTGTTCAACTAGCAAAGAAATGGAAGGCAAGTGATCCAGAGGCTGCATACAAGTAGAGCGAAAGATTTATTTATTAATTTGGACAGTCTTGCTATGTGGCCCAGGCAGGCTTCAAACTCATTCTACTCCTGCCTCAGTCTCCTCAGTGCTGGGATTACAGGCATTTGCTACCACACCAGACTTTAATCATTTATTTAGATACATAAGACATACATCTATAATTCTAATAATAAAAATGTTATTTTCTATGCTGTTATGAAATAAGCCTGATTCACAACATGATGGTGTCTCAAAGAACAGATAAAATTATAGGGTTGCTGTCCTCTGAGAAAGTCTGACTCACTGAGGAAGCAGTAGAAAGTTCATGTGGCTGAAATTTTGGTAACTCAGAGTGGTTTGGGTTTTGTGCAGTTTTTGCAACCGGTCCCTAACTCCACATTTATGAGCTTTAGAGCACCGCTTCTGAAATTTGAATGTGTATGTTTTCTTGGGGATAGGTTCAAATATAGGCTATGATTAAGCCAGGGTGTTGGCGGTAGTGGAAGGGGTATGAACCTGCATTTCTAATGCTCCAAGAGAAGGCAATTCTTCTGGTCTGTGCTCCACATCTGGGGAAGAAGGGCTTTAGAATTAATGGAAGACTTTCCCACACCATCTCTTTTTAATTTAGATCTTCACCACAACTCTGAATTAATTAGTTCAGATATTATCATCTTCATTTACAAATGAAGAAATCAAGTTGCACGCAGAGGGGTGAGATGACCTGCTCATATGGCCAAATCACAGAGCTATGAATTGAATTTTAGTTCCTTGGCTTCTAGACAGCAGCTGCCCTGATGGCTTTTAAGCTCTCATACAGAAGAAGCACATGCTAATTAATGTTTTTGGCTGGTGCACGTGTATGTGCATGCGTGTGTGTGTGTGTGCGTGCGCGCGCGCGTACACATACACACACAGACCGGGCTGTGGTGGGAAGGGGTTGGGAGGAATGGGAATGATAGCCCCTCCCTCCCTTGAGCTGCAGCTGCCCAGAGCCCAGGCTTGGCAGTGGTCTCTGGATCAGATCCAATCATCACAACACGCCCTGGAAACGTGCCTATCTACAGCACACTGCTGGCCCCCACCTAGGATGGAAACAGTTTTTGCACATTTACTTTGCACATGAGCTAAACAGCATTTCATCTACCACCGAGGTGATCTGGCCCTGCATCCTCACTCGTCAGAAAGTTATTTACTGTCAGGCTGGAAGAGATTTGTTCTTCTTACCCAAGGAGTGCACTATTCTCAGAGAGAAGCCCGTGGCTTCTTACTGAGCCCCATCTTTCGGAGGAAAGCAAAACTCTTTGAAGCATTTCCAACCAAATCCTTGGAGAGGCAAACATATTTTTCAGCCGCAGGATTCCAGGTTCAAGAAGTGTGTCCCCCACTTGTTTACAAAGCAGTGCAGCAGCTGTTAGGGGGCCTCCGCCCCCACTGGACAGACAGAGGCATTTGGAAGATGCACGGAGCCTGCTCTTGCAGTCTGCTCCCTGAGCCCCTCCGGGAGGAACTCATCACCGTCAGCCACCGGCAGTGCCAGGGGCTCAGGGGTGGAGGAATGGCAGATGAGACATGCCTGGCTTCTCTCATTCTGTTTTGTTGTGCTCTTTTTTACTTAATTTTTTTAAAAATCATGCTGCCTCCCAACTTTTTCTGCAGATGACAGGTAAAGAAAAATTCTTACCTGTATTCCCTCCTGCTTCCTGTTCTTGAATAATTCCGGCAGCTTAGAGAGAGTGGTGGATACTCTTTTCTTGGCCCCCTGGGGAGAAGTTCTGTTGTGTTCCTTTGGAGGTCTGTGCACCTATGTTTTAAGACTTGGTCTCCTGCCTGTGTTCTTCGTGAAGTCCTTCTTGGGCACACTAGCTCACAGTTATTGCTTTCTTCACTAATTCCCAGAATGCTGAGTGTTTTCCACTGCTCATGGGCTTTATCCTGCACAGGTGCACACACGCACACGCACACACACACACACACACACGTCTATACTAGAACCAGGTATTCATGACCCCTCTTTATCTTTTAAATAGGTAATTATACTTTTCTACTTTATTAGGCTAGCAGTCCAGGTGCAGTCTGTGGAGAATAACTGAATAAACATCCCCATATGGCTCAGGGTGAAGTCAGTCAGAGACTGACTGAAATGGATGCCACCTTCAAGATAAGCATTCTAAGAACTGTCTGAGCCTGCGTCTATTTGGGGCCCCAGATTGCTGCAAACCCAAACAGCAAAAATGAAACATATAACCCTTCTTTCTTAAAATAACATTTATTTGACTAACAAAGGTTTGTTCTATTTTTTTCTGTCTAGATAAGTAGCATCCAACAGTACTTCCTGTGACGAATAAATATAATGTTCTGGAAATGGTCTAGAACAGCACTGTCCAATAGGGTAGCTGCTAGCCACATGTCCTGGGGAGAATTTGGAATGTAGCTAGGATGACTGAGGAATTGCAGTTTCAATTTGATTTGTGTTTAATTAATGTCTAGCCAAATGTGGCTGGTGGTTATTGTGTTGGGCAGCACATATATACATCTCTGTACTTGATAAACAAAGCCAGACACACCTGATGACTCTCTTGCAGTCAGTAGAATGAGTTACAGCTCTTTGTTTCTAGGAGGCCCACATGAATTCTTCATATCTCTCTGTGATTCCCAAGCCCATGCTTTTTTCCATGTACAAGGCTTAGAAAAGTGACTAGCTTGCCCTGCTCTTCTTACAGGAAGTGCTTTATCAGCTCTGCTATTATAATGGCAGGTGAAGGAAAGCCCTTTTTATAAACATAGCTACCCCTCTCTGATATGCTTATCCTGAGTGAGACTCCATGTGAGCACAGCCCTGAGACTTTATTGTTATGATTTAGTTCAGACTAACACTTTTAGTAGCAATGAATAAAGAAAAACAGTCACCATAGCATTCAATTGTATCCCTATTTGTCATGTAATTCTTCATCGAAGTTTACAGAAAGAGGAAATATCAGAAGCTATTATTTTAACTAAAATTCACCTAGTCATCAAAAGCCTTTGGAATCACACAGACAATTTAAATCCTGACTTAATCACTTAGCACATGGGAGACCCCAGTTGAACTGTTTATTCTCATTAAACGGTGTTATTGCAATCGAAAAATGAGGGCAAGCGTATTTATGTCCTGATGTCTTTGTGAGTATTATGGTGAGACCATACGTGCAAAACACTTGGCAGAATGTCCAGCATGAAATAAGTGCTCTATAAATGTCCGCTGACATAGTCGTTTCAGACCACTATTGATATCCAGAGGGTGGTTGTGTAGGAAGAAAGAACACAAGTCATGATGATGGTTCTGTAACAATTTTCCCCATTGGAGATCCTCACTAGCCTGCAGCAACCTTTCAGCATGGAATTTGGCTGAAAGTTTGATTGAAGTTCCTCTCTACAGATTACTCAGTCTCAAATGGGGTAAATGGAGATCCCTGGTCAGAAAAGCAAGAGTCTGCTTGGCGCTATTACTACTTTCCACTGTTTGGCAACTTCCTTTTGGATTCTCAGATATGACAGGGGTCTTTGCCAGTAGGGTTCAAAAATAGTCTTTGCTTTTTTGATCCGGAGGGTTGAAGTGCTAAACACCTTAACAGTGATGATGATTGGCAGCAATTCTCTTGACATGCCTGTGAGGCGGCATACCTCTGCCCAGGCCTGTGTGCTTGCAGTTTCAAATAATTAAAGACCTCAGGAAGCATTTATTTAGAAAATTCTTATCAAGCACCTCCTATTTTATAGACATTTATCTGGTCACTGTAGATACAGTAACACACAAACAGGAATGGTTGACAGCTGCCTTTGTGAAGTTTATGGTCTAAAGATGTCACCTAGTGACTAAGTACAGGTGGTGTTTTGGTGACTTGTTTATAGGACACTGGTCATTTCCAAAAAGCCACTTCCTCATTAGTACCTGGCAGAAGGCTAAGCCTATGGGTATAGAACATTACCTAGTTAGATACCAAAACTCTTCTAGGTTTTCTCTTCTTTCTCTGTTCAAGTAAAAAGATAATATAATGGCTGGATGCAGGTATAATGGCATAATTATAGTGGAAGGTGGAGCCTTGTAAGGCCAGGTTATGACCTATGTCTTTATGTACAAATTGCCTTTATGTGTACTTGTCTATAATATGTACTTCAAAGTGGAGTAATACCATTTTAGCACATAGCATTAGGAAATAGCCTGGGCAGCATGGATGGTACCTATTCTATAGCTGTTGCTGGACACTACATGGGTTGTGGAAGTACTGGGGTGGCTTAGGTCTTATAAAGGAGGCACCATAAGAACAGTAGAGTTTTGGGAATTTATATTGCACAAAATTTTCTTTGAAAAGGGTCATATACCTCTTTTTTTAAATGCTGTGTTGAGATTGTGGAAAAAGTTCAAAGAACCACTGGGTTCATAAATCCAGGTTTCTGTGTCTAATAATCTACACAAACTCCATCACGAGTGATGCTGCAGGCAGCTGCAGTGTCTCAAAAGGACTCCTTTAAGGGGGCACATGCCCATGAGGTACTGTCAGTAACAGCGCACATTACAAGGATTCTCATGTCCTTCTCACCACGTTCTTCTGAGGGAAGTCGTATTTTTGTTGTGATTTTCCAGATGAGGATTTGAGAAGTTAGGAATTAGGAGTTACAATGGGATACACACAAGAAACCAGGTGAAAAGAAACCAGCATTTCTGGAATGTATCGGGAGTACTTGACACCAAGGCTCATTCTTTAGAATACCTGCAATGTTTTCTCTATGGTCAGCTCCCAATTAATACTTACCAATTGTATTCTTGAGTATATGTTACAGATAAAGTGACCCAACCATTAACTGCTATTTTTTTCTAGACTTGAGTAAACTGGGATGATGTCATCGCTTTTTGCATGAGGATAACATCACTTTGGAGCCTAAGCTTTCTCTTCCCTTATGGGTTGTTTTAGAACTGGCATGGCACAAAATTTATTCCCTGCAAATTGCTAAAAGACATGTAACCTCACAATTTCCTTTGTGTGTGTGTGTGTGTGTGTGTGTGTGTGTGTGTGGTGTATGTGTGTGTTTGTGCTGGTACTGGGGCTTGAAGCCCAGACCTGCGTGCTGTCTTAGGTAATTTTTGCTCAAAGCTTGTGGTCTACCACTTGAGCCATAGTTCCACTTCTGGCTTTTTGTCATTAATTGGAGTATCATGGACTCTCCTGCTTGGGCTGGCTTTCAACTATGATTTTTGTATCCCAGCCTCCTAAGAAGCTAGAATTACAAACATGAGGCACTGGCCCCTGCCTGTAACCTCACTTTTTAAAGTATTTTATTCTGAAGGTTAAGGAACACATTGCTCAGCGGAGAATATTCTGCTAAATCCTAAAGACATTTTGGCTCTCAAACTTACCCCTCCCCACTGTGGCCATCCCCAACCATGCTCCTCCCAGCTTCCCAAACATCCACTCCTGAGCCCCGTAGAAAACCCTCTTCCTGAGCCTCCCAATAACTTGACATCCATTCTTGCTGAATTTCCTTTTCTTTAAAAATCTGGTGAATAAAAGTTCTCTATATTTTTACATTGCTAGGTAGATGTGATTTTATTTTGTGTGCACTGTCATATAATTTTTATGACAACTATTTTTCCACAATGTGGATTGCAATGCTCTGATTTTATTACGAAACTCCACAGTCAGAGTAGTTGTGGCTTCTCCAAGTCCCATTGTCACTGGGGGAGTGGTTCTAAGGACGCTGGTATCCCCTAGATTCTAATGCTTTCTCCACTCCATCCTGCCTCCCCTAGTCAGAAACACCATCTGGAAAAAAGGAGGTTTTCCCTTAGTTTGCCTGTTCTGGTGATGTTTCTCAGTAGAGTGTTTCTAATTTCTTGGAAGGGATAATTTGCTACAACGAATTGTTCTGGACATTGTAGAGTGCCTGAGATCTTCCCCTTCAGCCTACTGGATGTTGGTAGTGTCCTCTTCTTGTTGCAGAATGAGATGCCTGCATGTATGTTTCAGGGCAACCTATTGGGGAAAAGTTGGTCATCCTTAGGGTCAGTGGACTGATACATCCTCTTTTCCATACTAGGATTCTCATGTCTATACTAACAGGAAGGTGGTATGCATGCAGCAGCTCCTGCAAATATTAAAATGGGAGCATGAAACAAACAGGCCAGAGAAGAATAGGACCATAGTAGGAAATCTACCGCCTCTTCTCTCCTCCCAGAGAACCCATAAGTCCTGGGGAAAGCCCAGGTTATAAGATAATTCTCTAGAATTAGGTGTGGATAGAACCTGAGACTGAAAGAAAAACAAAGCTAAGGACTGATGTTTTGAGTAACAGCTGGATGGAGGAACCAGCAGTTTGGTGGGAGAGATCTCACAGGAGGTCAGGATAAATTCTTTGCTTGATTGCAAGTAACTGTAATCTTGAGCAGTGTCCTTTTGATGGGCAGAGTGAGACACTTGGATCAGTCTCTCTTGGCTCAGTTCTTCAGATCAGGGACCTCAGGGAATCAGAAATGCTGGTTATTTATTTATTTTTTACTGATATTTCTTAATACTTGGGTTATAGTGTATAGTTTACCCTGCTAATGATTTCCACATTTCTCAGCTGACTCAGCCTGAATCATCTTTATCCCTTAGGAGGAAGGAAAGACAAAGCTCAAGATCTGAGTCTGTTCTGAAACCGTAACCCTCAGGCCCAGGCCTGTGTTGTACTGTTTATTCCTGCTGGCAAGTTGCAAGCCCTGTGTGAGGGAGGGAGATACCCGGCCTGAAGTGTTACTGGAGTCAGTTTTGCTCAGTGGAAACAGTCTGGCTGCCTCACAACAGATTCCCAGTCCTCTTGGCTCTCCTCCAGAAATCATGTCTGCTAGGATTTCTGCAACAGATCTGATAGTTGCTGACTTAAGAAAACTTGTAAGCTGCTTGTGAGTTCATGTGATGTTCCTAATTCCAGACACAAATTTCCATTGACAGGAAGGGACACGAAGCGTACATAAAATGCACCCAAAGTGTATTTGTGAACTGTATTTTTTGTATATGTGTGTGAGAGAAAGAAAACAGAGAGAGAGAGAAAGAAAGAAAATAAAAGATATTGTATGTGATGTGAAAATATACTGGTGGGGGTCAGATAACCTATAATGTATTCTGTTTTTGTTGCACTAATAAACGAGCAAAGTTCATCTCCCTCCCCACCCCAACTCTGCTTTCCTCAAATTGCTCTCCTCTTAGAGTACCAGATTCCTTTTTTAAATGCAATATTTTGAAAAGATAGCCATGCCGGGAAAGACGTTGAACTGGTAGGATTATCTCTAATGATCTTCCTAACACAGCTTACCCCCTAAGACATTCTGCCAACACATAATATGCTTTACATTCCCCTCCACAAATTATTCCAACATCAAATACAGTGAAAGCAGGGGTTATACCGTGGGGGAGGAACATACAAAGTAACAAAGAAATAATCTTATAAATGTGTTAGAAACAATTGCACGAAAGAAAAAAAAACATTTGAATACATATCTTAGGGTTCATTTCCCTAACATCCCCTTATCTGACCTTTTCTGCTTGCCTCAGACATATACTAGTTATTGCAAATAAGGGAAACCATGGGACCTAAGTTTCTTTGGGCCTGGCTTACTTCACTTAATATAAAATGGGGCAATGACATTCTTTCTGATGGAGGCATAGAATTCCATTGTGTATATATACCACATTTTCTTGATCCATTCATCTACTGAGGGGCATCTGGGTTGGTTCCATATCTTAGCTATGGTAAATAATGCTGCAATAAACATAGTCTTGCTGGTAGCTTTAGTGTGGTCTTGTTTGTGAACATTTGGGTAAATGCCCAAAAGTGGGATTGCTGGGTCAAACAAATTGTTTAAATAGGGATACAGGTGGACCCATTGCAACAATGAGATGTGCAAGTCATTATGTTGGAAACAAACTTTACAACTTTGGTGTGTGTGTGGGAGGATTTGGGGGGCAGGAGGATGGGAAAGGATGGGAAGGGGAAACAAAGGAAGAGGCAACAATGCTTGATAAGAAATGTATTCATCATCTTGCCCATGTAATTGTAACCCCTCTGTACAGTATTTTCACAATAAAAAAACACATAATATGCTTTACAAATAAGCCCGTGTATAACTTTTGAAAATGGAGAAAAACAGAGCAGGCATACACAAGATATAAATGAATTACTACAATTTATGAGTTTCTCTCACTTCTTTTGTGCTATAGAACACTAGTAATCTCCTGTGTAAAAATTAATTATATTAAATGTTTTCTCACCTTTCTGAAGTATAAATGACTTTTTTTAGTTTATTCAGCGATTTCATAAAGACGTATTATATCCCAAATAGCATGCGTGTACTTTTTGTATGAGTTTGTACAGAAGTGTGTAATGCACAGGTGCTAATGTTTGAGCCTTGCAATGTCTTCCATTTAATAAAGGCTGGATCTTCAGTGGCCCTGTTATTGAGAGATAGTACAACTTTTCAGAGATGGGGGCCTCATGGAAGAACAGGAGTCACTGACCATGTGCCTTTGAAGGGGACATTGGGACACTGGCTTCTCATATGTCTCTTTGTTTCCTGGCTGCCACGAATGGGCAATTTTGTTGTAGTGCCACGATGTTCTACCTTATCAGAGACTCAAAGTGACTAGGACAATGTATGACTAAAACCTCAGACCATGAGTTAATATAAAATCTTCTGCTGGGCACTGGTGGCTCATGCTTGTAATCTGAGGATCGCAGTTCAAACCCAGCCCAGCCAGGAAAGGCCGCGAGACTCTTACCTCCAATAAACTACTAGAAAACCAGAAATGGAGCTGTGGCTCAAGTGGTAGAGTGCTTGCTTTGAGTGGAAGAACTAAGGGACAGTGCCCAGGTCCAGAGTTCAAGCCCCAGGACCAACAAAACAAACAAACAAACAAAATCCTTCTTCCTTAGAAGTTGCCTCTCAGGCATTTTGTCTCAGTAATGGAAAGTTAACACAAAAGGGTAATTGGGGGGGTTACTAGGATAAAAGAGAAATGATTATTTGTATATCTTTTGTAAATTTGATATACGTTTGGCTAGTGACAATTGCAAAGGAGCAGAGGAAAATAATATAAATACCAAACATCTGAGCCTAGTGAAAACCAAACCCTTGTTCCAAGAGTTAGTAAGATATTTAAGATGACAACATAGCGAATAAAACTAAGCAAGCGCCCTTCCAATTTTAGGGCCCTGTGTAAACACCGTGGCCTTATAAGCACAATTATGTTTTTCAAATGGGAATGAGGCTATCTGCTTTCTAGAGTGATAGTGAAGAAAACTTGAGATTCTATGTGACAGTGTTTATTAAACTTATCGATATGATTATCAGGACTATTAAGTCCATATTTTATGTTTGATTAGTAGTAATATTTCTTCATTTTTTATGGGTGGTACTAGGGATTGAGCTCAGAACTTTATGTTTTCTAAGGAGATGCTCTACAAGTTGAACCACACCCCCGCCCACATGAATAACAGTATTAAAATAGTTGTAGAATGTTGAATTCATAGTATAAATGATAATTTATTTGGATGACCCATTATGTCAATCTTGTTTGGTTTTGTTGAGAAGAAACATACTAAGTAACCTTCCTTTGCCTTGGATTTTTTTCTTTTAAAGTTAATAGTCCTCTATTAATTTCCTGTTGAAAGAAATAAGAGCTTGGTTACAGGCCACTTGTGTATTATAAATCAATCTTTGAGTAAAAAATATATGAAACAGAGAAATGCCTGATGCACATGTGTCGTGGCTCACCTTGTAATATTTGCAATCATAAAAGTGCCTATTCTGATGCTTTCTAACTTGAGCAGAATATCTTTTTCACTGAGTACCACAGCCAAGAAAAATTCCAGGTTCTTGAATTTAGATACATCAGTTATTACAACTATTGAAAAGAATGTTTTATACCTGTAGCAGAAATTTCCTATTTCTCTTTAATATGTAACAGCTGAAATGATTTAAGTTCAAATCTCATCTTCAAACCCCCAAGACACCTCTGAGAAGAAAAAAATATTTTAAGTCATAAAGGACATTTAAAAAAGTTATGAGTTAATAAAAACAGACCATTCAAATTTTGAAAGAATCTTTTTTTGGATCTATTTTCCTTACCAGGAAAACAGGATTGTGGCTAAGTTGTAGCAAAGAAGTTTAAAGGTAAAGTATGTTAATATGTCTTCATTTTCCTGATGGGTTATCAAGACAATGTTTAAGACTAAAATGTAATATTTAATTCAGGTTTGGTTAAATGAGATGACTTCTTTCCTTTCATTAGAAACTTGTGTACTCCACAACTTTCTCTAGAATAGCAGTGTCAAATGTTTCCGTGGTGATAACACCCTTAATGCATCACAACACTATCATCAAAATCTGGCCAACCATGGATACATTGATTCTTCTGCCTTGAGCAGAACTCAGGAAGGCTCAGAGGAGGAAAACTCCATGAAGAGAATACTGAGGAGTTTGAAAGAACTTCCTAGCCAGCATATGGAAGATTAGAGGTTCCTATTAAAATCTTAGCTTTTCAGAGGCAGTACCCTAAAGACTGGGTACATACATGAGGCCTTATTGCTTCCATGTATAACCAAGTTAGTTCATAGTGATTGACTAAAGAAGACCTGGACAGTCACAATTCTCTGTCTCTCCCAAGAAGATTTCTTGTGTCTGTGTGTCACCATTTTAGAGCTTTCATTCAATGACTAGTTGGACCTATTATTTGTGCCTGTGATAAAGCATCATGGCAGGACCAAGTGGTAAAATCTAAAAAGAGGAAGAGGAAAGGGCCAGGTTACCATGATCCCCTCTGAGGGAATATTCCTTCTACTAGACCATGCCTCTTCTTTTCCACTACATACTGATAGTGTCAAGCTAGGGACCAAGCCTGTAACAGCTGGGCCTTTGGGAGATCATTTGAAATGCAAACCATAGCATCACCAAAGTTCTGTCTTTGATCTTAGCCTAAAGGCTGTGGGACCCTCTCTCTGTTGACACGATACTTGTGGATGTTATACCCAGATCTGCCACATATGGGCATTTTTGTTGCATGTTAGATTTTACTGATCGTCTACTGTCATGGTAACTGGTGATTTCCTCTCTAATTTGTGAGTACTTTTAGTTTGTATCATATTTAAACCAGTATATTATTTCTGGGGCCTGTTATAAGTGGCATGGTATTCTTTGCTTTTCATATTGATAAATTCAAGTCCTTATCCTCAGGCCCTCAGGATATGACCTTTGTAGATAGGATATTTATAAAGATAACCAAGTTAGGTTTGGGTACACTTTAATTCAATCAACTGGTGTCTTGATAAAGAAGGAACATTTAAAAATAGACTTACATGCAGGAAGAAAACCAGGTGGACATGAAGACAACTAGCTACATGGCAAGGGGACAATCCTTCTTTCATAGCTAATAGAAGGAGTCAACTCTGTGGACAACTTCATCCTGGACTTCTAACTCCCCAACTGTGCAACATGACTTTTATGTTGCGTAAGCCACTTAGTTTGTCACACTCTGCTATTGTGGCAGGCCTACCATTAGATATCAGCCCCGCTGGTAAAGCTCTCAGCTCTTTTTTTGCAGGGTGGAGGGTATGATATTCCATGGCATTCAAAGGTTCAAAGTGCCTGCAAGTGCCTTTATTTAACAGGTCTCTCTGCTTTCTTGGGACCCACATTTCTAAAGAGATTCCTGGACTGACGGTATCTACATCATTAGTTATGGGACCAATCTGATCTTTAAGTACAAAGTCTATCTCGACTGCTCATCTTTCCTCCCTCCCTGGGCTTCCTCTTTACTGAATGAGTGAAGGCCAGCCAATCCTCATCGCTCCTTTAGGAGGACAGTTGGCAGTATCTGGCCCTGTAGCTTTATCATGGAGGGTGACAGTGGGCCAGTTGTGCCATCAGGGCCACAAATCAAATGTAACCAACTCCTTGAAGTCAGATGCAATATTGTTTCCTCTGCCCTCCCTATGAGCAAGTGGTCAGACCCATAATTACTCCTGATGGCAGGTGGCAGGTCTACATCACATCTTGACATTAGCTTTTAGCTATTTTTTTTTATAGCTGCCAGTGTGCTCAGTCAAATACCTGTCTGTCATCACAATCAGACAGGTCTTAATGTCTCTGCATTACAGAGGAGGACCTCGGCTCCCTTCCAGCCCGTTTATTATGGTCCCAGCGTAGCATTTTATCACACATTCCTTCCACATAGCCTCCTCTCTACCACCACGGAAATCTTCCAAGTTGGCAGCTTTAGTGTCTACTGCCATTAATCTTCACTAGGCTGAGATCACAGGGCAAAGGATGATTTATTGCAATTACCTGTTATAGTGCAGAGCTCAGGTGAGCTGGGCACAGATGCATTTACTGGGCTCCCTTCCATTCTTCCACAGCCAATGAGTAAAAAAAAAAATGTCTGCTTTGTTTTTAGGTATATCTGCTTTCATTTAGCCCCTCAAATGTTAGTTAATTAACAGGGAAGTAGAGAAATAGATTTAGATAGCATTAGGGTTACATATAGACATGGGGAAGACTGGCTGTTCAAAGCTAGAAGTGACACTGACATTTGACAGTCCATTTAATTTCTTTTGTTGTTGCTGCATTTTAAGAAACATCCAAAGGAAATTCGAAATTGCACTTACCTGACACTTTCTGCACCATCTGTTCCAGGTGATTAAAAGCAATCTGCATACAGTGTTGTGTTTCACTTCCAATTTCTCGCTCCCTGGAATGGCAGGGGGCAGTGCATGAAGTGGGGATAATGTGTGCTTTGGTTCTTCAAGTGAGGGAGGAAGAAGGAGGGGGAGATGGGGAAATAAAAGGGGAGAAGAGAACTCTACAGTAAACTCTTTGCAGCAGAAATGAAAGTGCCCCGTTGTATTTCCATTGCTGTAATGGCTGCTTCTTGTCTGCTTGAAGTTGAAAAAGCTCCAATATTCTCATGTCCCTGGCCTGGTAGAGAAGTGATCATTTTCAGCACAAAATAATGAAATTTAAAAGTTTTTTTTTGTTGTTTATAATGCTGTTGCATTAGTTTATTCTCAATTTCAATATAATCTGTGGAAGATGCTACTTGGTGTTAATTCTGAACAACAAACCTTTTGCTTCCTAGTGGGGAGGAGGGGTGGCTAGGTTATGTTTCTTAAAGGATCCTTTCTGAGATCTTTTGACTCGAACTAAAGGCAAGTCAAGGATCTTGACTTACTTAGGAAAGAGTAGGAGAGAGGAAGAGAATGGTTCCACCATGTTTTTCAGATAAGTAGATGTAAGCCTAGCTTCACTACCCATCTCCTCCCACTTTGTCTAGTTCTTGAATTTTGTCTTAAGTGTCTTCAGGGCTCCAGAGAGTTGGGAACAATGGGATTCTGCACTACTTTCCCGCACTGTGCCTACCTCTCAGCATTGATGGAAACCAATTTCCTACCAATTTGCAATGAGCCTGTTCTTTGCCAGTAAGACTCAGAATTAGCAGATATTCCATTCCCTGGGGCTTATACTTGTCCTGCTTTCCAAGCCAGTGCTTGGAAACAGCGAGTAAATGTTTTAGGCTACATTTGTGAGAGAAAGGGAATTTCTGAATATGTCTATGGCTGGGGAGGACTGCCTGGAAAACTACATCACACATTTAAAGTTTCATGCAAAAGCTTGTCTTTCACACCTTCTTGGATCATGGTAGTGAGCGAGAGAGCAGGTTGGATTAGAGATTAATTCATTAGAGGTTACTAATTTTCTTTATCTGTCAGTGTTAATGGGCTTTAACTCAGAGCCTAGGGACTATCCCTGCGCTGTGTTTGCTCAAGGCTAGTGCTCCATCACTTTGAGCGACAACCCCACTTCAGATTTTCCTGGAGCTAAGAGTCTCATGCACTTTCCTTCCCTGGCTGGCTTTGAATTGTGATCCTCAGATCTCAGCCTCCTGAATAGTTAGGATCACAGGCACAAACCACCAGCACCCAGCTAATTTTCATTTTAAGGCAGACTGAAGTTTCCCCCAAACCAAAGGAAATGGAGGCTTAACAGACTAAAGTGATTTGCCATCTCTGGCAAATCACTTCCTACTGATAAGTAGGAAGATCAGTATTGACACAGACAGGTAGATTGAATTACTTCTAAAATGGTTTAGTATCCCCTTTCCTATATTTATTCCCTAATCTCCCTTTCTGTGGGAATAGAATGAATAAACTATGGTGGCAGTGATGGACTGTCCATTCTAAGATCAGGGACTTCTGTCTACCTTACCTCCTTGCTTTGATGATACCAGTTGTCATTGTGAGCTGTCTTATGGAGAGGCTCTGAGAGTGCTGGTCTCGGGCCAATAGTAAGGGAAGAGCTGAACCCTTCCAACCATGTTGACTCCTGTCAACAACATGAACTTGGAAGCAAATATTTCTCTATTAATCCTTGAGATGACTATATAGCTCCAGCTATGAGACACTCTGAACTACTGGATCTAACTAAGCTGTGTTAGATTCTGGTCGCTGCAAGATTATAGTAAGCATTGTTGTCTGGGGACATTTTGTTTTGTAGCCTTAGGTAACTAATTCAACAAGGAAATCTCTTTAAAAGAATTTTATTTTATTGTAAAGATGCTGTACAGAGGGGTTACAGTTACATGAGTGAGGTGATGAGTACATTTCTTGTCGAGCATTGTTACCCCTTCCCTTGTTGTTCTCCCACCATCCCTTCCCTCCCCCACCTCCCTCACTTCTCCCCATCCCCAAAGTTGTAAAGTTCATTTCCAATATACTGTCTTGTGGGTATCATTGTTACAGTGGGTCATCCTGTTCAACAAGGAAATCTTAAAACCACAGAAATCTTCCATAATTCTGCTTTCAAGAAAGAGGAATTTAGGGAAAAAGTCTACTTGGCTTAGAATCCTGTGAGACCAATGAACACATAATAAGAAAAATTCTTTAAAATTTTGAGTGATAGGACACCAATCAATCAAAAAATGTCTTCTGTATCCCTGCTAGCCCTTTAGTGGTGCATTGTGGACGTTTCCAAGTAGGCTCTGGAAGAAAGGTAGAGCAGCATTTGTAAGGCTCAGGGAAGAGGCTTACTATCAAGTGGAATGAAGATGCCCAAATTTTAACAAACAGCATGGCTGCAGTACCTCTCTCCTGGATAACAGACCTGGGCCAGTCTGATGGAAGCTTTTGTCAAGAGACAAAGCTTCTAAAGTAGACTTTTTGAGTTGTGTTTTTCTTGTTGTTGTTTTTGTTTTGCTTGCATTTTTCTTGCTTTGGGTTTTCCCCCCCTTTTTTTTTTGGTTAGGACTTATTCCATTTCAAGCCCAAAGGTTTTGGAGCGAATCCTCTCTCATAGCTGTTCTAATATATTAGTGAATGTAATTCTTGTAGCACACAGGAGCCTGGGTACAGGCAGGTCTTGGAAACATTCAGATGCATGCTTGAACCAGGGAAATCACAGCTGCCCCTTGCTTTTGATAATGCCAGGGAAATTGGTAAATAAAAGTAAATAGCTAGGACCCAGGGTTCATTTACAAAATACCCCAATATGTGCACAGAGCCATATTAGGCACATCAAAGGGGAATAAAAGCATAATTTAGTAATAACATGGTCTCCTGCAGCCTCCTGCTTAACTCAAGTGT
Organism: Dipodomys ordii; assembly: GCF_000151885.1. Taxonomy (NCBI): domain Eukaryota; kingdom Metazoa; phylum Chordata; class Mammalia; order Rodentia; family Heteromyidae; genus Dipodomys; species Dipodomys ordii. Next base: position 16,333,087 of record NW_012267233.1, read on the forward strand.
TAAGTTAAAAGAGGTAAATCAGGGGTTTTGAAGTACAATGTTATACTTAGTCTTCTTTTTCTTTTTTGAATAAAAAAGTGAAAAGAGCAGGTTCTGGGAGTACTTCCTAGGTTAGCGGGATCTGGCACCGTTTTCCTTTCTGTGAAAGGAGAAACTTTAAAAAATAATTGTTAACAATTATTCTTTATTTATCCTTCAGCTAGAGAATTTCTCTGCATGTCAGAAGTGTGCCATGTTTAAATTATTCGCAAGTGTATGAGGGACTTCCATCATGCCCCATGTCTAGATTGGTTTTTAGTTTAAGTTGTGTGTGTGTGTGTGTGTGTGTGTGTGCATGTGTGTGTGTGTGCATGCCCGCATGTGCTACCCTGACTGAAGAAACTGAAGCACAAAGGAGAAAAGACATGGGGGCACCTTCCAAGTGATTTTTTACTCCCAGGGACAGACTTTGAGGTATTTGATATTGAGCTATAGTCCCTACAGCACATAGAGAAGGCACTGGGAGAGCCTGTGGTCAGCCCCTATCTCTTACATTGTGGCTCTGCATCACCTGGACCACTCACATCACTGATGTTTCCCAATCCTCCTCCAGTGTTTGCCTGCCTAACAAACCTCAGTTCATCACACTCCAACTCCATGAACTGATGATCCATTTCTTGGACTGTGGCCTCATCTCTATACATCTGCCCCATTTTGTCCTAATTTCTCATTGCTCCTATCTGGATGTTTTATGTTTTCATCTCACTGACCATTTAGAATTTGTTCGTCAACACTCACTCCCAACTGAAATGGTGTGTTTCTATTGGCCAGGTTGACCTGTATGGGCCCTGGAACAATTCTGCCTGGTTCACATGCTACCTCTTCTGCTCATTAGCTGTGCACTCAGGCAAATCACTTATATTTGCTAAGTCTTGACTTCCTATGGCTAAATTGGAGATATCTCCAAGTCTCACTTGTCTTTTCCTTAAAATGGGATTCAACAATCTCTCTCACAAGGCTGTTATGAGGATTAAATGATTTGCATGTGTAAAATGTCTCACATGCTGATTAGCTTCATAGGAAGCCTTAATAATTGATACATATATAATTTAATACTAAAGCACTGCTTATGATTTCATTTGAAAAATAGTTTTTTTTCAGGATCCCCCCACCCTTATCTCCTCCCTGCTAGGTAAGTATCACTAGTACTCTGTTGCTTAAGGCCTACCAGGTATATGGCCCATTCAAATTCACACATATTAAGAGAAGCTTGAATCCATGTCTGAATCAAGAGCTTACTTCCAGGGTCTCTTGAGATGATGAATGATTTAATTTCTTCCCTCCGTATCTCCCTCCCTCCCAGAAGTGAAGTTACACTTTGATCTTAGGGAAGAGACCAAGAAGTCTCATGTCTTCAAGTAAATTCTTGCTGATTTGAAGAAAGAAAATGCAATGTCTTTTTCCTTATAATGTATCTGAAGTTATTGCTCGAGGGGTACAACAATATTCTTGGCTTGTTCTGATGCTCAGTGTAGTCGGTTGAGCATTGAAGATTTCTTGGGGCAATCTATCCTTGACCTCAGTTTTGTCATTGAAAAAATAAGGACATCACAAATTCAAAATTTATTTCCTTTCTATATAGTGCTGGGCCATAGAAATAATGCAAATGAACAGGAAGTGAAAGAATACTAGAGCCAAGGAGACCCTAGAGTATCATCTTCCTGAATAAACAGATCATCACCAAGAATTAGTTAAAAGTTGCTGCCAGATCAGAAGTTCTTGGTTCATGAATGGGACTGTCAAACTATATATAGGCAGTGCTTGAAATGGTTGGTTTACTCAAGTTTATATATCTATTGAGAGTTTGAACATACCTCTGAGTCTAGGACCTGCTTCCAGATCTTAAGATAGTAAGTAATTTAGATAGCTCCAAACATACTCTGAATTTTACTGCTAACATTTTTAAATTGGGAGGTCTCATATAAAAATCTAAATTTCAGCTTTGCTTGAAAAATAGGAAATTCTGGCAATTGTGGCCTACATTTATTTCTTCAGTTGAGACTGAGTGACAGGCAAGCCTCCTAGAGACAGGGCTCCTCTGTTATACCCAAACCTATCTTCTCCTGACTTTCAGGATAAATATATTTGAAATTCATCTTGCATTCATTTTGTTGTTTTTTTCAGACTAGCTTTCTTTTCTTGTACTACTTTGTTATATTTCTTGTTTGGTTTTCTGTATTAATATAGGCTTGTTAATTTATGATTTCTGTTCTAAATGAATACCATATATATAATATATATAAGTTTAGAGTTGGCATATTTAATCAGGAAGATCTGTTCCATGTAATCCAATAATCCAAAGATTACTTATGTAGATTGAGTTCCAGAAAAATTCATGCCATTTATACAGCTCATTTATCTCTTCTGAACACCTGAAAGGTTCCTGGAGTTTAGGACTTTATAAGGGCAGCTATACACAACTGGAGGATCTGAAACATGACCCATAACATGGGTTGTCTAGAGTTCACATGGGTGTTTACATGGCTTAAAAGATGTTGCTTTATTATTCTTCCATATCTTACATCCCAAAAGGATGCTAATGTAAGGCTTTGACTGTTACTTTGCTCACAAAGTCTTTGATGTGCCTCTGTCCACTCTGTTTCACACACTGGGAGAAAACACAAGTGCTTCCTGTTAGTAACATCAAACTATGCCTCAATTTTCCATTCATAAAGTGGCTGGTACCAATCTCTTAGCATTGTTGTGAGAATTAAATGAGACAACATAAACAAGCCACCCAACCTTATGCCTTACCCAGAAAAGAAGCCCGATATATTCTTCTCTGCTTCCTCCTGCTTTCACACAACAGACTGTGTGCTACATGAATTAGAGCTAAATGACTTGTACATGAGGGAAGTGGCATGGGATGACATGGAACATTTCTGAATAAAACAAAAATTAGACCGCTGAGAATTCTCAGCCTGTGTATTTAGCCAGCACTCATTGTGTAATGAGCAACAATGTGACAAGCTGGCTGCAAACCCCCAAATTAATTATGCTACCCAATAGAGGGTAGTCTGGAGAATATGTCTCTGGAAGAGCCTACCTGAGGACAGCAGAAAGGAGCCTCCTCCGATGAATTAGTGATTGTTCAGAGGCTCTGGAAAGCCAAGGCAAACTTGAGAATGGCCCTCTCACTCAATCCGAAGGACACAGGCCCCATGAATGGATCAGTGCTCTGACAGGAGACATTTAAGCGAGATTTGCTCCTCCTTCTCCATTCAAGAAGCCAACAAGAAGGTACCATCTTTAAAAGAGAGAACCCTATCCAGATGCTCAGTTGGCTGGCACCTTTTCCAGCTCTTAGAAGTATAGGCTATACATTTCTATTGATTGCAAATGACTTTCTGTAAAGTATTTTGTTATAGGAGCCCACATGGACTAAAGCAACTTCCTTTTGTGCCAGGTATTGTGCTAGGGTGGGTGTTCACTGGTGTTTAAGAGAAACATGGGGAGCCTGAAGTTGAATGGAACAATAAGACACTATATAAGGATAAAAATCATCATAGAATGATAACTTTAGATAAGTATCATGAAGGAGAACAAGAACAATGGGAGAATGTAGATGATCTAGGAAAGGCTCTTGCTTGAGCTAAGGTCTAAGCTGAGAGAAACCAACAATGCAGAGTAGCCAGAGCAGAGTATTCTTGGTTGAGTGAGCAGGATGTGTGAAGCCTGGCATGGGAGAGAGCTGGGCATGCTTTATGGGACTGCAAACAGGCCATCAGGTAGCAGGAGAGTAACCAAATGTAGCGTAGTATCTTAAGCAATTGTTTTGCTTGTTACGTCAATAATGTATCAGGATGAATCTAAAAAGGAAGGTTATGGTTAGACCAAAATACTTGAGCTTCCAGGGAGAACTGTAGGAAGTGAGATGTTCCAGGATCACTTAATAGGTTTTTCTCTTCACAGTGCAGTGTTTTCACCAAACATACATGTATTGTTCATGCTGTGATTCAAGGCAAAGTTTTTGTTTCCAAAATAGTCCAGAGAGTGAAATGAAGTTTTTTTTTTCTTTCTTTCCTGTGGGTTCTTAGTTCATTCCACTTATACCAGTCACAAGTTACTAGGATTGGACCAGGCCATCCTGGAATAAGTAAGTAAAAAAGTCAGTGTATAAATTATTTTTCTTCCAATAGTTAAATATTTGAAAAGCTTCACTTCTACAGTATGGATCAGTAATTCTAGAACAATGTACCTAACAGATAGTGGCTAAAATTAGGTCTATAAGAAAAGTAAGTTTTGGAAATACTCAAGAAATCATGGTAAACAACGTTATATTATTTTATGGCAGAACTCCTGGGAGCATCACTTAGGCTCAGAGTTTTTCAAATATTGTAATAAATCTTTATCTTTCTCTTAAAGTAAATATCAAATGAAAGGAAAAGCTTGAAAGTGATATCTAAAATTCCACTAAAATAAGATATTTAAGAAGGACCCAACTTACAACATGTGCCCAATGAAGATCAAATCATTGGATAAGTAGACAGATAAAGCAAATTAACAGAATAGAATTTGAGTGATGACAGTAAAATCCACAGTATTGATATGATTCCAATGTGTGTGTTAATCATTATCTCCAGAAGTGAACTATTTAAGCTATGGCCAGAAACCTATATCCCAATGTGAAGGGAAAGAGCACTCTGAGAGTGAATAGTTTGAGGGAAGAGTTGACAATAGATGCCCACTATGAAACCAGGATGTGCTGGAGAGGAAGAGACATGAGATTCTTAAGAGGGTGGAATTGAGCCTAGCCATATGGTCAGTGCCACGGCAGGCAAGCCTGTCAGGGGTAGGCACTCTGGGAATGCAGGCGAAAGGGAATTGTCCTGAAAGAAGCACATGCATTCCGCCATGAGGAAATGAGGACAGAGGGCTGTGGGCAAGAGTCTGCTCCATGACTGACACTTGTGCTGATCGGAGCCAACACTGGATGTTGAATCATGTCTTCACAAACTTGATTAGGATGGATAGGAGCCTTCTAATGCCCTAAAACATTCAATCCAGGGCAAGCCACACTCATCCAAAGTGCCATATACAAGATTGGCTTCTGTTTTGCAATGTATGTGACTAAATTTACTTAACGGAGTAGTAGTATATAAATAGATCTTCCAAGAATGTCTCCTTTCTCTAAGGAAATGCCTCTCTATATCACTACCATGTGTCCATTAAAAAGTCCAAGCTTTCTGCATCCAACAGGAAACAAAGCTAAGAGGTATGCCTTTGCATGTACAGACCCCGTACCTTCTTGCTGTGAAGACATTGGGATTTGGTAACAAAATAATAAAAAGACATTATTTTCCATCCTATGAGCAGTGCATAAGACTCGATAGTTGACCATCTCTTCTCTGTCTTGTCTATACACAGCACTGTTGGAAACACAATCATATACCTGGAAAAATACAAATGGCTGTGTACACTGAGTTTTTAAAACAAAGTCATTTTTTTTTCTGGGGGTAACAGATACATAGCGAGTATAGTGCTCTTCATTCTGACTTTTAACATAAAAAGTAGGAAAAAGATTCTTACTCATTCCAACATTACTTTGCCACTATTCCTTCAACCCTACCTGGCTAGTCATGGCCTTATCAAGAGAAATCATAAAGCCCCAGATTTTCAAGCTAACCTAATAGGGCTAGTGTCATTAGTAAAGTAGGCTCTTTCACTCACACATAATCACATACACACATTGTAATCTGTTAATGTTCCGCTGGAAGGATTAGTTAAAATTTTTTGCACAAAGAATAATTATCACAGTTATGATTATATTATAATGTGTACAAATGACTTTAATGTTATGTAAAAATGCATGTACCTAGGAAAACTCAGGCTTCAAATCCTAATAGCAAAATTGATATTATGATTTTATTAATATTATATTTTATCACATAGTAATGTATTAATTTTCTCACATCTTATAAACACTTGCTAAAATTAAACCAATCATTCACTATTGACAATGTTTAAGATAGCTTGCATAAATATAATTTGTTATATTAAAATATGTAATATCTAGTATAATTTTCTAGACAGTTATTTTTCTCTCATATAGCTAGTCATGAAAATCTTTAAAAATAAAATCTAGCTCTTCTTTTACTTGAAACGTGATCATATGTGGTTTTAAGTTAGTGGACATCTATTATAGTCCAATTTTCTCCTGTAATAGCTTAGAAGTCATTTAGAAGGGGCAGGCACTGTTTTGGTATGGGTTACTGGAAATGGCCTCATCTCATACTCTCAGCTTCCCACTTTCAGGATACTATTTGAGAAGATAAAACATGTTCCTGTTAGTATGCGTCTGGTATATGGATTGGGAATCAAGGTTCTCTTGCTTTGTAAAAATTTATCTACTTTCTGTTTAATTATTTTCCTACTGTTTAAGAAGCTTTCTTTTAATTTCTGGTTTAGAAAGCTCTTTTGGATTGCTGTTACTTTCGCTTTAGCAGTTTTTCTTTTTTTTTTTCCAAATGAAATTTACCTGTTTGTTGCTGTTATTCAATTCTAACTCTGTATCTGCATAATGACATTACAAACTTGGTAGTATAAATCAGCTTCAGTATATCACATGATCAGTAGTAATGCATGTGTCTATGCTTTGGTTGGTTTGCATAATTTCCTGACTCTATCAAAAGAAAAGTAAATTCATTCTGACATTGGGACCTGATTTGCATGCCACTGTACCAAGTAATTTGTTTTCATTATGGAAGATCTAGGACTTATGGACCATAGTCATGCAGCTGATAAGACTTTTAGGAAGATATTCTAGAAGTTTGTACTGAAGTGCGTCACCCAAAGAAGCTGTACTTTTTTCTTCTTGTAGTTCTAATATGGGTATCTGAGATTCTTTGATCTTGAATGTTCTATTGGACATACTTTTCTTCTTTGCTGTTCTTTGTGTTTTGATGAAAGCTTCTGTTAGGAACAGTAGTAATTTAGAATTAAAACTAGGGCTCCACATTTGTTCTTCATTCCTAGCCTGAAATCTAAGAGTTCATTGCGATTTTACCTTGAAGTATTCAATTCATTTGTGTTTATAAAGCACCAGCTGCCTATCCAGCTCTGGGTGGTATGTAGAGTTCCCAAAGGCATTCAAAATTGGCCTATGGAAATTCACAAGCAAGTTGGGAGCTAGGACTCTAAATGAAAACAAAATCATTATGGTAAGGGGTACCCGTACAAATGACAGAGGACCCAAGTCTCCAAAATGTAACATATAGTCTCAGTATCAGGACTGCCTGGGGGTCTGTTAGAAATACAATCTTTGTGTTCACATCATCTGCTCATTTAGGGGACATCCAGTGTTAGAGAGTCGATGTAGCCTGGCATTGTGGCAGTAGGAGGTATGGAAAATAGGTGGTCCTGGAAGGAGGGGTGGGAGGACTAGTGTGTCTGAAATTGTCTCTTCCTGAAAGCTACTTCCACTGGGGTACTTGCTTAAAAAGCTAGTGCCTTGCTATTTTCTCTCCATCTCTCCCTGGTTCCAAATCTCTAGGATATTCTGTTTTTAAAACAAACTCACAGGAAGCTTTCTGAACTAAATTTGAACATCATAGATGCAGGTAAAAGGGAATACATTTAAGAGAAGGAAAAGATATCTACAGCAGCCCTACAAGTTTGGTTATCTGTTTTTTTTTATTTTTTCTCCCTCCTATTTTTACCCTGGTCATTTCTTAACAATCTCAGTTACTGGACTGAGCTGTATCATCAAAAAGATCTAAAAACATCTTGCCAATTATGAGACTTTATTGTTGCCATTAGCTAGACTCTTGTGTAGCACCACAGTCTCTTTAAACATTGGACCTGTCTTGGTGTACAATCTCCTCCCCAAGGACTTCAGTCTTATTCAGACAAAGGAAAGATCTCATCTTCCTACAACTCATGGGGCCCTTTGCTACCTATGGAATGTCCTTCTCATTTGTCTCAGTATGGCAGACTCATTCTTCTTTCTTGTCCTCAATAGGACCTCTGACAAGGATAATAAAAAGCTGTCATTTTTTGCAGAGCTGTCTGCGCTCTATATTCTAAGATTGGCGACTGAATTCTCTAGATAATCTACACATTTTTCCTGAAAGTATAAATATTGATATATGTTAAGATAAATACTATTATTTCCTTAGTAGCTTCTGTTGTTTGTGCACCTTTTGCCTTTTCAGCTGCTCAACCCACATACAGCATTGGGTATCCTAAAGAGGAAATCTGTACCTGGGCACACTTATTTGGAAAATTGGCAAAATTACTGCATAAGAGTTTTCCCCCTGAATATTGTCTTCACCTGGGTTCTTATGAGTGGATGATACAATTCCAACAATAAGTCATGGGGGGAAGTGTCGATTGGGATTAGACACTCAAAGTTACTGTAGATTCTTTTGCTCTATATACCATAAATTCCACACTTTGCAGTTGGTAGATCATTTTTTCTTGGTGAGAAAGGAAGAAAATTAGCAAAACAGAAGATGAGTGATTCTGTTTTTCTTCTATTGGTCTCTCAACATTGTGCCATCTACTCCAAGCCATGTCTTTCTTGTTTCTTGCTGTCCTTTGAAATTTTTGTTGTCCTTGGCTTATTCCTCAAGCTTCATCTGGTTCTGGGCTCAGCCAAGCAGACACTACTCCTTCTGGCTTGTGTTTCTCTTTGGTATGTGTTGACTGACACATTTTGATCAAGGATCTTTTAGAATCTCATTTCAACAGAGAACTCTCTTTATAGCTACATCTGCTTCTTTGCCCGCCTTCCTGCCTTCTTTCCTCTCATGATCATATTTAACTTGACTCTCCAAAATGTGCTCAATTATAACTTCCGATCCATAGACTCTGATGTCTGTTCTCATGTACTCATCATTGTCCTCCACAAGCATGTTGAAATCTGCTCACCAAAACACAATAATGTATTATGGGTGATTTTTATTACAATTCAAACTTATTGTTGATATAACAGTTTTTTTTTTTTTTAGTTTTAGTGACACATCTATTGGAGGTGGACCCATGCTCAGTGTCAGATTGGTAAAGTGGAAATAACACAGCTCTAGTGAGCTGTGTGACCTTGGTGAAGCTGGTGAACTGACTTAGGCCTCAGAGATGTTTCTCATGTGTAAAATGTACACAATGTCCACCTTTGGGATTATTGTGTCTGTGTCTAGGAAATGCTTCCAATACATTATCTACTATGATTTGGGAGTTCTGTCAAAGTCTTCAACATCTTAAGATAAAAGAAGAGTCCCTTAAACAGTCATACTGAGTTCACCAGATACTTCACTTCCAGCAGGAGAAGCGATTTCCACCATCTGATAACAAGGAGAATGGGCATGATGATTCTCTCGACCAATTATTAGAACATTCCCTGTGTTTCACTATTTACCCTAATAGCTCCATAAAACAAGCAGTCACTATCATCTCCATTTTACATTTGGAGAAACTGAAAAACAAAGAAATAGGGAAATAATACACACCCAAAGAAGCAGAGCCCTTTTCCAAACCAATGTGTGGTGTACACTGAAGTGTACGCCGGATGGTTGATTACCCCCATACCTCACCAGTGCAGGCCTGGCCATGGAACTTGGCAAGTCTGTCCATACAGTTGGCCTAAAATCTCAGTGTTATGCTCCGTAGGGACACTTCTCTTCCTCCTCTGTTAGCCCAAACAAGTCTCTCCATGCAGTCCTTACTTTCTGCTCGTTGTACTTGCACATGAAATGCAGAGATGTTTCCGGAGTCTCATACATGATCATTCCTGGTGATTTTTTTTCAACATGGTTACCATTCTGTGGAAAGAATCTCCTGTATTTTGCATTTCCTCATGATTTCCTAGTCCAATGCCACAAGTTTCTAGTACTCTCCAGGTTTGAACAGTTTTATTTTCATAATCAGGATTCTGTCATACTGATTTCTGTGTTTTGCTCTTTGACTTGATGCAAAACTCTCTTCTCATAGCAGAGTGCCAGTGGTTCATGCCTGTAATCTTAGCTATTCAAGAGGCTGAGATCTGAGGGTCATGGTTTGAAGCCAGCCAGGGCAAGAAAGTCTGTGAGCCTCTTACCGCTAACAAACTACTCAGAAAAAGTTGGAAGTGGTACTGTGGCTCAAGTGATAAGAGTGCTAACCTTGAGCAAAAGAAGTTCAAGGGCAGTGCTCAGGCTCCGAGTTCAAACCTCAGAACCAGCCATTCCCCAAAACAAAAACAAAAACAAAACAAAAACAAAAGCCCTCTCTACTTTCTGCAGAGTAGAGTCCCCAGCAGGGCCTACTGCGGAATCAATGGCTATCTTCTCTCTTGACCACTCTTTTCTTTTCTCTGCACTGTAGTTTGGGGGTTAGGACAGGGAGGAAGAAGAGGAAAGCTGCTTGTCAGTTTGTCTGTATGTGCTGATACTCCTGTAGCACAGTAATTAATAATCGTGATGGTAAATTTTATATGCAAATTAGACTAGTCTGTGGTGACCTACTGCTCAAACACTAGACGAGATGTGATTGTAAAAGATGATTGAAAGAAATGAGAAACAGTAAAAGCCAATTGGCTTTACAGAAGGCAGTCCACCCTCCATAATATGAGTGGCCCTTTATCCAAATAGTTGAAGGCCTTTGAGGCAAAGACTTAAATTCCACAAAGAAAGGATTCTGACTTCAGACTGCAGCACAAAGTTTCTGAGTTTCACCTGGGTGCTGGTGGTGGTGCACTCCCGTCAACCTGGCTACTTAGGAGACTGAGATCTGGAGGATCAGAAGTTACCCAGACTCCACCTCCAAAATAGCCAGTAAAAAGCAGAGCTGGGGTGTGGCTTAAAAATAAATAAAATAAAATAATTCTAAGTTTCAAATCTTCAGGCTTGCAACCCCTACCTAAATCTTTGTCTTGCTGGCTTTCATTACAGATTAGAATTTGCCAACATCACAGTTAATTTCTCTCTCTCTCTAAATATATATATACATATATATTTTAATTTACATATATATACATGTACACATTCATTTATTTCTTTATACCTTGTTTAATGATGGGATGAATTAGGCATTATTGTGTGAATATCATAAAGTATCTTATACAAACTATAAGATCACTAAGCAATATAATCCTATTGAACCACAATCACTTGTATAATATGTTGTTAATTGAAATGTTTCTACGTAGCACATAAAAGCAGTACATAAAGTTCTGATCTATCTATCTATCTATCTATCTACCTACCTACCTACCTATCACTGAGGTGTATATACTCAGAGGATGCTTCATTGTTATGTTGCAAGAAAACACCAAAACTTCTATCTACTGTAGAAGAGTCTTGTTAATCCAAAGACATAAAAATAATCAGCTTCATTGATATTTGCTGTGAAGACAGACAGTAGAGTCTTTTCTGAGTTCCTATTTCAGACAGTCACATTTCATGTACAAGCCCTGAGGATTTATGGGTAAGAAGGGGAGTTTCTCCAAGCACAGAATTTGCCAGTTGTATTCACAGTCAATGACTTAGGTATATTTTACCTGTGGAGTGTCAGCTATATTTATGCCTAATATTACCTAATGCTGTTCATTGATTTTGGTGCTGGGGATTGAACTCATGGCCAGTGCTAAGCATGTACTCTATCACTGACACATACTATTATCCAATGTTAAATAAACCAATCCTGAATCAAAGGAAAAATGCTTTAGATAATTCTTGTGAAGAATCATGTGTTGAATTGTGAGTGGTGTAATCACAAATAAGCAAAGGAATGTCATAGGAGACATTTTTAGGCCCAGAGTGTAGATCATCTGCATCTCATGTCAAGGTAAAGAGTGAAACCTGAGGTGCCACCATCAAACATGACAAAAGGCAACCAAAATATTTTCCTAATTAACAGATTAATTAGAAATGTAGATTTAAGGTGGCTGCTTAGAGTTCATTCTTACAATCCCAGGTATACGGGAGGCTCAGATGGGAGAATCATGGTTTAAGGCTAGTTCTAAGCAGAAAAGTCCGTGACATTCTTTTTCATCCCATAGTTGCGTATGATTGCATGAACCTGTCACCCTAGTTTTGTAGGAGGCTGAAATTGGGAGGATTGTGGTTTCAGGATAGCCTTGGGTAGAAATATCAGTGAGAATCCATCTCAACAGAATAAACCTAAACATCACCTGTCATCTCAGTTTAGAAAGTCTAATATAGGTAAATCAAAGGTCCAGGCAGGAAGCAAGACCCTATACAAAAATAACCATCACATAAAAGGGCTGGAGATATGAGTATAATACCTGCCTAGCAAGCATGAGACACTGAATTCAAACTCATACAGTACAGAAATAAATAGATAGATAGATATAGATTTATATTCATGCCTTACCTTGAGTTTGCTTTACTATGTAGGTCTTTCTATACATTCTGAGACAAATAGCTGAAATATTAGTATCTCCTGATCCAGTTCTGTCATCTCTTTCCTTTATTTCATGATATCCTCGGAATAGATGGAGTGAGGGAAGGATTCCCAGATGACTTCAGTGTTTCTCAATCCCATGTGAATGGGTGCACTGTGATGTAAGAAGTCAAGAACTCTTAATGTGTTTTGGACAATGTTAGTCTGTGGTCCAACTAAAAACTGAATAAATAAAAACTGAATAAAGTAAAACTAACGTCTGGATGAATAAAAAACTGAATAAAGCTGAATACACATACAATGGTATATATAGAGATAGATGACTAGAATGTTTATTTTGAGGATCTTGAGACGGACTCCAAGAACATGGCTTTGTCTCAGATAAATTGCGTCTACTTCATTACCCTGCAGGAGTTTAACACAATATAAAACAACACCTTGAGAGGAACACCAAGTCCTTTGCTTTTCCTTTGGTCTATGCTCTTTACCCTCATCCTGTCAAGACTCCTCACATGCAGCCCATACTGCTACAATGCTAGATGGCAAACAAATGAAAATGTCAAGTTGATCTCAGTTCAGAGTTTTGGCCCCATGAGAGTTAACTAATCCAAATTCATCCTAATTCATTTAACTTGGTCCAAACCCCCAAATATCATATTGGAGGGAGAGTCTATTCTCCTGTGGAGTCCTGAAATATGGACTATGCGGTTCTAGTTCTTTTTAAAAAAAAGAAGAAAGAAAACATCCCAAATCACCCAGTAGTAGAATCTAAAATTGCATTGTGTATGTAATTTTTGAAGAGGAAAAAAATTACAAGCCAGCAGCAATGAAGTGCTTAGTGCAAGATTTCAGTTTTCAACCTTGTAGCGATTACATTTCAATCCTAGCAGCAGGAAGATTCTGCTGATCCCAAACTAACGAATGTCAAGAAGGAAATGGCTTTCTTTCTTCTTTCAGCAGGTGGTTATTGTTTTAAAAATGAAGAGCCTTAAACTTGGCTGAAATCCAAGACTTGTCACACAGGCATTCTGATCAGGAGATGTGCAGTGAGAATACCCAGCCCCCAAATATTTGATTAAAGCATATGTAAATTGTCCCTTGTTCTTGGCATGGGCTGAATCAGGAATGACAATGTAGATTATGATGTTCTTACATAATCAAAGGTTATTATTACTATTTTTCCCCAAAGGAAGTGAAACTTGGTTAGCCAGGACATCCGATGTTTTTTGGTATAGCAGATAATTTTTGTTCATATTCAATAAGGAAATGAACAGTGAACAATGAATAGAACAGTTCATGACATTTTTATAAATATAACTTAGATTTCTTGAAAAGTTAATCACATATCTAACACCGAACTCTGTAGTCACTAAAAGAGCTCTCCACAGTTTTCTTTATTGACTCCAACATCTGAGGACTATAATAACTGCTCCTGAACCCCAAATCAAAAAATTAGATTTCAGACTCAAATATGTATCAAACCCATTTAAAAATATGTGAAAGAGACACATTTTCTTGTGGTATTAGTTGACAAGGAATTTCAATGTTTTATCTACTTGGGGATGGACCAGCATTGAAGGAGGAAAAATTACTGAGCTATTGTATCTGAGTATTGAGAGGGTACCCCAACCTCACTGCAAAAATGCTGAAATAATGCTAGCTGAATCTTCTCTTATAGCAGGATTAGAGACGCACAGGAGACACATAGACACCAATAAAATGGTGGTGCTCTGATTTTACACAAGAGAAACTTGGGAAAAATATATTTGACTCAACTTCTCATCTATAGAATATTACTGTATATATGGATACCAAATTCAGTAGGTGTGGGCATTTAATATATATCCCATGAATTATGTGTTTATATTCACATTTCTTGTTCAAAGTAGCCAGGTTTCAAAAACAAACACAGATCCAATCTTTCCAATTTAGCTCTGGAAGTATGTAGATTATTGAATGTCTTTCTTCCTCTTAAAAATGAAGGGGAGGGTTGAAAACAGAGTGCAGACAAGAACCAGTCTTGCCTGGAGATAGAAATGTATGCAATGCTTCAGAGCAGACAATAGAAAACTAATGAGGTAAAAAAAAAGAGTCTGGCACGATTGTGATCTGATTTTCACAGATTAAACTAATGTCAATGAGGAGAAAAGAAGAGTGAATGAGTCTGAATGGCTTTGAGACACCTGCGAGTAATTGTCTTTCTAGCGATAAATTGTTTGGGCATTGTTTTCTATAGCATTGTTCAACAGAAGGAAAGGAACAGGGAGGTGGTGCCTCGCCTTTTCCCAGCCCCAGGAGTTTCCCCTGCCCTTAAGCCCCTATCTCCATGGGTGTCACAAGAAGGAGATGCCCGTGGAACCTTCTGCCTGTCTTATAAGACACTACAATTCTATTGATAAGAAAAGAAATCATGAAAGTTACATCCTAATCTTTGGAAAGAAGGATTTTTAATGCTAACATTTTTATAGCACTTTATAGCAGTATTTAGGTTGCAATTCTTGGCAGAAATCTAGGAGCTATTTTTTTTTATTTGTTCATCTTGTTTTCTCTTCTTTGGGCCTTTGATCAGTTCTTTCTGGGCACATGTGTTACTCAGAATTCAAGGAGGTCCTCTTGTAACCAAAGAATTCTGACAGGCAGCCTCATATGAAGGGGAGCATTCCTAGTCCTCTGGGTAACATTGTAAAACAAAGTTATGAACAATTCTCTTAGGAATAGATTAAGGACATGGGGAGGTAAAATCTATGTAACTAGGCTTAGGACTTGACATATTTTGCTACCATTTGGAAAACAAGATAAATGAAATACTAATCATTGTACAAAGCTCATTTTTTGGTACTCCATGGAAATTTATCACTAATGTAGGGGATATGTACTGCAAACTTTATTGCAAAATTTAGCCCCATTCAGTTAAATGTCCAGTCAGCTTAATTTTTCCAGAAAATAGGTTGAATTAGCAAGGAAATACAATTTATGTTAAAGGAAAACATCCTAATCTAAGCTGGGTAACAAATGTCTGTTCAATTTTCTATGATTCTTTCAAAAAATGTCCTAGTCAGGCATCAGTGGCTCCCACTTGTAATCCTAGATACTCAATTGGCTGAGATCTGAGGATCACAGTTCAAGGCTGTCCTGAGCATAGAAAGCTATGAGACTCTTATCTCCAATCATCCAGTAGAAAGCTGAAGGGCAGCCTGTGGCTCAAGTGATAGAGCATCAGCCTTAAGTGAATAAATACACTAAGGGGCACATCCAGACCCTGGGTTCAAGCATCAGTTCTCTCTCTCTCTCTCTCTCTCACATACACACACACACACACACACACACACACACACACACACACACACACACAC
>NW_012267233.1:16348867-16390464 GCF_000151885.1 Dipodomys ordii
ACACACACACACACACACACACACACACACACACACACACACACACACACACACACCTGCTTTTTGAGCTATAATTTGTATATAGTAAAACTTGCCCTTTCCAGTGTGTTCTGACATTACATGGAGTTATGTAGTGACCACTATTGTTAAGATAAAGCCTACATCTCACACGTGTAAACATTTCTTTTTTGCATTCAATCATTTGCTTCCCTCCTTCAGTCACTGACAATGGATGATCTGTTCCTATGCTTTGCCTTTTCTAGCATGCGATGTACATACTGTCATACAGCATATAGCCTTTTGTGTCTGACTTCTTGCATTTTGTATAATGCATTTGAAGTCCATCTACATCATTGTGTGTAACAGTAGTTCATTTTTATTGCTGCATAGTATTATATTCCAGACAGTTCTAATTTATAAAAGGAAGATATCTGCTAGCTGATCCTTCCATTTTGGTTATATGGAATCAAGGAGTGTTAGAGTCTCTGCCTAATGGCATTGGAAACTTCTCTGCAAATTCTTCCTTGAGAACCTCCCGGATAACATTTTTTTTAGCTGGCAGAACCTGAACCAAGGAAGCATGATAGTTTTATACATGTAGCCCATGTTTGCACAGCATATGAGAATAGTGGTGGGAACTGAGGTAGATATCAAGCTAAAGTTCTAATGATAATAGGAATATATATTTTTAAAATTACCTCTGCAAATAAACCATTCAACATTTATTGTTTTCAAAAAAAAGAAAGAATAAAAAAGTAAGAAACCATTGAGAGGCTTGGAAATGATCTTAAAAGATATTAAAATAGAGCCAGGCACCAGTGGCTCACACCTGTAATCCTAGCTACTCAGGAGGATGAGATCTAAGGATTGTGGTTCAAAGCCGGCCCAGGCACAAAAGTCCATTAGACTCTTATCTCCAATAAACCACTCAGAAAACTGGAAGTGGTGCAGTGGCTCAAATGGTAGAGCACTAGCTTTGAGCTGCGGAGCTCAGGGACAGTGCCCAGGCCCAGAGTTCAAGCCCCACGACTGAACAAAAAAGATATTAAAATAGGTCGTGGCTATTCAAAACATTACTTTCAATAACAAGTACATGCATTTATTCAGCACTTTTCAGAATTTAAAGTACTTACCACACAGTGATCTCATTTAACATTTACAGAGATCCCATGAGGTCAGCAGGGCAGATGTTGCCCTTAATATATATACAGAAGGAAACCAGAAATTTAAGGGCACAGTGGCCACTCAAGATCACACAAGCTGTAATCAACAACCTTTCAAAAGCTTGGAAGCCCAGATTCCAACCCTTGGGAGCTGAGGGGATCAAATTCTGATTAATGAATTTGCAAAACAGTTAATATTGTGAGAATGTAGTATATAGTGTTGTAATAGCTCAAGCCATGAAAATGTAGCCAAGAGTCCCTTGTTAATTCATTAAAAATGGGATTTTAAAGAAGTATACAATCTTACAATGTTATTAAGTTAAACACTTTAAAAACAAACCAGCAAACAACAAAGTATTGTAAATTAGACCATTCTGGAATTTGTGTAATTTAAATGGTTGAGTTATTTTATGTTGGAGAAGTGACTGCACAATATTCATTAGCTAATTTTCATGATTAAAAAAGCCACATTGGGCCAAATCACACTTTCAGAGATGCCTGTAGAATTTTAATTAACATACTAGGTCTAAATTTATTTTTTTGTATAGTGGCTTCCTTTTGATTCAGGGAGGTGTTGAGTGTTGTAATTTCCCTTCTTAGAAGAGAAGAAAATAAGTCTTTTCAGGATGAATCATATACCCATAGCCTGACAATGAACATATTCTTCATAGGTGGGTTTTCTGCAAGTGAAGTTCAGGTCCTAACACTTCGGCCAATGTAGTAAAATTAGCGACCTCCTCGTTTGTCCTATGGAATGGCTTAGCCATGATAGTCTATCTTACCTAGCCCTCATCTGTTCTCTTTGTATTCTGCGGAGGTAAAAGAATCAAGTAAAGATGATGTTAAGTGAAATGAACCCCAAGATAAAGACAGAAGTGGTTTTTTCTTTCTTGCTATTTCTTCTAATGTATTTATAATGTACCACGTGATTTTTTTTTGTTTCTTTGTACGTTCCTCCCCCATGGTATAACCCCTGCTTTCACTGTATTTGATGTCGGTGCCCTGCATCTTGTATATACACTTCTCTAATTTGGGGAGGGGGAGGGAAAAAACCAAAATGCTTAAATAGGGATACAGGTTGATCCATTGTAACAATGAGATGTACAAGACACTATGTTGAAAAACTAACTTTATAATTTAGGTGGGGGAGAGGAGGGGAAGTGTAGTTGTGGAGGTGGGAGGGAAGGGATGGTAGGGGAAAAACAAAGGAGGAGGTAACAATGTTTGATAGGAAATGTACTCATTACCTTGCTCATGTAAATGTAACCCCTCTGTACAGTATTTTTTTGTTTTTTTTTTGGTATCTTTACAATAAAATGTATTAAAAAAGAATGAAGTGAAGGCCCAGGCACAAAAGTTACAGTTACATGAGCAAGGTAATGAGTACATGTCTTATCAAGCATTGTTGCTTAGTTTTTCCCCTACCATCCCTTCCCTCCCATCTCAACAACTACATTCCCCCCTCCGACCCTTACCCCTACCTCCTCCCCCCCCACCTAAATTGTACATCTCATTGTTGCAATGGGTCAATCTGTATCCCTATTTAAACAATTTGTTTTTTCCCTTCCGCTCCCTAAATGATACCAACATCAACTACAGTGAAAACAGGGGTTATACCATGGGGGTGGGACATACAAAGCAACAAAAAAAATCACATGGTATCTTATAAATACATTAGGAACAATAGCAAGAAAGAAAAAAAAACCACTTGTGTCTTTATCTTGGGGTTCATTTTGCTTAACATCATCTTATCTGACCTTTTCTGCTTGTCTCAGATATATACTAGTTGTTGCAAATAAGGAAAATCATGGGACCTATGTTTCTTTGCACCTGGCTTACTTCACTTAATATAATTTTTTCCAAGTCTTTCCATTTCCAAACGGGAAGACATTGTTATAAAACAAAACTTTATTGCTTATTTTCCTATGGACTTGTATCCGACTAAAGCATCCAAAGATTTTCACATTGTTTGCTATCGTCCTGGAAGGTGTGTAATACAGTGTTTGTAAGTGAATGTGTTCAGTTGTGTTTCGAGTTTACATGCATATGGTTTTTACTCAAAGTTGCTTTGTAACAAAGCAACAAACACTTCATACAAATAACGTATTCTGGGTCATTTTGATATCTGCCAGTTTCAAGAATTGCATGTAATTTTGTGGTATTACACGAACTGCATTTTAGGGTTGCCTTTAGTGTCTTACAGCTAGTCCCACTAAAGAAAGAACATAGCAGGAACTAGGGAGCACTCTGTACTTAACATAAGCAGCTGTTAATTATAAAACTGTAGTCATTTGTATTTTACTAAAAATGTTGATATGACTCTCAAAGAATTTTTAGAAAGACATTAACTCCCTTTTATCTCGACATCTGATTTCTACATTTGCTCTGTTTTCCCCCCTAAAGAATGCCTGTTCTCCCTTCTGAGCCCTATGAAGGACCATAAAACCAATAAAATATCTTCTTTTGGAGGAAGCCAAAATGTATTTGAAGGAATTAGGACTGGTTTGGGAAATTCAATGCTGGTATTATAGCAAATTAGTTCTGTTAAATATGAGTAGGGTGTGTGTTCTGTAGATGGTTCTGCAATAAAATGTCAGGTCGTGAGTTACATGTGTACAAATGCAGTGCACTTACATAGAGAGCTGCTTGCACCTGTCAGCAGGTGTTTAATCAGTAAGACTTTACTGAAAATAAAAGATTGGTCAGGACAATAGGTTTCTCAGTAAATGCTGTAGACACCAGGACAGTGAAAGATCTATTATGTTCAAGCTTGTCTTTTATTTTGTTTATACAACCAAGTTATATTGCTAATTACCTGGTAATATGCTACTCCTGAGGACTTTCTACATTGACAGCACTTACTTTAGGATGCCGATTTGGAGCCAATATGCGATTGTTCCTATTTTAAAGTGCTACAATCAGAATGAGTTTTGCCAGAATCAGTTCTCTACAGCTCTTTACTGCTGGGTGAGGGGTTTTACAATGAATAGTAGAGAAAATTCAGGAGGGTTTGGGGGAGTTTTGTCACACTTACAAAAAATAATGTGGACGATATTTTGAACTAGCAAGGCAACTCTAAGGCTGTGTGTGTTGTGGTGTGTGTGTGTGTGTGTGTGTGTGTGTGTGTGTGTGTGTACTGCAGAGAACTCATACTAATAAACATACAGCCTCACTAGGGGGAGCTCTTGGCTGGCTGTTCAGCAGTCTGACCATTGTCTGTGGGAGACAATTTTTCTTTGTTTGAAAATTTACAAATCATCAATGAAAATGCCATAAATATGGCAGGAGATTTCGGGTTATGTCACTGATTCCTAGTTCTGCCTTCAGGTGAGGTTGGGGTGATGATGTGTTTTCCTTCTTGGTCTTTTGCCCAGTAACTGTGTCTTCATATCTCCATCATTTAAACGATTTTAGATCTTCTGCAAATATTTCTTTTCAGCCAGATACAGCTTCTCTGCACTTGTTCCTACTGCGAGACTTTCCGTAAAGCTTGGTGATGATAATATATCAGAAGGGTACATTTTCAAATGCCCAGAATAGGATGATCACACATGATATTGTAATGCAGGCTTAAAATTTGGTAACTTTAAGATGACAAGTGTACCTGATTAATAGAGTTATGAGAGGGAAACAATCAGCTGAAGAAACAGAAAAATTATTTTAAAATCATCGTAAGGTAATTACTTTTGGAAGGAAAGGAGACTATGCCAACCTTAAGGGAGTAACGTGATTGGCTCAGACGATTGCGGGTTTTATTATTCTTATTCTCTAAACCTTCTCCTCTCACCTCTCACTAGTATGTGCATGTGTGTGTGTGTGTGTGTGTGTGTGTGTGTGTCTTTTTAAACTAGAGGGGGAAAATAAAGCAAAGTGCTTCTTTCCCTTCTATATTCCTTTCCTTTTTTTCTCCACTCTAATGACATTTGGCAGGCTTGGCTGTGTAATGCTTGACTGGTTTTATTGTTGTCTGTTCCCAGTGGGGAATAGTTGACACTGCTCTCTGTTTTCAATTGATATCCATTTTCAACAATATTGCTTTCTATTAGATTCCTGCACAGTTTGTGCCAAGCAAACTGAATATTTACTGGGCTGACCTCAAAGCCTTCAAATCAACAAACACTCGAATAAGCAAAATATGCATTTTGAAGGATCAAATGTTTTCAAATGCTCTTTTTAAAATTATTATTTTTAAATGCACTGTGAACTACAGATTCAATGATATATATTGCCACTTTTGTCAGCCTATTATATTTACTTATTCTCACACATCAATAACGGGATTAAACATAGAAAGGAGAGTTGTATATGCTACCTAGGCAAAGTTAAAAGCAATTCAATTTTTCCCTATTTAAAAAACACTCCCACTAAGCAATCAAGAACTTTTTTGCCCATTACTTTTTCATGTAAGTGTAGCTCATAATACCATATTGAACAGAACAACTGAGTCTCACAATTGGACGATAGATCACTATTTCAAGGCTTTCTTAGTGCTGGAGGATTTTGTGTTAGAATTTAGGAATCAACAGTAGAATTTAAACATAAAGAAAGCTAAGGTACCTAATGAATTACTGGCTATTTGACGTTAGAGTTTTTCTAACATCTTTTCTTTAGTTTGCTAAGTATTTTTTTTTAATTTTAATTGTACACTCGACTTAAATTCCAAAATATTAGGCCACAGTTAGTATCTAAGAAAGAGAAATGTTTTAGTTTGGGAGGTAATCAAGAAAAGAAATAGAAAGAAAAGGAATTGATTTTATGATAATGACCTTGATAACTATTGCTATATAGCCAAATATGTTTGGTTGCTTTAAAAGGGTTTGTCATTATTTTTTACTAAGATTGGAGCCAATTGCAATGGAATACAGCTAATAATGTGTACTGGGTAGGTTAGGATAACTATTGGTAATTCAAGCAGAAAAACCTGCACAGTGAGATTGCAGTATGCATATAGAAAGAGCAATATTAAGAAATGTTATAGCTAAAATACACATTTTCAAATGATATATTTAGACCATCAAATTATCACATTAAAGAAGATAAGACCAATGAGACAAAAATCTCTATTTTAAAAGGCTTCCTTTGTTCTTCACTTAATCTTTTCCTTTCTTTCTTCTATATTTATTGGGTTCAGATAAGCAGTCTTATTTTTCTTATGGTGGAGTCTAATCTCAGTTACCATTTCTTGTGCCCATACTTTCTGCCAGCTCCAAATTGCCAAGAACTTTCTGTGCATTTCATTTACCCTTCACAACAGCCCTGTGTTCTGTACCTCTTTGCTTTATTACCATCCAAAGTATGTTTGTATTGCAGTTGAAACCCACCAACTATCATGGTCATTAGCACTTTCAGATACCTTTCGCAGGCTACACATAGTCACCTGGAGATTTATATAGGACTGGCAAACAGTGACCTGGGCTTGAAAAGCCAGTTGTTCTGGGAGAATCCCTTACTCTGCTTCATTTTTCACCATCTGTATCTCTATTTTTCTGTTTCTAAAGCAGGCATTATTAAAAGTGTCCACTGGGCCTTTCACAGGCATAGTAGGAGGGTTAGCAAGAGGCTGCAAGTTTTCCCTCGCTCCTTGAAAGAGAGACGTGGAGAGAGATTCAAGGCAGGAGCCTTGCATCCAAGACACTAGATGCATTTACATTTGAATCTCCATTTTTCTAAATTAAATATGGCATTCTTTGGCTTGAACACAGAATATAATTAATCAGTAGAGTTTCAATCAAAAATATAATTTTCATGGATTCCAGGAATTCCTAGAGGCTCACAGCCAGTTTGAAACTAGCATAATAGATTGATATGCTGCTGGGTGTTCTGGATGGCTGTTCAACAAACTTGGGTTCCAATCCAACACTGTTACTAAGTAGCTGTGTCAATCTTGGCAAGTGATTTCCCCTCTTACGTCCTTATTTGAAAATCCAATGCACTTTCAACTGTCTCATAGGGTCATAAGGGGGAAACAAATTAAGAAATATGTAAAAGCATTACGAATGACATCGTGCGACATTTGTATATAATATGGACGATTTGTGACTTTTGGAACTAGGATAAGACAGTCCCAAACTTTCTCTCTGACTATTTACAGTTGCACAAAAGGAAAGCAAGCCAAAGCAACAACAAATACACCATCTTACAATTAAAGAGAAATGAGCCTCCCTCTCCCCATTGTTCCTTGTGGTGTTGATCTTCCTGATGGAATATGGAGGCAGCTATAAGACAATGTTTTCCTCAGTGCTCTACTCAAAACTTTTAATGATATCATGTGTAAGAGTGTTTTCTCTTATGAGCCATGCCCAGGAATGTAGAGATACGTGTGTGTGTGTGTGCTAGCTGCACATATTATTTTCTTGTTGTTCCATTTTAATATTCTTACATCTTGTTCGTATTTCCCAAGTGGTCTCAGAATTCAATTATGCTTTACTTGGTTCTTCCTTTTGCAAAAATATGAATGTTCATCAAATTAGTGAACATTCTGTGATTAAAAAAAGGAGACAAATTCCCTTGAGACTTGATACATTGGTGACTATAACTTAACTTGGAGTAGTAAGATAAAAGGCCCATTTTCTCTGCAGGTCTCCCTTACAAAGTAAGCTCGAAGCAAGGTTACCTGGGAAGGATGATGCCCCCAAGGAATCTTGGACTCACTTGGTGAAGAATACTGCAGGTGCATGGGTGCAAGTTATTGCAAAAATATAAGGGCAAAAGAAATAGGCAAGGGAATAAAAAGTGGAAAAACAACGTTTTAGATTAAGATGAATTCCTCTATTATATAATGAGAGAAAAGACAAAAAAAATCTTGAAAATGGAAGACCAATATGAAAGGGGAGAGAGTAAATGAGAAGGGGGGTTCAACTTCTCTCCCTTTCCTTCTTCTCCATGTATCATGAGCTTATATTATTCCAGTTTGTTTAAACATGGAAATAAATTCAAGGACTTGAAGCCTGTTTCTATGTCATGCCTTGATGATTGGGAAGGCTGCCAGGGTATGGCAGAGAGCTCTGTGTCTCACAGAGGACAAAGTGGAATGGGAGGAATCACGAGAGAGGGAGACAGAGGGACCTGGGTTGGGGGAGATGGAGGCTGAGGGTTTCAGTGTTGGAGCAGAAGTCAGGAAGCTGAGGATCACGGTACAGAAGAAAAGAGCCGGAAAGCTGACCTGGTAAAGCAACTCAGGTGCCAGGTTGACTGAGGGGGTAACTGAAGTGTCAGCAGCTCAGGTACTGCATCTTTAGAGAGTTACAAAAGGAAAGGATGATGTTTATGGATGTTGAAAGTAACAAGTGTGAAAGCATTCCATCCACCCTGCCCAAATGATGTGGCCCCATGTAAAGCTTCTTCAGATCAAATGTGAGGTCAGTACAATTACAGGAAAGGCAGCCAAAAGGACTTTAAGCTTATCATTGAGACACCCCCCTCTATCCTTGGTTATCAGGAGCATTTTGGGACAGATTTTTGGGGGTATCTGGATTACTGAAGCATCCCCCTGGCAGGTGCTGTTGTATATACTAAACCCTCCCATTAGTGAGGAGAAAAGGACCCTGGGGATATAACTCATGCAGAGAACTGAAGAGTAGCTCTAGAATTTCAGCCTCAGGAAATCACCCAGCAAAGACTTACACAGAAAGAGATGAACCTTAAAATGCCTTCCTGGAAGAAGAAAATATCATCAGCCCAGAGACAGATCCTGTAAGGCAGAGTTTAGTGTCTGGGGTTGGCTGGATTTCATAAAATGAAGAAAATCAAACCAGAGGCCTATTTGTGGAGTTGAGGCGAGATTGTATTTCAGTTGTCTTAACTAAATAAGTCCATCGGTTGACAAAGAGAAGAATGTAGTAGATTAGACAGAGAAGGTATGATTGAAGATGTGAAGGCAGGGTCAACTTGAGACCCATTGATCACAGTCTCATTAGGCCTGGAACAGAAACAAAAATGAATTTGAAATGTAGGGAGGGCAAGAGGGAGGAGAGGATGGGGACCAAAGGGAAATCTGTGCTTTTTCCAACAGTATGAATCATAACACACAGATGAACTCAGACACTGAAAAACAAAATCTATTGGTTACCTTCCTGATAAACACAGAGCCAGGATGAAATGTTTCTATCATCTCATCTCTCTCTCATCTCTCTTAGTAAAGCATCCTGAAATAATCTCTGTAGCTTAGATAAGGAGTTCTACTCCTGAGAAATGTTTTTAATGTTGTAAGACTGATGAATATATTCCAAGGGAAGTCAAAGCAAGAATATTGGGAGAGAGACCGATGAGAGCCCAGGCCCATTACTGCCATTGATGGGCCCTTCCTCTGATTTAGATAGTAAGAAGCACATATTAGTAATAAAAGAGATCTATAAAAGAGCTGATTGCATATTTCATTAAATTGGAAGTGAAGCTGATCATAAAATTTAATATTAGGAGGAAGTGGAATAATTGGAGCAAAATTAAAGTAACTGTTATTAAAAACTTAAATTTAGTTTTTAAGGCCCCACTATCCTGCCTCTCATCAAACTCCATCCTCATTATTTTTCGTTTGCTTGGAAAGCTTAGTTATATTCGTCAGCCTAATCTTCCTTTTCTTGCCTGCAGCATCCTTCCTTTGCTTATGTTGCTTTCTCTGCCTGCCTTCTCATTTCTCCTATCCCCTTTCCATTATTCAAGGACTGGTGGAAAGTGTTCTTAGGTAATTCTCCATCAGTAATCTTATTTGAGGTTCAAAGGAGCTCCATAATACATATTATCCTTTCCCACTTGAGTTCTTAGCCAGTTGAGAAATAAACAAAAATAGGACAGATAGAGGTGAGCCTGTAATTTTTATTCTGATGAACCTGATACTAAAACACTGTCTAGTGGGCCTCCTAATGCAGAATAGGAAGCATTCCTTAGCCCCAACACAAACAGGGCCAAACCACAACAGGGCTCTCCATTTGTCATTTAGAGAGGTGAACATGTGTCCTGGCAAGAAGGCTTATTCACAAGAGACAGAGGAAGGGGAAGAACTCTGCAGATCCACTTCCTTAGTTCAAGCTCATTCATAGAGGAGTGAGTTTGCGGGTAGAGAGATGGTGAAAATATTTCCCTAACAGAGCCTCCCTTTATGAAAAGAAATGACAAGAATGGGGAGAACTATTTTTCTAATAATGAGCCCACAAAAACATTTCATCAGCTTCATCATAGTTTTACATACCTTGATTAAGTTTGTGTTTAGTTGGGTAGGCAGAATCACAATGGATACTAGGAGCTAAAGAATTGACCGCAGGT
Organism: Dipodomys ordii; assembly: GCF_000151885.1. Taxonomy (NCBI): domain Eukaryota; kingdom Metazoa; phylum Chordata; class Mammalia; order Rodentia; family Heteromyidae; genus Dipodomys; species Dipodomys ordii. The sequence continues at coordinate 16,359,289 of NW_012267233.1, forward strand.
ATTAGACCTCACACAATTTTGGGAAAAACTAGAGGCATGAGGCTTAGAGGAGGAGCTAAGAGTTGGAGAAGAATCACAGGGTCACATCCCAAAGCCACTAGGGTGACTGGACAATCTGAAAAGCAGGACATCCTGTTCTCCAAGTGGGCCCCCAAGGGAGAGTACAGGAGAAAGCTCTTGCTTCTGAGTACTTCTTGCTCTGGAGTTCTGTCACAGGTTGCAGATCTGGGGCTGCTGGAGTGAGCAGTACCACCTGTGATAGAGAAGAACTTTAAACGAGGCAGAGGGGAGCCAGGACACTCTGGAACCCTCCCATCTCCTTTGATCATTCTAATATTTCAACTATCTGTGAAAACTCTGAAAGCAATGGATGCTTCTACTTTTCTGTCTCTTCTGAGGCCAGCTCTAACCTGCAGCCACATTGGAGAGGGGGGTCACAGGAAAAGTAGGTGGAAGAAAAATACCTCTCAAGTGATGAAGTATTTCCTCCTTTTTATTTTTTTGTACTGCTCCTGGGGCTTGAACTCTGGGCCTCGGTGCTGTCCCTGAACTTCTTTGTGCAAGGCTAGCACTCTTCCTCTTGAGCCACAATGCCATTTCTGGCTTTTTTGAGTGGTTTATTGGAGATAAGAGTGTCATGGACTTTCTTGCCTGGGCTGGCTTTGAACTGCGATCCTCAGAGCTCAGCCTCCTGAGTAGCTAGGATTACAGGCATGAGCCACCGGTGCCCTGCTCAGTAATTCCTCTTGATAGACTTAATTAGCATTACAGAGACTACTTGTTTAGATTATTGGTTTAATTGGCACGAAGACCTCAAGTATCCAGGTATCTCACTTAGCATCTAGTAAAACCATTTATTTGGGACCCCTAGAAGTATTACTTTTTACCAGTAAAACTTACAAGCTAGCAGGGCTCAAAGTTGTTAGTGACACAAAAATTTAGATGATTAGGGGCAATGGGAGTGAAGCTAGTCTATTTTTATCCCTTGATTTTTAAGCTTCTGAGTCCAATCTGTGGAAGAATTGACACATATATTAGTCAATACTTTGGAATACTTAGTACATCCGAGAGGCTGTCACACCAGTCCTGCAAAGAATGGGTGTCCAGATAACACCCAAACAGAGTCTTAAAACCTTTCTAACCCTTCTACCAAGCTGTTTGCTTGGCAAGATGTGGATCATGCTCAGGCCAGTGAATTCCATGAGCATTAGTCCATGACCACTTTATTTGGTAAAAAGTAAGTTCCTTGGCTGAGAGAAATACTGTGTAGAGCACTCTGACATTGAATCACACATTTTGTAAGTTCATGATGGTTTTGCATAAGTAAAAGGCAGATGCATATCCAGTATAAGTGTCTATTCCAGGGAGAACAGAGTACTGCCTTTATACTACATGGAAATTGTTCAAAGTAATCAACCCATCATGAGGTGGTTGGCAGGTTCCCCAGGAAATGGTGCTTTCCATATCAGATGTTCAGCATTCAATGTGGGTCTCTGTTGTTGACAGGTTATTCAGCAATGACTATATCCAGATCAGCCAGATCAGCCTGATGTGGTTGGACCCAATATAAACTGTTGACCCAAAGAACTAAGAGCAAATGAATGTGTAAGCTACTATTTCTTATGTAGTTTGTTGGGCAGTGAAAGTTAACCCAAATGAAAATCAGTGTTCAGATGTAGGGTGCTTGCCATAAAAAAAAATTAAAACATGCGGCACTGGCTTCAGACCAAAACAGTTGGAAAACCATTGCATGTGGAATACAGAAAATGTACCTCATAAACTTGTGGGTCTACTTCAGGAAATTTCCAGGCAGATCGTTAATAATATATGGAAAGAAGAGATGAATTTTAAAAAAGAACTATTTATCTGGCCAGCAGGAAGAAAAAGAATGATAGTAGGCTAAGGACTTTCTTGATTAGAAAATAAACTCATTTTTCATTCTCAGTCTTACTAGTTTGATTAAGGGGATACATTTAAGACTCTTGTGAAGATCTCAGAAAGATTTATGGTTGTTTCTAGTAGATTCTCTCAACTAGAAAAATAATTTCTATAGATTCGAAAGGGTATTTTTGTACTCATAAACTGATGTGTTGAGTGGTAACTCCTTTGTATAACTACTTAAAGATAATAACACTATAATTAAAAAATAGATTCTTAAGGGCAGTATCTCACAACATCCTGATACTTAAAGAAGAAAAGAAAATATATAAAAAATAGTTGGATGTGGGTCCTTCCCTATTGAATTGGACAATAGCCTTGATACACAGTGATTCCAAAATGTTTTAAGGGGATGTAGTTGTATAAAGGATTATTTTTTATGGCAGAATGAACATGACCATATTCTTACTATACAATGGAGTGATCATTCTTATGTTTGTCCTATTTCTCATTTCTTGATTATAGTATTCATTACTATTATAATTGTTATCTATTATTACTATTGCTACTATTATTAAAATTGTTATCATTTCACCATTGTATATTCAATATGAGAGAAGAGGAAGATAAACATTTTTCTCAGTTCACAGACTTCTGGATTAAGAGAAACGCCTCACAAGGAGCTGTAACGGAGGCCCTTCATCCATACCTGAGCCTGGTGTAGTTCCTGGAATGATAGACACTATATTGATCATATAGCTTGATTTGGGGCAGAGATGGAGAGTTTATCTGGCATATGGGAGGATATAAATAATTATTACTGGTGGATGATTTTTTGGGGGGGGCGGTCTGGTTGTGGGGCCTGAACTCTGGGCCTGGGTGCTGTCCCTCACCTCTTCAGCTCAAGGCTAGCGCTCTACCACTTGAGCCACAGCGCCACTTCCATCTTTTTTTCTTTTTGTTTATGTGGTGCTGAGGAATGGAACCTAGGGCCTCATGCATGCAAGGCAAGTTCCCAGCCCTGGTGAGTGATTATGATAGATTAAAAATGGTCACTTTGTAGTTTGTTCCATGGAGGTTGACTTTACCAACTTTGAATGTAGCTCATTTATCCCTCAGTTTGATTGACAGGTTGTGGTAGAAATGACAGGAATCCTACTGTGGGCCTAAGTCATCAAAAGCCTGTAGCCTCTGTCCTTGGAATATGTCCACTATGTAAATAACCCTGAGATGCAGCCTGCCTAGACTTAATTAGCTGACTCAGTTGAGGCCCTTGTTATAGAAATGAACTCACAGGTGATGACTCTAATTGAGTCAAATCCAAACTGCCAGCCCCCAGAGCTAGGAGAAAGTGATTATTTTAAAACATAAAGTTTGGAGGTGGTTTGTTGCCTAGAAATATCCACTTGAACACTCCTACATTTGAACACATTTTATATGTAAATATTCTGCCTTTTTACTGAGATTGAGGAAACCTCCAGGGCAATGACAATATTTTATAAGTTTTGTGACTTCCTAATGGTTAGCACAAGTCTGGGTGCAAATGTTCTTAGTGAGTGAATGCTTTCTCTGTGTCTGAATCCCTCATTACTGCCTGAAAATACAGGTTTTAAGAAGTCTAAGAGTATCAGAAGAAAAAAGTTTGGGTTGTCTTAGACATGTCATAGGATCATGTTCCATTTACCTTCAATTTCAACAAGGGATAAAATTTTGATCTTCAGGATCAGAGAGAACCAGATTTTCCATTTATTTCTGTTAGACTCTAACTGAGCAGTACCCAGTTGTTAAAAAAAGTTAAAAATATTTTAAAAAGTGAGACTAGATAAGGCAACAACCAAAACTTTTTGAGAGAGGCTTGCTTCTAATTCTGAACCTTTTAGCAAACATCTCTTTCCATTACTGGGCCTAATAATCAAACCACTTAAACACCCATATAAGTCAAAGCAGGCCCGTGAGAACCAGAACAATTGTCGGGAATCTTCTTGCTTCCTTCCTGATCTGATTCTATTCCTGTTTCCTCCTGGATCCTGACCTCTGGCTTCATTTCTACTTGCAGCCTACCCCTTCCCTTTGAACTTGGCTTTGCTACCAAGTTTTCTTGGCATGAGTCATTAGTAATTTGTACAGATATTGGCTCACACCCACCATTGAAATCTTTCCCCCAGAATCTATCTTTTTGTCATAGATAGGACATCCTGACCTCATTTCACTCCTCTCACGAAGACAGGTGTTGAGATAAGCAGTGTTTTTACAAAGTGGTAAAGGGGGAATAGGTTAGAACAGGAGAGAGTATAGGGAGGCCTTGGTCACAACCGTGGAATCTTCCAGGGCTCCTCTGGTGAATCTCAATCCTCAGAAATCCACTCACAGAAACTCTTGAATGGCAAAGAGAGGAGGATGCTTTTAAATCCACTTGCCGACTCTCATTTCCAAGGCCTGTTTAAGTCCCCCTTATGTCTCTCTTGTTATTCTGAGAGGGGACCCTCAAGAAATGCCGCAAGAGTGAGCTGATGGGTGGGTGAAGACCTCCCTGAGATTGATTTCATGTATATCCTGTGCAGCTGGGCTTTGTAAACAACTGGATCAAGTCAGGCTTAAGGCAACTCAGGTAAGCCAGAAAAAGGGAAGGAAGTAAAATACTGTAACAACAATTAAAAGCCAGAGATATAATAACTTCCTCATGCAATTCTTCTATAGCATACATACTATATACCACAAATAGTGGGACTTGCTGACATTCATTGAGTTGGTCCTCAGGTTTTGTGTAGTTTAGAGCAACAGGTGTCTGGAGAACGGTGTGGAGGCCTCCTGCCTCCTTGCTCACAGATAGCTCTGCTTCAATTTGCTTTAAATATGAATGATATATAAAGGCTCACTGTAAAAAGACTCTATAGCCTGGAGAGCCCAGTGAATTGTGTTAGCTATCATTTCATTTCTCAAGCATAGTGAGAGAGCTCATGAGCACTTACGCAGCCAATATTTGTTCACTGTTTCCTTGTTATAATGGCAATAGGGTTACTTAATTATTTACTTTTTTTTGATGGTATTGAGGTTTGAACTCAAGGCCTCATGTCCCCACAAAGTTTTATTGCTCACAGATGGTGCTCTACCACTTGAGCCATGCCTCCAGTCTAGCATTTTTTCCTGCTGGTTAGTTGGTGATGGAATTGTGTGGACTTCTCTGCCCAGGCTGGCTTTGAACTGAGATCGTTCAGATCTCAGCCTCTGGAGCAGGCAGTAGGATGATGGGCTTGAACACCTGGTACAACAGGGTTACTTTAATGGTTATGTTATAATTTTTAATTCGCAACCATTATGCTTATTTGAATCTCTAAAGTGATAGTTACCAGAAACGTGGGTGGGTAAAGTTAGCACATGACGAGACTGCTTTTCTATGTTTGAGGCCTCATTAATACTTCAGCATTCACCTGAGGAGAAAAAGGTGTGTGTCCCGCCAATCCCCTTGTCTCCCATTAGTTTCGTACTTGATTACTGCAGGTGTGCAAAAGCCTTTTCTGTGGGAAGCCACATGCCTCTGCATAGGAGCTTGGGGCTTGGGAGTGCATTTATCAAAAGCATGTCAGCTTCTGCAAACTCCCTGAGAAAATTGTAGAACACCTGCATACTAATGCTTTTTATTGCTGGAATTATTTTATTGCACAGTCAAAAGCCTACAGTTGTATCACAGGAACTGCTGCATGACTCCTCGTACTGAAACTGCCTGTGAACTTCACTGCTGACACTTTATTTCTTGTAATTAAACTTTTACTTTTATTTCACCTATTTTATTCCATAAACAGGGAAAGACAATAAAGCATCTGGAGGGAGCTGCAGGATGTTGTGGTTTATTTCATGTTTTGGTATTTTTAGCTGTTCCAATGACCTTCTGGGCCCGAAACGTGCATCTAAATATATTTCGAAAATAATTTCATTATTTAAAGAATATGGAAGAGATGCTTGTATATTTGGTTTGTAATCTTCTTTATTTCCTCATCTTGTAGAAAGCAATAGCCCACAATTACCTGCATTTTCTTTCCTCTCTGAAACTACTTCTGCTCTAAAGACCATGAACCTGAACTGAAGAAATGACTCTTTCCTGCTGGTGTGAGATAATTCAGTCTCCATGATGTCTTAATCCTGGGCCTCCCTTAATTGACTTCTAACTGTGCTGAACTGTGGCTGCTAGGGTTGCAATGTGGATGGCAATTTACAAGGCACTGGAATCATTTCTAGTCTTCAAATTAGTCCTGAGCTATAGTCCAGAAAGAAGAAAGGAAGAAAAAAAGGCTTTACCCTCCTGGCTGTCATGCCACCTCAACTGAAACTTTCTTACCATTTCAGAATGGATGGTTGCCTTCTAACAACTTAGTTAGGGAGAGAAAGGGAAAAGCACTCGGGCTGCCAATACCAGTCAATTTTGTCTTAATAAAGTTGCCTCACATGGCTTATCTTGTCCTGGGGAATTGCAAAACTTCTAATGCTTTTAGGCTTTCCTGAAGGAGTAGCCATTAGTTTGGAATCCTGTTCTATAGGTAACCAGCATAGTAAAACACCACATCTTCTCTTTCTCCATGTATATCTATCTGTAAGACATTGTTTAATCATTATGAAGCATTCTAGCTCTAAGGAGTAGGAAAAAGTTGGAGGAATTTAATTTCTTACATGGCTGCTTATGACTACTCAATTTTTTTTCTACCTATACTATTTCTATCCATCTTAGGACTCCAACTTAGGCCTTGGTATATCCATACTTCTATATCCTACAAACACACTCTGCTAGCCTTATGATATAAATGAGCCTAGAGGGGAGATAAACACATGCATGATTTATGTAGCTCTGTGTGAAAGGAATAGAGAAGAAGCACCTAATGTAGACTGGGGTAAACAAAGGATAGTTTGCTACAGGAGGCAGAGTTAGCAAATGATGAGACTGAACCAACTGAACTGACCAAGAATGAGTCAGAATCAACCAGGAACGTTGTGAAGAAAGGATTTCTAGGCAGAGGAAATGGATGAGAAGTACATGTGGATGTGACATGTATCGTGCAAGCAAGAATTGTCCACAAAAGTACAAGTCACAAAAGTGTAGAGGAGGAAGGAAACTCCTACGTGCGGAGTAAGTTCGAAGTGGACATAAGTGCGCAGAAGTGTGTGGTGGGGGAAGGCCAGGTGAGGTAGTCTAGAGCCAGTTAAGTGCTCTTGAGTGCCAGTTCTAGGAGTTTGGACTTCATTAAAGAGAGGATTGGGAGACCCTTAAGCAGAAGTTGGAAATGGTCAGGTTTGTCCTCTAGTATGTACTGTTCAGGCAGCTGAGTGTAGGAAGACTTTGAACAGAAAACTTCAAAGTTGTATTAGTCTGGAGGCTGGGGTTGTTGTCTAGGACAAATCTTTGAACTAGGGCGCCAATAGCAAGATAGAGAGGGGTTAGAGCTAAGAAACAGTTTATAGTCAAACTTTCAGGACTTGGATTGGTACATAGGAGATGACTTAGCAGATTGACAAAGTTATGGAATTGCTACAGAAGGTACTCCGGTTTTAAAGGGATTGGATCTTTTACTCAGTATTTAAAGATGTTTCGATGAAGATGGAAGTCTTATAACTATGTGGTAAGACTGCCATTAAGAAACCAGTGATTATGGGCAGGCATTGAGGTATAAAGTCAATTGTTGCAGGAATTCTATGAAGTCTCCTCTTTCTCATTCTTAAGTACTTGGGCTACTTGTAGAATCACTATTGCAAAGAACGCGGAGTGAATGGGAAGTGGGTGTTTGGGGCCAATTTTTTATGTCATGAGAATGTCATTGCTTCCTCAACCGATAGCTCAAAACTTTCAAGAGAAAGCCAGAGCCCTGGACTTGATACACAAGGACTTTTGAGTATCTACTCTCATCCTCATTTTTGTTTCTTGTCACTCTTCCCATGCATCCTTCCTTGCTACTTATTTATTAATTTATGGCCTTTGCAAGCACGGAACTTTGTTCCCACAGTTTATGTCTACATATCTTTCACTTACCTTCAAAGAATATCTTATTATTTAGAAACTGCTTCCAAATCTCCAGTCTAATTTACTGCTCTGCTTCCATGCCCTGTGCCATACCCTCTCCTTGTGTTTTCTCTATTTCCCGTCTGTCCTATTAGATCACGAGGGCTTCCGAAGGAAGGACTGCCTCTGTGCGTGTGAATATACTCCCAGTACCTAGCACAGTGCTGAGCAAGCATTTTTGAATGACTGTTGGCAGATATATTTCTCTTGCCTTATATTAGGTTCAGGGTTTTATAAATCATAAATTCAATTTAAAATGCCCAGTAATAAAAATTTCTTAGAAAAAATGAAGTATGTACAACTTAAACAAAATGTAAAAACTATTTATTGCAGTATGTTATGATTGTAGTGAATACTATAATCATTGACTTTTTCATTCATTCATTGACCTGGCAAAAGTGCTGAACAAAACAAAGAGCAAGTAGAGCAGGCTTAGGGTACTAGTGATTTAAGTCTAGATTTTAGATTCTATAAGTTCAGGAATGATATGGTTTTACCCACTTAGAAATATCATAGAATGGTTATCTGTTGTGGGCAGCACTTAGACTCGCTCGTCGGAGATATGAGCTCAGTCTTTGTAGTAAAACTTTCTGAGCTTCAATGTCATCATCTGTAAAGCCTAGAGAAGTGTTAAACACCTGCAGGGTTCTTGTGCAACTCAGTAGAGGACAGGAACTAAAGTGAGTGTGGATAAACATGGCACCCGTGGAACCATAGCTCTACGGGTGTGTGATGGGGACAGTTGCACTGGGTCCTACCCTTGATTCAATGTGCTGTCTCCATCTTGAAATGCTTCATACTTCCTAAACAAGGAGCCTTGCTCTTTCACTATGTTCTGGCTTCCTTAAATTATGACATCAGCTCTGACTGATGGATAGTAGGAACATAATAACGGCCTTTAGAGAGATTTAGTCAGGCATCAATACCTGTAATTCTTAGCTTCTCAGGAGGCTGAGGATCATGGTTCAAAGCCATCTTGGACAGGAAAGTCTATGAGATTTTTATCTCTAATTAACCAGCAAAAAGCCTGAAGTGGAGCTATGGATCTATTGGTAGGGTATTGAGCAAAAAAGCTCAGGCATAGCACCCAGGTCCTGAGTTCAAGCCCCAGGACCAAAATACACACACACACACACACACACACACACACACAAACCACAAAGAGAGTCCTGAATTCTAAATTTGATTTATAGAAGAGGCTGAAGAGCCTCTTCAAATGAATATTGAGTTTTGATTGCATCTCCATTCGGCTTTTCTGCAGAAGGTGAGCTGTGGCTCCTTCTATTCCCATACCTGCTTCCTGTGGAGCATATAGATTTTTCTATTCTGTCGCTCACTTTCTCTCATTTATTTAAAAATTCCATACTGAGATCATTCTTTTATCTTAACTACTATTTTTATCCCCCACCTGCCCCCTCTCCGTAACAAGATAAACACATTGGCCACCAGCTGTACATAAAATCAGAACACAAATTTCTTTTTGATTCCATCAGTGTTCGAGTTACAGTTTTTATATGGTGTTAGAATTCTTTGAAAAATGGGTTATTTTATTTTTTTAAAAAAGGAAAGAAAATGAAGTCACAGAGTTCTTTTGAAGTTGGCCGTTACCATATAACTTTAAGATTTTAATGTCTTTGTTGGCCATAAATTGACTATGAGTTTTGCTCTGATGAAAATTACTTATGCCAGAAAGCTACACTGGGCTGAAGCATTCTGCCACAGTAATCCCTATGGATTAGAGCATATGAAGCACAACCATGGGAAATAGAATGCTTCTTTTAAACCACTGAGCCAACAAATGAGGTCATTTGATGCTAAGAGACTGAGCATCCATGAAGGGGCTGGTTCACCAGCAATGTTAAGCAGGTTGGATGACACATCTTTGGATGCTATGTTTATATTACCATTTTGCTTTTATGTTTTAATCCTCCAAATTACAAATGATAACACAAAAGACTGATTAAAAAATTATGTGGTTGAATCTATATGTGGCTAAAATGAAGTCAACTTTCTTAGGCTGATCCTGTTTGTTTGCAGACTTCCTGATTTAAAAACAGCAGAGTGTGAGGGGCATCCGAAGTGGAGATTTCAGGTGTCATTTCTAAATGACAATTTGGAAATATTTACTTTGCATCCTTCCAAGTGCTCTGAGATGGAAAATTGAATGAAAAAGGGGGGAAATGAAAACATGGGAAAACAAAACAAATTGGAATCATGCCTGGCTTGTTTACTTTAGGAAATCTCTTAACAGTCATTTTAATCAATTGAAAAGAGATGGTTCATCAGATCATCGAATTTTAGGGTGGAAAGGAGCCTCAGAGGTTATTTCCTCCGATGCGCTCATTTTATGGATGAAGAAACTGGGATTCAGTGAGGGGAAGAGATCCCATGGTGAATCAGTAGCTGGGCATAGAACCCATGTTGCCAAATGTCCAGCCTGGAGGATGCTTCATTTTCATTTAAAGATTTTATGTTTCCAATTTCATAAGCCTTATAAAAATAACTTAGCAAGCATAAAGAGTGTTGCTTACACTAGATAGTAAGCTGTTTTGCATATATATGGACACTATGTGCAAATATATATATGTATACATATGTATATATATGTAAATATATATTTGCACATAGTGTCCATATATATGTATATATTTGTTAATTAATAGATCACTCAGAAAAAACTGTTTATTTGTTCATTCATTCATTCATTCAGGGTGCTAAGGATCGAACCCAGCACCTCATGAATTGGTAGGTAAACATTGTGTTGCTGAGATAAACCCTAGTCTAAACCTCATTTATGTGGAGATCCCAGGGGATAAAGCCTTGAAGCTAGCATGGGCAGAAAGGTCTGTGAGACTCCATCTCCAAAATCATCAGCAGAAAAGCATCGCTAGATGTGTGGTTCAAGTGGTAGAGTGACAGCCAACTTGAGTTCAGTGCCCAGTACTACCAAAAAAAAAGAAAAGGAAATTCTTGCAAAAATACGTCTAAATGAATGCTGAGTCTAATATAAAGAAAAGTCCAAAAAGAAAGTAAAATCCTAAGGCAATTTCAAATATCACTTCCACAAATACAAAGAAACTGAGGTTGCAAGGTACTTGTACAGTTTTGCAAAGGCAATAGTGTGAAATAAAAATTTCTAGATTGGAAACAGTATATGGATTGCCATACATATGAAATAATAAAAGTATTGCATTACTTGACTAACTATTAAGTGCTAGGCGAGGAGTAGAGGATGTTTTAGTGTCTCTTATCATTATTTGCTGACATTATAAGAAGTTCAACTATTAAATTAAGAAGTGTATTTTTCATTTCCTCCAATGAAAGGTTCAAAATATCTTTTCTGTTTGTTTATCTAGTTGGAAATCAACAAAGTCTTTCCTTGATTATCTGGTGTTGAATATTTTTCTGCTAGAGAGGAGTGTTCTCTTGTCCTGACAAGATAGTAAGTTGTTGCTGAATTTGCTTTTCTCACTTTTAGTTAGTTTTAGAATCGCGTGATTGAAAGCAATGAACAGTTTAGAAAAATACCCTTGGTGCTGGTGAAGTAGGGTCCATTTCCCTAGATTGTTGAAAATCTGATTACATTAGCAATTTCTCAAATCCATTGTATTAGCTTTGTAATTTGCTTCTATGACCTACAGAGTTTATTGACTCAGCCAATGACTTCATTCTCTTTCTTTCTTTTTTTAAAGGAAGAGAAAAAGGTCTGTCTCTGTTTGGAAAATATAAACTTGGAAGAACTTAGAAATAATAGATTTCTAAATTGGCTGGAAGATAAACTTTAAATCTTCTCAACTTATGTGTTTACACTTCCACTGAGTGAGCTGAGATGTTTCCATAGATCTTTGGGGATTTTCTGTAGTGTTTTTAGGAAAGCCCAGGCACTGTGCTCTGACAAGTTCTTTTATAACAAAGGAGAAATCTTAATATCTGGAAACAGCTCATATGCTTATAGAACCTAGAAAACATGCCCCAACTTTAATCCCCAATGCTTTACTTTGTGTGTGTGTGTGTGTGTGTGTGTGTTTTCTTCATCCTCATAACAACCCTATGAAAAGCCATCGCTCATCTTTGTGTCCATGAGAGGAGGTTGGGGTTCAGAGAGGTCAAAGTTCACCTGGACCTCATAGAACTGTGATTTGTAGTGGTTTTGTCTCTTTTCAGGACTGTCTGTGTGATGTTTAACTCATCACTGCTGGCCAATCTTTAAAGAATTGGTTGGGTTTATCTTACTTTTTGGAGACCTTTTTCCCCAAGCATTCCATATGGGTATTATTATGAATTAGGCTGATATATTGAAGTCCTAATCCCCAGTACCTCTCATTGTGACTATTTGGAAAAAGGGGTTCTACTTTAATGAAGCTGGCATTTATGTGAATCCTCATCTAGTATACCTGGCACTTCCATAGAGATGGATAGCAATGGAAAGAAACAAGACATCAGCTACAAGCCATAGCTACCAGAAGCTCACTAGAACAGAGGCCTCGAACACCAGCACCTTCAGAGGAAGCCTGGGCCTATTGATTTAGATCCTCTTGCCTCTAGAATGACAAGACAATAGTTTTCTGTCATTTTAGCCACTCAGTTTTTTGGTACTTTTGTTAATGACAAAACCTTTAACTCTCTCACTTGTAGACTTGCTTCTGGGTGGCCGTCTGCCTTTCTGCCATCCTTGACTGGCTGAGGAGCAGGATGGAGACCAGGTTTAGGCTGGAAGTACTTGGGGTAGAAACCAGCTAGCTACACCAACCTCTAGACCTTAAAACTGAGATGGATCTATTTCCGCTCTTCTTGATGAAGAGAAGGTGACCTGCATAGTGACTCTGCTCTTCCCTCCTAGAACCAAAGATCCAATGGTTCCAAGATTTCCTCTCCTTCCTCTCCTACCACCAGTGGCTTCCAGTACTTTCTTTAGCGACATTAATGGATAGAATGATTCTGGGACAGCTGTTGAATAATGCACATGCTGATGATTTCTTAATAGCTTAAAAGCCCTTATGATGGGGTGAGGAGAAAGAAGAAAACCTCCTGCAAAGGGAGAACAAAAGCTTCCATTCAAGCCACTCACAGTTCTACGCTGGGCTGGCCAGGTGGGAGCTAGTCATCAACTTCAGGGGAGGTAACCTGGTTTAATCCAATTCACCACTACCGCTAAGCACCACCAGAAACACAACACTACTATTCGTTGGAAATAATAAAATGCTCAATAAACCCCCAATTACGAAGGCCCAGCCAGGAAACTTTCAAACACTCATGTTTACAGCACACCTGGCAAGTATTTTTACAGTAAAGTATTAAGTCTACCCTTCTCAATAGCACAGTATTGGTGGCACAGCGCAGTTACTCTTTAAGCTGTAAGCCAGAGTTTGCAGCATTTAGAAACTCCTTCTAGCCCTTTACTATAATGTGCAAGGCTAGAATAAAAAAGAGTAGTTTGACATGTGGTAGAGGTCAAAACAGATGGCTTCTATTTCTTGTCTGAAGAAGAGAAAACTGAAGGGAATCTAAGTATGTGATGGAATTGCTTTGGCCCAGGGGGGAAAAGCCTGTAAAGACAATTTCAGTCAGATAAATCCCATCTTCTCTTTGATTTCTACTTTAGAGTTGAGAGCAAACTTCTAAAGAAAAACAAAACAAAACAGAAAAGAAATCCAACTTTTGTTGTTTAAGGTGTTAGGATTGCTATAGACCACTGGACTGCTACAGCCCATTGGTAGGACAGCTAGCTGCCATCATGGCCACCAATGTGGCCATGCTAGGTGGAGCTGATTCTGGCCCTCCTCTCTTTTAGTTCCCAGTTCTGCTGTAGACTGGACACTTCTTGGGGGCTTCTCTTGATTGTGAGATCTCCCACATTCCCACCCAGTCAATGCTGCTCACTTCCCTGTACACTTCAATTGCTTTTCATTTTCTGTCATCATCCCCAACATTGACAGCATGTTGGGTATGCCTCACTGTTCCAGATTGTCTTTTTCTCTCCAGAGCCCTGATGGTCTTTCTGCAGGGTCAGTCCTGGGATGCAGATTGGGTTCCTGGAAACAGACAGAGATGGAGATAGAGAAGTCCTAGTTCTGGATCATACCCCATAGGGACCCAATAAAGCAGGATGAGGATGTGCCTGGCCTTGGAAGGAATGATTTTGAGATTCATTATAGCTAATGTCTCAGCTGGCCGCATGGGAAAGTTCAGAGCTGTCACAAAAGGGAGTCTTCATAACCTGACTACAAACAGCACTAATGTGTGCTGTCTTAGGGAAGAAGAGGAGCTTGAGTAAAAAGCTTCCTTTGGCACTGGACAATTCCTGATGGATAGAGCTGAGCAGCTGCACTTAGCTGCTCACAGTTGTGGGGAGTTCTGGGTCTTGCAAAGGTAGGGCTGAGAGGACACCTGTTCACTGACCACACTCATGTTCTAAAGTCACTTTGGACAAAAAAAAGACTATCCAGAGAAATGAAGGTTGCCAGTCAGGTACAAAGGAATCTCTTACCCAAATTCACCTAATTTTTACATTTGCTGAAGAAGCACATATATATTATCAATGTCATTTTATAGACCATCAGTTTGTAACAGTAGCCTAACTTCATTTATTTAGTATTTATCTCTTTCAGGATTTACATTGCACCCTATATTTGTTTGTTTGTTTGTCTTTTTGTTGTTTTGAAAAAGGGTGTAGCTCAAGCTAACCTTAAACTTACTATGTAGTACAGACTTTCAGAGTCATGAGCCTCCCTTGCCAGCCTTTGTTCTTTTGCCAAGATGTTTTCAGGTCTATGACTTAATTTATGATGATTAAAAATTCTTAGCATTTGATATCTCAGGAAAGAAAAATAATTCTCTACATAATCATCTAAGATGTACAAATCCCAATGGAGTGCATTCTTTCTTTCACTCTCTCTTTCCGTATATATTCTTACAAAATACATTGCCCATCTGTATTATATATCTGTTATATATACATTTATATATATAGAATTGTAAACATAACCAAGGGCAGCAGATCTAGTAGTCTGTATCCCAACTTAAAATGCACCACCTGCATTTCAGAGGAGTCAGGATAAAGTGGGTGGCTGGATCCTTTTTATTCTTAGAATAGTAGATGTACAATCTCTCTTTTTTTGAAGTAAAGAATAGATTTTCATGTGTCTGAGATAATTTAATATAACTTACCTGGAGGCAAAAGAATGGAGCAAATGATTCTCCCAGTCATTTCTAGCTCTATAATTATATTTTCTGATGGCGAGAAGAAAGATTCCTGCTGCTTCACACATTATTGTACATTTTGAAGAGGATTCCGAGTTTAATATTTGTCATTCAACCACTTTCCTAATTTTATGTCTAATTAGCCAAGAAATTGAAGTTTCAAAAACATTCTTGGTTTTTCCAAATTCCATGCATATTTCCATCCCCAAATCATTGATTGCATTAATTCTTGGTGGGAGGACCAAGCGCTGAGTGCTGAATGAGGAGTATACAGACCCATCTTGGAGATGCTGACACCTAATGAAGGGGGCACATTGACTACCAACCAGAACAAGTTGCCCAGCTAGCAGTCTGCAATTTGAATTTGGCTAGTGAGTGGAGGAAGGGCAGGAAGCTTCAAATGGAGCTGATGTTGGAACTGGATCAAGGATGACAAAAATCTACCCAGGACCCATAGAAAAAGAAAGGCCGGGTCTACTGGCCTGTTGTAATTTACCTTCTCTGGGCATCTCTTGTGAGGACTCTGAAAGTCCAGGAGCCACAGGGCTAACCTTCTGCCAGGCCTTGTGTCACGGTTGGCCATCCTTGCTTCTACCTGTACTTAGGATGACATCAGGAGCTTTGCACTCACAATAAATCCGAGAGCTCTTGTGTGAGGGCTTTGTGTGTGTTGCCACCTGCCACCCTGCAATCCCAATGCTACTCCTCAGTACTGTAATAGACTCCTAATGAAAATGTTTCATTTCTTCCAAAACTCCCTGGAGTCCTAATCTCCAAAAACAATAGCACTATTTCTTTCAAAGCAATCATTCCCATAGAGATGATGGAGGGTCCCTCCCATATCTGTATCATTTTGCAGGATATGTTTAAAAATATCTTTTCCACAAATAGTACACAGTAAAGTGCAGGTGTGTTTATTTTCCCATTTGACTGAATTTGACTGTCACGGGCACAATTCTATGGCTGCAAAGGGAGAAATGTATTTGTGAAGTTTGTTGTAAACAGTTACATGACCCAGCCCCAAGCTCCAAACCAGCACGTCATAGTTAATCTTGATTGTCAACTTGAGTGGATTGAGAAATCCCCAGAAGATTAGTTAAAGCAAGCTTCTGGGTGTGTTTATGAGGGTGTTTCCAAAAAAAGATGAGATCCTGAAAGCCAGACCTAATGAATGCTTCAATCCATTGATAGATTCAAGATTGGAGCAGACTGTCCAGAGTCTGACACTGCTCCTACACCCTCATCTCATACTCCAAGCAAGTCAGTTTCTCCACATTCTTGATTCTGTGGCTGGTACCTCAGAGGAATGTTGCTCCATTTGGCTTCTCTCTTTCTTTCCTGTGTCTTTATACTATCCTCTTCTGTTGCTGGTGTGGCTCATACAGTGAACACATGCAGGTACCTCTTTAGTATTAAAAAAGCTAGGGGGGTTGTGGAGGGAGGGCTGGGAAGGTGGCTTCGTGGTAGAGGGCTTGCCTAGCATGCATGAAGCCCTGGGTTCAATTCCTCAGTACCACATACAGAAGTGGGGCTGTGGCTCAAGTGGCATAGTGCTAGCCTTGAACAAAAGAAGCTCAGGGATAGTGCCCAGGCCCCGAGCACAAGCCCCAGGACTGTTCCCACCCTCCCCTCTTTGCCCACCCCCCCGTCCTGCCCCCAGACACACAAAGCTATTGGGAAGTGTGGGGTCAGGGATAGTGGTGCAAGATGGAGAAGCAAGGCCTAGGGATGAAGCCAACGTGAACCAGGCTGCCCACTCAGCCCACCTAGAAGGGACAGGAGGCCTAGCATGATCCAGGAGGCAGTGAGTATGAAGCCACAGGGGCCAAGACTTCCTTCCCAACTCCACAGCATCCTCCCAAAATGAAAGCAGGCCTCCTATCTGCGATCCTGCCCGATCTGGCCTCCCACCCTGAGATGCCAGCCCAAGGAGCCTCTGACCTCACGATCCCACCCCATCGGGCTTCCCTCGCGTGATTCTGCCATGCCTTCCACATACATAATGAAGCTTGAGCCTGGGTTGAACAACACCCGTGAGACTTGAGCCCTGAACTTTCTAATACCTATAAAACCTTTGTGAAATAATTGTGTTTTTTTTAAATTTTTATTTATTTTTTGTTGTGAAAATACTGTACAGAGGGGTTACAATTACATGGGCAAGATAATGAGTACATTTCTTATCAAGCATTGTAGCCTCCTCCTTTGTTTCCCCTTCCCATCCCTTCCCATCCTCCCCTCACCCCCCTCAAATAATTGTGTTTTTTACAAGAGCCTCATTAATTAGTTTCAGTTACTCAGCTTGCAGATTTCCTGAGAATAATAGTATTATTGCTTTTTACAAAAATGTGCAACTTTAGTGGATACACAAAGGCAATTTTACTAGCTAAAATGAGTCTAAGTACACTGTATATGTGTAGGCATGTATATGTATATGTCTATATATGTCTATATAGCTGAGCAAATAGGGTCCTAGTGTTACCAAGTACAACATCTAATAATATGTGACTTGAGGGTAGGGATGGGAGGGAGAAAATGGGGGAGAACAATGGAAGGGGTCACATTGACCACAATGCAATGTATTCATAATCTGAGTTATGGAGCTGTAATTTCTTTGTAAAACTACTTAATAGTAAAATTAGGTAGATAGCACTCAAAAAAGTTAAAATAAAACAAGATCTAGTTACATCTTTTTACCATCTCCTCCCTTTCTTTTTTTTTTTTTTGTCAGTCATGGGGCTTGAACTCTGGGCCTGGGTGCTCTGGGCCTGGGCGCTGTCCATCAGCTCTTCAGCTCAAGGCTAGCGCTCTACCACGTGAGCCACAGCGCCACTTCTGGTTTTCTGGTGGTTTATTGGAGATAAGAGTCTCACGGACTTTCCTGCCGGGGCTGCTTTGAACCAGGATCCTCAGATCTCAGTCTCCTTGAGTAGCTAGGATCACAGGCCTGAGCCACCAGCGCCCAGTTTCCATCTCCTTTTTCTTCACTTCTTGCAAACTGCTTCACTTCTTGCAAACTGTTCTTTTTTTAAAATACATTTTTTATTGCAAACTGCTGTTCTTATCCAATCTGATAGAACCCTTCCTTCTAACATGACCCATAACATTCATTTATAGCAACAATGATCAACTTTATGATTTTTATGGAAAGTTTTTTTTTAACTGTAAAGGTACTGTATAGAGGGGTTGCAGTTACATAGGTAAGGAAATGAGTACAATTCTTGTTGAACATTATTAACCCCCCCTTTTCTCCCTCTCCCTTTTCCTCCCTCCTGACTACCCGCCCCCCGCCACCCAGGTTGTAAAGTTCATTTCCAACATAGTGTCTTGTGAGTATCGCTGTTGCATTGGTTCACCCTTTGTCCTTTGTCTCACCATTTCTGTGATTTCCCTTCTCTTCCCCAAATCAGATAAACTTATATACAAGACAAGAGGTACCAAAGTCAAAAACAGTGACACGAGGAAAAAGAAAGAAATAACTGCATGTAGTTCTCACACACACACACACACACACACACACACATACAACACCCTCTTGTTTCCATATCTTGTAGTTCATTTTGATCAGCATCATTTTATAAGGGCATATGTACATCTCTGTCATCTTTCTTGATTTCCCTGCAACATTTAACACCACTGATGGATCCAGCCTTTCTTTCTTCAAGGAGGCTGAGATCTGAGGATTGTAGCTCCAAGCCAGCCTGGCTAGGAAGGTTTGTGGGATTCTTATCCTCTTATTGGCAAGTAATCAACTCCTACTCCCCTCTCCCCAAAACAAAACAAAACAAAAACAAATGATCATTGGTTCAAGTGGTGGATCACCAGCCCTGATAGGATACTTGGTCGAATTCTGATTCTGAGAATTCACTGTGGGACCCTGAACAACTTAATCTTCCTTTGTGTTAGTTTCCTCATATATAGAATGGAACATGTTAGTGTTCTAATGAAGGGCAGCTGTGTCTGTGAGAGAAATGTTAGGTGAGGTTTCTGAAGGTTCTAATTCCAACTTTCCTAATCCAGACAACTTTGGAAGTATATTTAATGCTTCAAAGTCTCATTTTATTTGTCTGCAATATACTATAATACAGCACTCATGACATTGTATTTGGAGTGGTGGTTCATGCTTGGTAAGAAAATAAAAATGTATTTCTGCAAGCAATGAATGTTACCACATATCAAACTGTTTTTTCATTAGAGTAAGTCAGCTTTCTTATCTCAGCTGATTTAAGTGATATTTTATAGAAACAAAAATTCAAATGCCAATTCAAAATATCAGAGATGGAGAGTCTTAGAGATAACTGAGAAGGACTGGCTCTTTGTCAGTGCTCATAGATAGTGCATGCCTGTATCTGATTTTCTTCAGCTACATACATGAACGCATTAAGCTAGGTTGGGGCCACGCGAACCTTTGGCCTTTGAGCTGTGTCATTCATGATTTCCTGGAGGAAGCTCAGAATTACAAGCTTGGAGCACAGCACTTCCTTCTCCTGTTAATAAGAACATTGAGAGAACAAGGAGGGATAGTCAAGGCATAGTATTTGCATGATCATACACCTCTGTTGGCCTGGCTTACTGTGGGACAAGTGGCTTCAAAATATCATGGATTTTGTATCTGCCAGAAAGGGGCAGTCATGGATTTTGTTGTGATGATTAGTGCTTGTTGTAGATGTTGTCTACTTTAAAGTACTAGAATGCAAGAGAACAGTGTCTTCCCCCTCTTGTGTCTTAAGGTAGGAGAATCAGAGGCTGTATTGGGATGGGCAGAGTGGACATGGTCCGGAGGGGTATGTGGAGCAGGCTAGCAGGCTGCTCATTGTTCTGTGCTGGAGGGGAGGGGAGCTCCTTTGTGTTCTCTTCTGCTTGTTTCCCCTCTTTTAATTAGCAGTTTTTGTTATTGTACTTGTGAGGCCAAAGCTTTAGGAGCAAAGGCCACGGCTTTACTGATAAATGCCTCCTCAAACATTTCCAACCTGAAAATAAAATAGCATAAAACCTTGCAAATGAATGTGGCAGCAAGCTGCAAATGTCAATTCCGCCATTGTATGGATTTAAAATCAAATGTAAACAATGCTTGAGAAAACATTGACCTGAATCCAGTCTTTTTTTTTTCACAGTAGTAATTAGCTGTTGAGCAGCAGGCTTTGGCTGAAAGCTGGGTCAGTTCCCTCTGCCTCAGGTAGCCTAGGAAATTCTCACTCGGCCAAACCATGGGACAGGGCTCCTGGGGACTTTATTTGCTGTGGTTGGTCACCACTTTACCTACTTCTGATAAAGGGAAAATTTCTTGGCAAGTGCTCCCCTTACCTTGACTTTTGGGGAATGAGAAGTGTGGACCATAATTGGATAGAGACTAGGAGAAGGGCAGTGGGTGGAGGGATGACCTAGCATCAACCAACATTGTAAAAATCGGAGGGCAGAGTTAGCCAGTGTTGAGAGTACTGAAAGTAAAAAGACCTTTTAATTTATTTAAAAAAACAGTATAATGACTGTACTGTTATGCCTTTTTTGTTTTGTTGTCTGATTATGGGGCATAGTACTGACAATCAGCTCAAATCACCTAAAGGTTTTGTTATTTGGACTTTTGTTTCACAGCTCCTTTAATATCAGAACTTTTGTTCACACCTTTTTCTGACTTGTAAACCATTTGAGACTAAATTCCTGGTTTGAATCTTCTACCCATGAGCTCTGTCACTTGAATCCAGAGAAACCGATATCAAATTGCATATAACACCCCCCCAACCCACCCACACATCCTAAACTCTTTAATAAATGGGGAGTGGAGTCCCTGGGGGTATTATTTTAGACTGTTGCAGATTCAAAGCCATCCCTGGAAGAACTATGGTGTTTCAGGGAATATCTGAGAGAATTTGGTCTGAAAAAAAAAGATTCTCAGACTATTGAGATTATCTGTCTCTCTAGCTCCAAGAACCCAAAGAACTTAATGAGGTGAAAAATCATTTTGAAATCAGATAAATACTAAAGACTTCAGTATTAACAATTTATTATGATAGCATTCACTAACCTTAGGCAGGCTGGCTAGAAATGTTTTCTAAAGTGCTAAGCAAAAGGAATTTAATGATTTCAGTTTAATTCCCTGTTGCACTGAAGTCCATTCTGGCAAGAAAAAAAAAAGCTATCAATGTACATTATACAAAAGGTCTGAGTCTCAAAAGCAACTTTTTTCTTTTGCTAGAAAAACAAAGAATCCAAAAATTTGTTCTGAGTCTTCAGAAACCTCATCATGATTGAATAAGACTCAGGTTATCAATAGTCAGGTCCTCTGATATGACAGTAAATTAAAATACTATTCTTTGCTTTAACAAGAAAAATGAATACAAATATTTAATTTAAATGACTTTGCCGAGTCAGATTTTTGGCTTGCTTTTCCATATACCCATCTTATACTCTTCAGATGAGTATGAGAAGAAAATGGCTCATACCTGTCTTCTGTGATTTTTCTCTCTTTTAATCCTTCTGGACTTTTCTCATCATTTTTTTTCAGGTCATTACATCCCTTCTGGATTAATTTCTTTCACATCCCATTGGCTGGGCTGCCAACACTCATTTCTTCATTACTGTGCTTTGCTTAAGGGTGGCAGTTGCTGTTTTCCCCTGGAAATATCCCTTTTGATCTGCCTGGATTTTATTTTTTATAACATCTATTTCTTTTTTTTCTCTTCTTTGTTTATCCCAGTGGCAGAAAAAGAGGATTAATTATTTCTGTGAAGCTGGCACTTCTCTTTGTGTCAAAGTGCTGGCAAACAGCACATGTACCTTAAGAAAGTGATGTCTTACAGAGACTGTAAGACATGATTGGGTTCTATAAATTGAACACTCGATCCACCGAGAGCAGGATCTATTTGAAGATTCTCTTGGAAGAGTCAGACAGTAACAAGGACTTGGAGTTCTAAGCCCAGCTGCTACATAAACTTCCTTGTCCCTTCCAACATCCACATACATCCCTGAACAGTCTTTCTGAAAGACAAATCAGATCCTGTCACTCCTTGGTCCTAAATATTTCATGACCTCTCTGTTGTTTTCAAGAGAAACCAAAATTCTTTGAGAAAAGTACGAACAATACATTGCTTTTTCCTGCTTACTTCATCTCTTCTCATTTTCCCTGATTCCATCCTACATCGTAGGCCTACTAAAATATATGGGTTTCCTAAAGAGAACAACCCTCCCGCTTCTGAACTTCTGAACCTGCTATTTATTTTATTTTGAGAATTCCTTTCCCTTTTTCATTTACTTAGCAAAATTCTCAGTCATTTCCTGAGCCCAGGGTCAGTCCCATGGTGAACTTTCTCTATCTGCCCAATTCCTACAGCCTTATCGTCATCCAGTCCTTTGTACAACTCAAGGTGTGTCCATGGTGCTTGTGCATCCACACGTGCATGCTATCTACATGTATGGATAATCACCTGGGTTTAATCTGTATGAGGATGAGATCTCTTACTTCTTCACTTTTAGGTCTGTATATCACAGTGGCTCCAAAATGCTATAGGTGGAGCTAATTGAACAAATAAATGGATGGGTCTTAAAGTAACTCAGGACTTCACAGTAGTTGGTAGATAATAAGTTTTCTTCAACACAGTTACTTAATAGTTGCTATTGTTGCCATTCTGGTTAAGACTCATGATTTAAAAAACATCAATCAGTTGTTTTCTTAGTTTGGATTTTTCAAGAATTTGTGATTTTTACTTGATTTTTATTTAATTTTTATTTACTATGATCTTCAGATAGTGGTACCAGTTAACAATTTAATGTGTCTGTTTATGTGTATGATGCACTTTGATCAGAGTCATCTCTTCCATTAACTATCTTATCAAGTTTCTTAGTTTCATTTTCTCATATGTACATTGAGTCTTATAACTGTTTTTGTCCACCATTCCTCTTTCTGTTCATCCACTTTCTGATATTCATCTTGATAAGTCATCTTTTAATTATTCAATAGGACTGCACCAAGTATCACTCCTGTATATACCATATTTTAGTCAATTTGATTATTTATGCATGCATATGACCCATATATCTTTAAATATATGTTTATGTTTTAGTTCTAAATCCATGTATGAGAGAAAACATGTACCCCTTGTCTTTCTGTGACTGGCTTTTCTCAATACGACATTTTCTAAATCCATACTTTTTTTTTGGCAAAGGACATATTACTCTTCCCGATGGATGAGTAAAATTCCATTGTATTGTGGCTCCCATTTTATAATTGCATAGCTTCACAAATTCCTCTTTTATAAGCTTCACTTCTGTTGATTTTCTAGAGAGCTGGATCTGGATTCTGTTCCAAAACAATCTTTTTTTTCTTAGTCCTAAAGAAAATTGCCTAGTAGTCTTGAATTCATCAAAATAGTGTTAATAATTGAGGTCAGACTCTATATGTACATTGGTTTCTCTATAGTTTTCTATATTTTATTATTGCACTGTGAGCATTGTCCCATACTTTAAGCATTCTGGGTAAGTGCAATTGTTAAAACATTCTGTTGTGGTAGTGCCCTTCCTTCATTTCTTTAGTGCTTTAATTCATTACTTATTGAAATTAAATATTGTTTCATTAAACTTTTACATGTCTTTTATTTTGGTCCACATACTTGTATTGCATTATGATGTGTAAATTATGTTTCTTAGTATGAAACAAGGTGAAAAAAGTTTGAATGCTACTGATTTACTTTACGCTACTTCTGAAGTGGCCTACTCCTCTGTAGTATGTTTCTTGCAAAGGCAAATCAGAACTTTGAAAATATGAACACATTTAAGATATGTGCATAAAAGTCAAGACAGTTCTACCACAGCACAGATATATCATGGATAAATATAATATACCCATTTTTTTTACATCTCTTCAAAATATTTATTCATCACTTATTTGCTTGTAGAATTAGAGGCCTTGTCAAAGTACATGTGTACTTTAGATCTTAAAAAGAGGTGCTATATCTCACAGAATGAACACGCTCTTTTTTTGTATCACTTTCAAAGATATACTACTACTAGTACTATTATCATTAATTATTATTTGTGCCTGTCCGGGGCTTGAACTCAGGGCTTGGGTACTGTTCCTGAGCTTTTTAGCTCAAGGCTAGTATTTTATCACTTGAATCACTGCTCCATTCCCAGCTTTTTGGTGGTTAATTGGAGATAAGAGTCTCAAGGACTTTCCTGCTCAGGCTGGCTTTGGACCTTGCTCCTCAGATCTCAGCCTCCTGATTAGCTAGTAGCCACCAGTGCCTAGCTATAGTTAGTTATTTTTAAAGTCATAATCCTGACTTACATTAGTCTTTATATGTCCCTGCCATTGCTATAGTCCTCAAATGAAGGGCCTAAAGCAACATTGTCAAATGTTTTCAGTCAAGTGTTTTTTACCAACCCCTACCCTGCATTTCTATTGTCACTTCTACTAGTTCTAGAACTCAACCATGTCTCAGAGATGGGTAGTTTCAATTAAAGAAAGCAAAATGGTAGTCTCTTTGTAAAATTCATTCATTTATTTCCATACAGAAAATGATGATTGAGATAGAAGATGGATATCTTCAGGACTCTTAAATTTAATTTTCTTACCATAATACCTACCGCACCTCACTCGCACATGGCCTGGTAACTCTTCTTGCATAAGTTTTCTGCAATTCAACTTTGTGATTCACCATGTCCAATGTTAGTAATTTACAGTAAGTAATGAGCCAGAAGATGAGACCATGCTGGGTGAGATAGCAGCAACTTGCAATCTGGAGTAAGTGGCAAAAAGTACTTGAGGGATACATATGTATTCTGAAAGCATCTTAATGATCCTAAGTGGTCTGGATATTTAGAGGAAGTTCAAAGGCACTGGATCAATTGCACATCATTAAAACAATACAATACTTAAGACTTGGGAGCAGAAGGACTGGTATCTGTTTTCCTGTTTCATGGCCTAAGCAGTCTGAGGAGATGGCAGGATACTTGGACGCTGAAATAATGCTTACTCCCTAGAAGCACCAGATGCATGTATTTTTCATCATATGATAATATCCAGGTCCCACCGGAGTGTGGATAAGGATGAGTAAATCTAGGGAATATTTGGGAATCATAAAATAGACTGATCTATTATTTTTTCAATTGTCTTATATCCAACAAAGCACTATCATCTTTCGCTACTTTATAGTTAATTATTTTTGTGTTAGTCCTGGGGCTTGAACTCAGGGCCTGGGTGCTGTCCCTGAGCTTTTTCTACTCAAGGCTAGTGTTTTACCAATTGAGCCAAAGCCCCACTTCTGGCCTTTTGGTGATTAATTAGAGAGAAAAGTCTCACAGACTTTTCTGCCCTGGCTGGATCTTAGATTTCCAAGTGCAGGCATGAGCCACAGGCACCCAGCTTCATATTTAATTTTTAAATTTAAAATTCATGCATATATGCCTGACATGTATATGTTCATCAGTAGGTGGCATTTACATCTGTTCAAAGTCTTGATTTTTTTTAATCCATGCTTAGTAGTTAAATATCTTTGAAACTGTCTTTTACAACAAATGATTTCTTTCACAATAAAGAGAATGGAAGTCTGTAGTTATTAAAACATACATTATCACCATGTAGATTGAAGCACTCAGTTCAGAGGGCCAATTTCTTAATATAAAAACACAAGCCATCAATTTGATGAATTGCATTTTCCTTTTTCTCAGAGTGGGCCCTTCAGTATGGCTTCATTATTAAATGGAATAGTATTCTAGTGCCGGGAAACTCCTGCTAGCTATTTTTAGATTCACATCTCTGTTTCACTCTGAGTAACTTAGTAGAAGAATCACAGCCATTGGCTTCAGATAGTATGGGACTGAATCTTAGCCTTGCCCCTGACTGTTTCTGGGTCCTTAAGAAAGTCACTTTGCCTCTTTAAAATCTACTTTCTTCACTTATAAAAAGAGCACAGGGCTGTTTCAAATCCTTTCTTGTGAAACTTGACTAGTAGAAGTAAAGTGATCAAGACCCTTTGGGAGCAGAGTCTCAGTGAACTGTACCAAGTATCCCAGGGATCTTCCAAGGTCACCCTCCTCTGGTGAGAGAACAATAAGATTACTCTACGTAGTTCAGAGCTCATTGCAGAAAGTGATTGCTTTCTCCACGTAGGATACTCATGGCTGTTTTCTGACTTGCTACCATTGCTTCGTTTGCTAGTCCCAGACTATGCAGCTAAGCCTTCAGATGTCATAGAGACCTAAAGCCAACTCGAAGGCAGTTGGGCACCTCCACGACCACACAACAGAGTTGTCTTCAGCTCAGGCCCTAATCTGAATTCCTTGCCTCTGCTTTCTTCCCATTCCTGTGTGTTTTCACTGTGCCTCCCTTTCCTACCTGGCGGGCAGTGGACTTTCCTTTCCTATGCTGAAGCATGAGGAATACCAAAGAAGAATCTATGCCCTTTGTATAGAGTGTTCTCTCTTTCTGCAGTGATGAAATGCCATAGGTATAAAGACAAAAAAAGAAGGTGATCCACAAGTAACTGTATCTGTCTCGGTGACAGACTGGAGGAGGACTGAATGTAGACACGGTGAATTAACGCTGTGATCATAAATTTGATCCTGCTGTCTCTTGTCTAACAGATCAGACTTAGAAGAAAGGTAATTCTTATGATATGTAATTGTATGATATGATGAATCAATCTTCATAATTCACAGAACACTTACTTGTGAATTCACCTGCACACTGGTTTATTTGTAAGCATAGTCAATATCAGTGATTTTTCACATTCATGTACAGAGTGTCAAACACTTGAGCTCCCTCTAAGTAAAAGTCCCCAGTGAAGGCTGAGCAAGGTATCCCTCTGCTCTGTTTCTACTCCCACGGAGGTCATCAGAGGATAAAGACAACAGGGGGCAGTGTGAGGTAGTACACAAAGCTTGGGCTCTTGGTCCTGTAGGATGGAGGCTGAATTCCAACTGTGGAACTCATGGTGGGGATAACTTCAGGCCAGTAGCTAAACATCTTTCTTTTATAAAATAAAGGAAATAAAATCTCTTGGCCTGAGTGGTTTTTCATATGTGTATATATATATGAATATATATGTATGAAAAAATACATGCACACACAAACACTCGTGCTTTGGAACAAGGGTTCAGTGTTCATAATTTAGTGTTTTCAGAGTTTGCAGAGGATTTATAGAACACTGCAAATAATGAATAAAAATAATCAACTGTGTATTCACATATATATTTGTATATGTATGCATTATGTGGAACACACACACACACACACACACACTCCTTCCAAAGGAAATGTAGGCAGGGAATGCTAACTAGACCTTAGTCTCAGTTCAATAACTAGTATCTATCCATGGGTGAGCTCAAAAAAGTTTATCTTTATGCCCACTGGTTCGCTAATATGTAATGATAGAGTTGAGGTTCTGGTGATAAAATGGGTTTAAACAGATTTGAACATACCCAAAACGTCTAACGCACTCTGATAATGGGAAGATAATAGTCATGTGGTTCATGACCAGGCCAGGGTATTTATTTTATGGAACCTGTAGTCTATGTTGAACTCTTTGAATGTGGATTTTAATCATTGAGTTATTTTAAAAGTCTTTTCAGCCAGGCACTTTTGGCTCAGCCTGTAATCTCAGCTACTCAGGAGGCTAAGATTTGAAGATCACCATTCAAAGCCAGCCCAGGCAGTAAACTCTGTAAGACCCTTATCTTCAATAAAGTACTAAAGCCAGGCACTGTTGGCTCATATCTGTAATCCTGGCTACTCAGGAGGCTGAGATCTGAGGATCACGGTTCAAAGCCAGCCTGGGTAGGAAAGTTCGTGAAACTCTTATCTCCAATAAACTACTCAGAAAAAGCTGGAAGTGGTGCTGTGACTCAATTGGTAGTGCACCAGCCTTGAGCCCAGAGCTCAAGCCCTGAGTTGAAGCCCTAGGACTGGCAAAAGAAAGAAAGAAAGAAAGAAAGAAAGAAAGAAAGAAAGAAAGAAAGAAAGAAAGAAAGAAAGAAAGGAAGGAAGGAAGGAAGGAAGAAAGAAAGAAAGAAGGAAAGAAGGAAAGAAGGAAAGAAGGAAAGAAAGAAAGGAAGAAAGGAAGGAAGGAAGGAAGGAAGGAAAGAAGGAAGGAGGAAGGAAGAAAGGAAGGGAGGAAGAAAGAAAGAGAAGAAAGAAAAGAAAGAGTTACAAAAAAAAGCCAAAGCTGTGGCTTGGTTGATAGAATGCTAACCTTGAGCAAAAAAGAAGCTCAGGGACAGTACTCAGGTTCTGAGTACTAGGACCGTGACAAAAAAAAAAAATAACAAAACACCCCCCTCCTACTATTTTTGATAAACTTGTATTAAAGTCAGTTGTGGTTTGCCCTTTGCAAGATACCCAGGATACCAATGAATAAACAAGATTTACCTGTCAAGAATTTCATTAGGGAAAGAGATGAACATGCTACTCAAGACTAGGATTGGCCACCCCAGACTTACATTGGACTCAAGTTCTTCATATGACCTTAGGTCTTCACCTGACTCTAGGGACTCTACTCACATTAGTTGTGTATCTCTGCTTGCTTGTGCATTTGTGTGTTTTTACTTACATGTATTTGTTTACTAGAATAAAGTAGGAGGTTTCTCTGTACAAAGCACTATCAGCTAAAAGTTCTTTCCTAAAACATGACCCATTGCAATAAATTCAGTGCAGATCTTTCTGTACAGTATTTTCTGGTACATCTTAGCATTCCATGTCTGCTAAATGTCTAGGAACGTTTTCACTCTTATTAAAGGCATTATATACTTTTTTCCCTAGTCTAAAAATGTAGAAATATCTCAGCCAAAGTAGGATTGTGCTTTCTGTACTAACACCTTTAAGATGCCACCAGTTCCTAGCTTCTGGCAGAAGACTAAAAGCTTACATTCTTAAAACAACTGCCTGATTTCAAACACTGGCTCTCAATGTGGAAAAGTTTTAGACAAGTTATCTAACTCCTTTTCTTCAATTTTACTATCGGTACAGTGGGAATGATGCCACCACCTTCATAGGGCTTTTCAGGGTATTAGGTGACAATTCCTGTAAATCATTCAGAACAGCACCTGCACACTACGTATTCAGTGAGCAACAGTGTTATTGTTGATGTTATATAATGGAAGCAGTTTCTTGGCTGCCTAGATTGATTTGTTAGCGTTTTGGGCCTTGTCTGGCAGAAAGTTTTCAGCATTCCCTAATATAGTGTTTGGATAATGTTGAGCCCATGAGCTAATTATTCCTCAAACCTATGCCAGGAGGAGGCCATAGAATCAATGGACTGTACCTACTAATGAGGGTTGTGAGGGTTTACCTCTTACAGCTATATTTCTAGGAACAGATTGTTGAACTATAGAAATTAGGAGTGGTTAAATGGAAAAAGGAATACATTTATGGAAAAGTTCCTCATATTCTGTGTCAAGGAATGCATTGTCTTTAAGAGTTTATCATTCCGTTAGAACCATATTATATATCATATATATATGATATTTAATATATATATAGAGAGAAAGATATATATGATATAATATATATTATATATATGATATAATATGATTAGAGAGAGAGAGAGAAAGAGAGAGAAAGATAGGCTCTTGCTATATAACTGACTCTGGCCTTGAACTTGGGTTCTTTCTGCCTTAATAACCATACTTTAGGACAATTTTAATAGTACAGATTTCCTGGAATTTCTGCTACCTGTCGTTCCCCAATAATTTATATACCACTAACCTGATATGAACATTTGAGTAT
Source organism: Dipodomys ordii (assembly GCF_000151885.1). Taxonomy (NCBI): domain Eukaryota; kingdom Metazoa; phylum Chordata; class Mammalia; order Rodentia; family Heteromyidae; genus Dipodomys; species Dipodomys ordii. The sequence continues at coordinate 16,389,123 of NW_012267233.1, forward strand.
TGGCATATACTGGAAATGTGAATGGCATCAAAATGCCCTCACTAAGTAGACATCATGGACCAGATGGAAGTAATGATTTCTTTCCTAACCTGGTCTTTGTTGAAGGCATCCTAGGGCCTATGTGCTTTCACTTTTAGATTGGTGACATCAGAGGGCTGAGAGAGAAGAGATAAATTATGGGGTATTGTAATTTGTGTGATGATTCCAGGTTTTCTATGAATCTCCTGGAACTTTGCTTAGAGACCCAATAATGGTTACCCTTTCACCATAATAACAGTTCCTGGTTTTATATATAAAAGCTCCAGGTGATGACACCTGATTTGGCAGAAAACACTGACATAAACAAACAAACAGAAAATTTGAACCACTAAAACAACCTCAAGAAAACAGCTTTCTTGAATGCTTTAGATAACTTTGCTGTATAGCTGAGAATGTAGTCTTTACTGCTTTGACTTCCAGAAAACTCACGGCCAAGTTTATAGCTTAGTTTTTACAAGTATATGATAGAACAGTCTGACAGCTGTTTCATGCATTTGTCTCAATCTTGGATTTGATGTTTCTTTATTAAACTCTTTATGACGTGATTTCTTCAGATATCTATTTTTATTGTAATGTATATATAGTATAAACCTTAGAAAAACATTTTCTAAAAGAATTTTGGACATATAGATACCTATATATGATGCAATTGGTGTGAACAGTATTATTCTTACCCTAAAGAGCTCACAATATAGTGGGCAAAGCATGACAGAGACATATAAAACCAATTGCAGAGCTGTTTTGTAAGTGATGCTAAGGTGGTGTGGGGACACAGCATTATAAGGGCCATCTTGAGTTGTAACCACCAGGATTACGGCTGGGTAGCCCTGGTCTGTTTTCCTTGCAGTTTCTTAGCATAATATAAACAAACAAGACTGTGGAGGTGGTATGTGGAGCTTTACAATGGGACCCTGGTGCCATCATCAGCGCCTAGAGCGTGCCTGACACCCTCCATGTTAGCTTGAGCTAAACCAGGTGCATTCTAGTTCAGAGGAAGTTGCTTTTACCCTGACCCTTACCTATACTTCTATTTCCAACTCCAAGTGTGGGAACCCACCAATTTTTGCTGCTGATCGAGGCTAGCTTTTGTTAGCAAGTCTCCAACAAATTGCAGTACCATCCTGGACCTTCCTTCCTTCCTTCCTTCCCTCCTTCCTTCCTTCCTTCCCTCCTTCCTTCCTTCCTTCCTTCCTTCCTTTCTTCCTTTCTTTCTTTCTTTCTTCCTTCCTTCCTTTCTTTCTTTCTTTCTTTCTTTCTTTCTTTCTTTCTTTCTTTCTTTCTTTCTTTCTTTCTTTCTTTCTTT
>NW_012267233.1:16390514-16399913 GCF_000151885.1 Dipodomys ordii
TTCTTCCTTCCTTCCTTTCTTTCTTTCTTTCTTTCTTTCTTTCTTTCTTTCTTTCTTTCTTTCTTTCTTTCTTTCTTTCTTTCTTTCTTTCTTTCTTTCCTCCCTCTCTCCCCTGTCCTCCCCTCCCCTCCCCTTCCCTTCCTTTCTCTTTTTTGTAGGTCATGGGGCTTGAACTAAGGACCTGGGTGCTGTCCCTGAGCTCTTTTGCTCAAGGCTAGCACTCCACCACTTTGAACCACAGCACTACTTCTGGCAGTTAATTGGAGATAAGAGTCTCACGGACTTTCCTGTCCAGGCTGGCTTTGAACCATGATCCTCACATCTCAGCCTCCTGAGTAGCTGGGACTATAGGATTGAGCCACCAGCGCTGGCTCTGAGTGTCTCTTTCTTGTTTCTCACGGCAACAATGAAACTGGGTTGTTTTGGAACAGCCCTTAAGATACATCCTCCCTTAGCCCGAAAGAACTCAAGTCTCTGGGAAGACACATATATAAACAAATGGCTGTTCTAAAATGTGATTTATTCTAAAGCTGAGTACACATAAAATACTGTGAAAACACAGGTGAGACACAATTAATTATATCTGGGATAGGAAGTCTCAAGGAGAGAGAGAGAGAAAAACAGAGAGGTGATGGCATTTCAGCTTGATCTTGTGCATAACAAATGACTTCCTGTAAGATATTTCCCACCTGTTTTGAATTAACTAAAATGATTAGGTCTTAGATTTTTATAAAGGTCATCTCTACTAGAGCAGAGAGTGGATCAGTCTTGTAAAAAAAAAAAGCCATTTAAAACTCATCAGCTTCATTTTGAATAGCTACCAGGGTGAATTAGTGAAAAAGTTCATAGAGATTTTGAATCTCAGAGTGGGACAAATATTTTAGAGGTTTAACAGAAACCATGTACAGTTAATTCTGTGTAATATAAAGTAATAATGTTAGCTACCCAGGGTACTACTTGACTAATTTAGATCTAACCCATGGTGTGGGGAAGAGTGTGATACTGATGAATGAGACTAGCAAAGACTTTGAGAACACTTGGTAGCAAAAACAAACTATGCATTCTCCAAACCTGCTTCATTTTCCTTCTGAGTTTTCTTCAGTTTTCCACTCTTCTTCCATAGAACTGCTTAGTCTCTGACTGACTGGCCTGTGAAAATCTCCACATTTGATCATTTAGCCTTTTGCTTCTCCTTCCATGGGGGCACAGAGTGTCAGAGATGGAGGCTGTGTCCCTAGAACAGCTTCGGAAAAGCTGTTTAACCCAAAAATACCCACCCTGGATTTCATGTAAGCAAGGAAATACATTGTGTAAGAATATGATGAGACTTGGGGCTGCTGTTCTAACAGTTAATCTACATCCATATACCCTCTATACATTGATGTAAAACCTTCTACTTTATATATATTTTTTATTTATTGTAAAAATACTGCATAGAGGGGTCACTGTTAAATGAGTAATGAATCCATTTCCTATCAAATGTTGTTCCCTCCTCCTTTGTTTTTCCCCTACCATCCCTTCCCATCCCACCTCCCCAACTCCTCCCTCCCCACCCCCTTAAGTTGTAAAGTTATTTTTCAACACCTTCTTTCGTTTTCCTACATCTGTCTTCACAATCATATTGACACACAGTGGGCAAGTTAATAAACAAACATTTGGAGAAATCCACAAATAAGGATAATCTACACACACTGAATAAAGGTTGGTATTGCAACTTCAGTCTATCAAGTATGTATAAAATAGAGCAGCAAAATAAGCAGATCATTTAGTTCTCTGAGGAATATTATCCATATAATACATGTGTGGAACCCCCTAGAGGATGGTGCCTATGTCAGACCCAAGACATGCAGTTGAAACACCAGGTGCTCATGTGTTGCTACGGTGTGAACATTTGGCAGAGGGCTCTGAATTTGTTTGGTAGATCAGTTAGGTTCTTAAATAGCTGTTCCCATCGATGAGCAAGCACTGCAAATAAGTGACATTCTACTCAAGAATATTTTGTAAGCTTTCCCTATCACTGCCCATCAACCAGGCATTACTCTAGTTTTCTTGAGTAGTACACTGAACAAGATAGATTTGGTCTCTGTCTTCAAGAACCGTATCATCTAGTAGGAGAAATATATATTTACTACATGGTGATAGGTATTACCAAGGAAACAGGCCAGGGTATGTTTTCTTTTCTCCTTTCTGGACAAAAGGATACTGTTATACTTCTTCAGTTACTTAAGCAGCAAAGTAACACCCGAAGAACTTTTGCTATATAAAAAATAAATTCAGTTTCCAAATTCCTTAAGCTTGTTCTTTCTCCTTGGTCATAATTGGTAAAGCATGGATAGCAAGTTGGGAATAACGTTTGGGATGGAGGTCATACTTTTGTCTTACATGTGCTGATTTATTAAGGCACTGATGGGGCTGTGCAAATGAATTAGCCTGTGAGTATATAGCCATGAATCTCCATGTAGACAGCCATATATAGATATGTATATATCAATTTCCTTTTTGTACCTATTGCTAGATTGCTCAATGGCTAAGGTCTTTTAAATTCCTTAGTTAATTCCTTAATAAGATGTCAAAATTAGTGAATTATTGAGCCTATAATTATCAAACCTGGTTTTCTTTCATTCAAATCCCATGCCTCTAATACATTAGTCATATTGCTACAGCTTACTTTCTTTAAGCTCAACTCATATTACCTATTTATCCAGTTTCAAACACCTTCAGAAGTACTTACTGCTAATGCATTATATTCAACTTCATAATCGCATTTCAATGCCCTTCACTGTTTGGCTCCAAGTAGATTTCTAATTCCATCAATAATACCCGCTGTCTGTCTCCACCACACAACCAAAATCTTGAACTCATCCTTAGTTCCATATAAGCCCACCTGCCTTTCCTTATTTTTACTTCTCCACAATATTTCCAGGCTGTCCCTTGACTCATCACCCAATGGGCTACCTGAATGGCCACTGGTCCTATGGAATGAACTAGCATCAGGGATGGGAGCTGAGGGCAGGATGGCTGAGCCTGCACTCTGGACTGGTACTAGAGATCACTGCAATGGTGCTGCCTGAGGATGTTTTTGGAGATTAGTAGCAAAGAGTCAGGGGAATTGGCTCACTCCTGCACCCCTGCCTGCCCTCCTATTAGAATGAGTAGACAGCCCCATCCCACAGTTAGCACCCTCTGATCTGCTTTCTTCTGAGGAGTGGGTGTGAGGGATGAAGACTGGACTTAAGGGTGCCCCAGGAATCAGAATCTGGAAGTCGTGCCTTACATACGTCTATTGCTTCACCATCATCTGAACATGTACAAAGTGCAGAATTCAAACAGGGACTAACGAACACAGAATTTCCAGGAGTGGAAGGTGAGTTCCGAGATTTGCATGTTAAAGCAGTTTTCTTCACAGATGATCCAACTTATGAGAATCACTTCTCCACTGATGGGCAGGCAGCTTGTGAGACAACCTTCATACCAGTCCTATTATTGCAGTTATGAAACTAAGGGCTGCTTTAATTTCATTTCTTCATGCATTTATACCAGTGTATGGCTCCCTATTGCCTTATGGATGTAGTGGGAGAATGAAGGGCCAGGAGAGCTGGAGTGAGGGAAAATAAAGGGTGCTTCTTCTGGGTGCAGATTTGATAGCCACATGGAAAGGAGGAAAATATTACTGATATCCTTAATAACAGTCACTGCTTTTTTGAATATTAAACACTGAGTTGGCAAACCCAAAATGTCTGCAGTCCCCAGTGCTTCCCACTTGCTTTCCCCCACCATTACCCAGTCCCGTTTCTATAACTTATGTCCTCATCTCTGAATCTTCACACTACTGTGGCTCGTGGTGAGATCCTGAGAGGAGTATTAAGGAAGGTCTCATTACATTTCCTTATTGTTATTTGTTCCCATGTGTGTTTTATAATGTATACAGTAGGTCTTAGATAGAGTCTAAATGGTTAAACAGACATTCATGTGGAATGCTTACCCTTATTTAACTAATCTACACCTTCAAAACACTGCCAGCTGTCTTGACTATGCAGCAACCTGATTCTCTAAGCTGTTACTGAGGCCTGGATCCTCTTTTCTGATGCTAAGGCTGGGAATTCTGTGCTTTAGATTCTCCTAGGACTCGAATGAATTTCCTTTTGGTGCTCATCCATTGGAATCAGCATTGCTATTTGATATTTGGAATTTCTCATCCTAGTACTTGACCTGGTAGGTATTGTTCTGAAACAACTAAATCTTGCTCTCAATCTAGTGAGATTAACCCTTACTTGTGTCTCTACCCAGGTCATAACCAATTACATATATTGATTATTCACATAATTCAGAAAAAATTAAGTATCGCCTTTAGCTAAACACTTATTCTTTCCTACCTATGGTCTAACTCAGATTATTCTTCATTCCCTTATGTATTTGAAATGCAAAATGTTTATATTCTTAGCTTTTTGAAACTGTACCAATTAAACATGTCAGCATAATAATCACTAGATAGCAAATGTTTGATTCTATGTATCTAGTGCTGGTATGTACGTGATTATGTACGTGAACAACTCAGAGCCATTTAATTTCTTTTTTAGTTAAATATAAATTTATACCGCTTTGGCTACTCTTTCCAGGACAGCCTTGTCACAGCCATAAATCATCTCATTTCAGCAGCTACAGTAAATAATTGGGCCCCTGAGATATTGTTTTCCATCTTTTCTGCAGAGAGCGCCCTACAACCTTTGGGTTCTCCCCAGGGGCGGCAGGGTGATGGTGCTGTTGCCTCTGGCCTTTCATTTATTATTTATTTCATTTATTGCAGGACTCAGAACAAATTGGAATTGGCAAAAAAAAAATTGGAGAGGCAGGCTGTGGAATGATAATAGTCAAAGTTCTAGTGATTACCAGAAAGTGTGAGGAGAGAACAGAAAGTGGAGAGATGAGAGCAGCATCATGTAATATTTTACATAGAAGATTTTTTCTTTAAAGAAAAATTCTTGTGACCTAACTATCAGATTGTCATAGCTTATTTTATATTTTATTGTATTGTCAAAGCAAGGCCTCCCTTGGAAGCAGTCTTCAAAGGTTCTGGCTAAGCCAGGAGCTGAATCAGGAACTTGATTGCTTCCCAGGGGACAAAGATGTCCCCTCTAAGTTTCCGTTTCTCTGGTAGTCAGCACCATGGACTGGTCACTTTTCCCAGTCCTACAGTGTGAAAGGGCTGGCTTAATAGCATGTTATAAGCTTTTCTGCTTAGTTTCTGGTTGACAAAATACTGTTTTGTACTAAGATTGAATTTGCTGCAGTTGAACTTGACTCCAGTTCAGTAGATCTTTATCATATACCATTCATATAGTACTAAATTCTTCTAAAAACAAGGGGCTTTTAAATGACATGATCCCAATCGATGTTAAAAATGTATTTTCTAAAATACATAGAGTCGGGCTGGGATGTAGCTCAGTGGCAAAGCGCTTGCCTAGCAAGCGCAACGTCCTGGGTTTGATCCCCAGTACCAAAAAAAAAAAAAAAAAAGAAAAGACAAGATAAAATACATAGAGTCTATCTAGCCCAGTAGTTAATACAGAGTCAGTACTTAATACACTGACTTTCTTTATCTTCTACATATGAATATAAATGAAATACATATACAAACACACAGGCAAACATATATTCTGACTTTTAGAATTTTAGAGTTTGCATAAGGGTCCTAGAGGATACATAGTAATAGGCAAGCACTATTAATATTCTCCAGGTGAGGAAATGGGGAAATAACTTGGAGAATCACTTAGCTAGGTTTTATCCACAGACCTGCCTAGCTCGGGTCACTGTTCCTAACCATTATGTGAGAATACCACTTAGATCACACTTAAATCCATGCCACCAACTTAGATGTATCAGTCAGTTGCTGTATAACAAAGCATACCCAACTTGGCCGCTTAAAAGAACATTTGTGACATTGTGTTGCACAGTTTCTGTAGGTTAGGAATTTAAGAGTGTCTTAAATAGGCAGTTCTGACTGGGATCTCTCTCTAATGAGGTTACAGTCAGAGTTGGCTGAGACTACAGTCATCTCAGGGTTTGACCAATGCTAGAAGATTCATTTTTGAAGTGCCTCACATACATGGCTAGCAAATTATAGCTGGCTTCTGGCTAGGGGCTTCTGTTTCTTCTTCTGTCAATTGACTGCTGAGTGTCCTTAAATTGTGATGCCAGAATTTCCCTGCAATGAACAAACTAAAGGATCAAGGCCAAAGCAGCAATGCCTCAGAAGTGATATATTATATTCTTACCACATTATATTCACTGTATAGCCAACTCTAATTTGATGGGGGAAGAACTATAATAGTGTGAATGGCAGGAAGCATGGGTTATTGGGAACAATCTTGAGGCTGATTAGTATACCAAACCACTTCTTATTCTGTTTATATAACCTTTTCCACTCAAGATTCTAGCTAAGCATTCTTACTTTTTTTCTACTTATTTTTCCTTTGTAGAAAATACTGGCCTCCCTCCCTACAACCTTACAGTATAGTGATTTTGAAGGAAACCTTGTAGTTGAGGATCGTTTGTCTAGCTCTATTTGAGCTAATGTGAGAATAGGTTTGGCAGAATGGTGAGCTTCTCCACTGGTCATAATCTTTTCTCTGATGACCTGCTTGGTAGAATCTCCATAGCACTGTGTAATTCTAGAGACAGCTATGAAACAGAGCTCTCTTGATACCACATTTAAGGGCCAACCATGAATCAATTCTGTAAGGTACACAGAGCTATAAATATGTCTCTGCATTAATAATGATGATTGGTGGTTATATAGAAACACAGCATATTGACAAATGCCTTATTGGGAAGAAGGTCATTTTATTTTGTTACCTCTCCTTTAATAATATTATTCATTCTGTGCATCTTTTCAGCCTTTATATAACTTAATGAAACAAACCACTAAAATACTAGTTAAGAAAGGAACTGTGCTTTCCAGAAATGATGCCTGATGAGATGTTTAAAAAGGCACTGCACTTCCAGTCCCTGCGTTTTTCTTGTTCCAAGGATGTCATTATCAATACTAATATAAATTTTTCATGGCTTGAACCATTATACAGGGAATAAATTTTTCAATTTTTCAAGTTCCACTGAGTATATTAGCAAAATTATGTCTCCCAGCAGTCCTGTGTGAATGCCAGTAACATCTCTAATTTTCAACATTCTAGATCTTTTTATATTTTTGCAGGTCTACAGTGAAGAAAGGCAAAACCTTCTCTTATTTCTTCTTCCTGATCACTTTCTCTTACCTTCCTAATGATCTTATCTGAGCTTTTAAAATGATAAATGTAAGGTCCATTCCTGGACAGCGAACAGACCTCGCCCAGTACCTGCGTTACCTAGGCAACTGGGACACCTGGAAGAGGTCACATCCGCATCCGCTGAGGTCACATCTTAAACTGATGTGGCCACACCTTTCTCCCACCTGACCCCACTTCCCTTTACCTGGACACACCCTTCCCCACCCCCTACCCTATATAAGGCCTAAACCGCGGCCAGACCGCCCTTTTTCCTTTGCCAGCCGCGTGGAGTGCCAACCTTGCCTGGTCCCAGCAGGTCTACTGAATAAACCCCTTACCTGAATACCACGTGCGTGGTGCAGTTCTTACTCGGCTACCTCTTTTTAAAAACCTAACATAAATTACCTTGTGGAGGTGAGGAGGGGCAATCGACTCCCCAATGTCCTTGTTGCCCACACCTTGGGCAGGGTCCAGGTGGAGATCGTGGTGAAGGACAGAATTTCGCCCAGTGGCCCTCTTGCCCACACTTGAAGCATGCTCCAGGTGGTGTTTGTTGGGTGCGTCTCCTCAGAGGAGGCTGGATGGCAGCAGCCAGGATTTGATAGTTTTCCCTCTCACGGGCTGTCTTATCGGCAATCTCCTGTTCCTCCCAATTATTGAAAACTTTAAATGCCATACTCACCAGATCTCGTTGAGGGGTCTGAGGATCATTCTCAGCCTTTTTTAACTTTTTCCTAATATCGGGGGCTGATTGGGCAATAAAGTGAGTATTAAGAACCACCTTAGCCTCTGCTAACTCTGGGTCCAGCCTTGTATAGCGCTGGAGCACTACTGTAAGGCGTTCAAGAAATTCCGCCGGGTTTTCATTGGGCCTTTGAGTAATGTGGTTTAATTTGTCATAATTAACAGGGAGATAGGCTGCCTTTTGAAGGCCAGCCACTAAGCAAGTTATCATCCTATTTCTGCTTTCCCGCCCAGGAGCATTATGTTGATAATTCCAATTGGGCTCTTCCCTAGGCACAGCTGTTGCTCCCACTGGAAAGTTAATGTCTAGGCGGTGGGCATCATCAGCATGTGCCTGGGCGGCAGTCCACACCCTTTCTTTTTCCTCAGCAGTAAGGGTAGAGGATAGTATTAGATATATGTCCTGCCAAGTAAGGTCATAGGTCTGAGCCAGGTTCTTAAACTGCTTGACATAATTATTAGAATCTTGGGCATAAGATCCCAGCCGCTTCTCAATCTGAGCAATATCAAACATTGAGAATGGCGCATGCACCCTAATTACACCTTCAGCCCCTGCCACCTCTCGCAAAGGGCACAGGGGGTCTGGTGGAGGTTGTGTGCCACCAGCGCGAGACCGGGTGTGAGCTGCAGGGGGGGAAGAGAGAGAGGGTGAAGGAGAGGAGAGTGAAGAAGGTGGGGAAGGCACCAGATGCTCAGCAGGAAGAGGGGCAGAGTCAAAAAGAGGGTCAGGCACATCAGGCTCCGGAGGGGGCCCTGCACTAGAGTTGGGTTCTCCACGTGCCAGGAGGAGTGGAAAGGCCGGGCATGATTGGCATAGGGCCGGGTTGTCCCGGAGAGCAAAGAATGGCTGAATATGAATGACCTCAGACCATTTACCATTACGACGGCAAAAATCGTCTAAATCTCTGAGAATGACATAGTCCAAAGTCCCATCTCTGGGCCATCGAGAACGATTATCCAGTTGGTACTGTGGCCAAACTTGAGTGCAATAATAAATCAGGCGTTTCTTGTCGATGCAGTCAATAGACAAAACATCCAAGGAACGCAGGAGGCATTTCAATGGAGTTTCCTCCTTTGGGTGTGACTTACAACCACCCATTAGAAATGCAAAAGAGAAAAACGTAGGGGGAAAAATTTAGTGAGTGAAGGAGGGCTTACTGAATGGAAGCGGTGTCCCAACTTACCACCGAGCCCTCTAGAGAGAAGTGAGGAGCAACCAGAGTCAAGTAAAGGCCTAGTAGGTTCTCCGGCGTGGTATCTGGAAAGAGACTGAACGACAGAGAACGCTTAGAGAGTAGGCCACTCACCAAAATGTAGAAGTGTCGAGGAAGATGCAGAGGCCAGCAATAGAATTGATGCACTGTGTCCGCAGCAGATAGACGGGTTCATAAAAGGC
>NW_012267233.1:16400423-16530407 GCF_000151885.1 Dipodomys ordii
GACCCACCCGTCCCTTCCTGTAAAACTTAAACCTAATAGTAGGGTAAGGCAGGATGCTGTAAATCACTTGTCAAAATTAGGGAACAGAAAGTTTCGGTGCATAACGACCAGCACAGGCATGTCTGGGCAAGTACCGACACGTCAGCTATCCCCCAACCCCACCTACCCCATCTGGCCAGCTTAGCCTGACCAATCCCCACCCTGAGCGTAATTTGAAATTAACCAATCAATACCCTGTAACCACGCATCTCGCTTCTGTAACCTCGCTTCTGCTACCCATAAAAATAGGGTGCTTTCAGGCACTCGGCGCGCAAGTCTCCCGATAGACTTTGTCGCCCCGGGTACCCGTGTAACCGGTTCCCAGACACCGACCCGAACCTTGTGGATCTCGTGGTCGAGTGCACCTGGGAGCCTAGGCATGCCCGAATAAACCTCTTGCTGTTTGCATCCGCACAAGTGGTCTCGTTGTTCCTTGGGGAAGGGTCTCTTCAGATTGAAGGACACCCCACGCCGGGGGTCTTTCACCATAAAACATATTGATAAAATTGTAGACTTAAAGAAATCATATTCTAAGATGCTCTGTTTTATCCTGAGTTTTCCACCATTGATAACTCAAGATAATCATCCCTTCTCAAATCTTTGATTTGATCACACCTGCAAACCCCACTTTTTCCATGCAAAGGGACATATTCACATGTTCTGGAGAGTAGGGTGTGAACATCTTTGGGAGGATTCTATATTCATTATTACTCCTATATTTAAGATTCCTTAAAAAAATCACCCAGTGTGATGGGGAGACCCCTTATAGAGTTTGAAGACTTCAATTTGGGTCTGATTTTGAACATACCAGCTAGGTAATGCAGTTAATTTAATTTCTTCATTAACAATAGAAATGGGTACAAAAGCTAAACCATATTGTGCAGTTAGTGTATTTACCCATTCACAATTCTTATAAATATTGTATGTCCTCAGTTCTACAGGCTGAAGCACCATGGGTAGATAATGTCATGGGACCTATCTCAAGAACTTTCAGGCTGGTGAAGTAGGCAATCTATTGTCATCTGTGTAACCTAATGAAAAAATCATGAAACATTAGACAGGACCCTATAGAATGACCTATGTGATGGGAAGTTGTAATAATCAGGATTTGATCTACATAGAAGTTTGGACCTCCCCTAAGAAGTGACCCCCCCCCTTTCCCAATTGAGATGTGGAGAATATGAGAGAGAGGAAGGGAGTATGTCAGGATAGACAACGGGATGGGCAGGTACAAAGTCTCCTGGGAGAAGGAAAGAGAGGGAGTGGAACTGACCTGCAGGGGGTTATTGTTGTTGGAGCAGGAAGAATGGCAAGATTAGTATCATGCCAACAATTAGAACACAATCCAAAACTCCTACTGATTTAGGCAAGTGGCCTAAGACAAATCACTTAATTTTCTACAATGCATTCCCCTCTTTGACATAATAGAAATAATAATAGTAGTTATAAGAATTACTATTAAATAAATAAGAAAATACTGAGTAGGCATGGTGGTGCATGACTGCAATCTTAGGCAGAGAAAGGAGATCTGGGTCTGAGTCTAACCCCCAAATAGTCAGTGAGAGCCTGTCTTGCTTTTAATCTCAGGTAGTAAGAAGATGAAGAGGAGGATAACAATCTAAGTCTAGTGTGAGCAAAAATGTGAGACTTTATCTGGGGAAAAACACATGAAAAACAAAAATATTGGACATGTAGCTTAAGAGATAAAGTGCTTGCCTAGCAAATGTTAGGAACTGACTTCAAGTCCCAATACAACTAAATACATGAATAAATAAGAAAATGCTTAAGAGCAGCATGCACACAATAAGGTAATTGATATCATGAATATTTCAGATTGTCTTAACTATGATCTTACTCTTAGAGCAGCCTTATGATGTAAGTAGAAATTGAGGCAGAGGCAATTAACTGTTCTAGGGTCTTACAGCAAGTACAAGAGAGAAGGTATTTTGATGGGATACATCTGCCTATATGTACCTGGTGCTCTCCACCACAGATGTCCCCCAGAGATAATAGGATACTGCCTCAGGTTTGTAAACTAAACCATAAATAAAAGGCTAGTGATGGTTTATAAATACCAACTAGCTACTCTTTTTCCTTCTATTGTTACTCATATAGTATTTTAATAACAGAAATAGAAGCTGTTTAAGGCTGATCTATTTAATTCCTTCTCCTAATTCATTTTCTGTCTATATTAATTCTAGTAAGAATGAAAGAGAGTAAGAATAAGCAATAAACTCCAAGCGCATTTGTGTCTTCATTGACTTTGTGGCCTTGGTCCTTTTGGCCTGGGTGCTAGAGTTTATTTCTGAGGTACCAATAATATTATAACAGCTTGCTCCCTGTTATGCTCTTACATGCTGGAAATCAAGTGTTTGAGGTAATTAAATAATCTGGTGAGTGGTGATGAAAACTATTTGAGGTTTCTTTAATTTCAAAGTATTAGACTACAGAAATGTACTTGACACTAAAATTATGCAAGCATATTTAATCTTCCTGAAATAAGTTGGAAGACATTTTAAGAATTGTGCTACTCTGAGGATTCCTACCACCATATTAGTGACAGTTGCGCTGCTGTAGTGCAGGAGGGCTGGATTAATATACATTTTGAATTGGTTGAATGCCAGATCATCTTCACTTACTGGAAGTTGTCATGGATTGAAATTCTAAGTCATTGATTAATTTTGTAAATTGAGAAGGCTGTAATGAGAGCTTTCAAATAGTCTCCTTTTAATTTCATTAATGTGAAACAATAAAAAGAATTATGGCTCAAGTGAGACATGCATGACCTTGTAATGTATGCCCAACAAAATCAAGCAGAACTCAGAAGATGAGAAGTTTCCATTTCTGAAGTGATGGATTTTTTTTAACATTCATGTACATATCTGACAGCAGCAGAGTTCAAGTCTTTAACAATTTGGATGCCTGAAAGACAATCAAAGATGGATTTATTCTATCATACACATAACCACCTCCCCCACAAGCATATTTGTATCTATTGGTGATTTTAAACAATGATTATTTAGCATTGAGGGAGGGTACAGGAGTCCCCTGTACCCTACTATTAATTTGTATGATCCCAGACCTCCAATTTCACGTGTAAATTCAGGGGGAGTACCTCTCCAGAAAAAAACGGCATGGGATAAAATATGATTATGAGGTGCGTCTTTTTGTATTGATTAGCGGAATTAAAGACTGAAGAGTGATCCTGACAGCTTGGAGCTTAGCTTTCAAAGTTGGGCCCAACAGCATATCCTATGCATTGATGGAAATAAGACAGTGAAATTCCATTCTCTCTTAATAAGCTTTCTCCCATCTCAAAATTCCCTTTGCTATGCTTCAACTCCGATGTGAAAAAGGAGAACATGTTCAGATATTGAAAAACCGTAGGCCATTACCTACTTTACCACTCATATCAAAGACACTGAAAAGAAAGCACATGTACAATTGATGGATTATTCTCATCATGAAAGTCTGATGACCCCACTTGGGTTTTCAAACAAGGCATTTAATAACCACTGCCTTGTTAAAAGGTGGAAAATGATCTGGCTGGTGGCCTGATAGGACGAGGTTTTATTGATTTTACTGAGGCCCTTGACTTGGGAGATCACAGGCTCCTTAAGGGCAAACTTAAAAGGAAGCATTAAGATGGATGAGTAATTACCTGTGTGATGGATGTCATTCTGTAAACATCAGGATTGGGTAGCTTCTCCTCTGGGTATCAATTGATGGGGGAGGGAGAGAACATAGTCTTCTTCCAACCATTGTTAGTCTTCTTGCATATTTATGGATTTGTTGGAATCTGAGTGTCGATGATTTTGAAAAGATAAACACTTTTCCCTTAAATGTTGGTTTACAAAGAGGAACACGTAGATTGTTATGGGTGCTAGAACAACAAAAGGATGTTTTGAATACTGCTGAAAAAGAAAGATAGAAATGCCATGAACTTTCTTGGTTTCTTTTAAAAGATATTTTTATTTTATTTAAGTAGTTGTACAAAGGAGTTGCTATTCAACAGAACAGTTTATAAATACAGTGCCTCTTGATCAATGTCACCCTTTTTAACATTTTCACCCATCCCTCCTACCCCACTCCTTCCCTCACTTTTCTTGATTTTTAGGTTATGTATTGAATTTTTTGCCATTTAGCCAAGCAATTTATGTACACAATGCATCTTGATCTATGACATCCTTTCAACACTTCACACCCCATCAACCCACCCCTTTCCTTATTTTTTCTCACTTTTGTGGCATATATAATGCATTCTTGTCCACATTTTGCTAATTTCCCCTGTTCATTCATCTACCCTCTCCTCTTCCCCCCCGCCCCTTGCAAGTACTCATTTCCTGGTACTCATTTTGTTAGACTTTGACTTAGTCTTTCTAAAGAGTTATACTAGTTGTGTTGTCCATAGATTCTATTATAGTTAAGTTAATTCATTTATAACTGCTTGAGTGCCTTGCCTCCCAATGTGCTTACTTCTGGATTTATAGGCATGTTCTAGTTCCTACTAATGAGGGAAACCATGCAACCTATGTTTCTTTGTGTCTGGCTTACTGCACTAAACATAATACTCTCCAAGTTTTCCTTTTCCTTACAAATGGATTGAACTCTCAAAAAATAAACCCTCAAAGAAACCACAACCCAATTAATACACGAGCCAATGACTTAGAGATTTCTCAGAAGAAGAAGTAAATCTGACAATAGACACATGAAAAAATGTTCAACATTTCTGGCCATAAAGGAAGTGCAAGTAAAAACAACACTGAGATTCCACCTCACCCCAGTTAGAATGGCTATGATCAAGAATAGCAATAATAACAAGTGCTGGCATGGACATGGCCAGTTATACTGTTATACTGTTGGTGGGAAAGTAAGCTATTCAATTACTTTGGAAAGCAGTGTGGAGGTTCCTCAAAAAACTAAACATAGACCTAACTTATGACCCAACAATTCCACTCCTGAGCATTTATCCAATAGAACACAAAGAAGGATATAATAAAGCCACCACCACAGCCATGTTTACCATAGCCAAGATATGAAATCAGTCCAGATGCTCCTCAATGGCTTTCATGGTTTTGAGTCTCCCTAGAATTAATATCTTCCAAACCTGAGCTCTCAGCCAGGTGCTGGTGACTCACACCTGTAATCCTAGATACTCAGGAAGCTGGGATCTGAAAATCATAGTTCAAAGCCAGTCTGGGCAGGTGGTTATCTCCAATCAATCACCAGAAAATCGGAAGAGGAATTGTGGCTCAGAGTGGTAGAGTGCTAGCCTTGAGTGAAGAAGTTCAGGGATAGTGCCCAGGCTCTGAGTTTAAGCCCCATGGCCAACAACAACAACAAAACAAAAACAAAAAACAAAAAATAATAACAACAACAATAACAACAAACCCCTGAGTTGTCATGAAGCCATTGTTTGAAGATCTCCAAATAATATCTGCAGAGGCCTGTGGGCAGCAGTCTGGAAAGGAGTTTCTGGGTAGGAATCAGTGCTACTAGTATTTCAGGATTTCATAGAGTACTGGAGAATGGAAATAAAGAAGCAGTGCTTAGAGTGGTAGAAATATAACTTGTTGTTGTTTGGAGCTCTAGGTGCCAGTATTTTGTGAATCAGTATACTCTGACCCTTTGTGGAATGGGATTCCTAGGCCTATCTCCTATGGGGTGAGAAGTGTCACTGAATTTGTGTAATTTCTTGTGACTCAATAAAACCATGTTGTTGCATCCTTAACTATGACTTAACAAGGTCACATTGAGGCTAGAGAGGGAGTGAGAGGAGGTGGCCTCTTGGGGGAGTTGAATTTTTGTGATGTCTGAAATTCCTTTAATTCTATAATATTAGAGCATTTTTTAATGCAGCAAAAAGAAATTTTATCTGATTTGCTATGTACCACAGAAAGAATGAGTTTGGGATTCAGAAAGAAGGGCCACCTGATTTCTAATTTGGCCTACATCTTATCTGTGAGACTTTCGGCAAGTTTCTTTTTTTTTTTCTAACTCCATTTTCTCTCACTTTCCATCATTCTTTCTTTGTTCATTTTTCAAACAACTATTGGTCAAATGCTATGTACTAAATGCTAGTAGAGAGATAGCTTGGACGCTATACACCAGACTATAAGAGAAATCAATGATGATTTAAACATGATTGTTTTTCACAAGGAGTTAAATACATAATTAAATGCAGTATTATCAGGGTTTTCATGTACATAGATGATACAGTGGATAGTGTGAGAGCCTAAAAAAAGGAAGTGATGGGATTTTCAGATTAGAGAATAGTCTGGAAACCATTCAGAGAGGAGATAATGTATAAATTATCGCTGAAAACGGACCAACAAGGAATATGGTTGGGGAGGTGGGCAAGTGCCAAACTGTGGAGGGGGTTAGAGTTGTCAAGTGGTTACCCCTTGTTGGGGGATGTCTTTGACTGGATGGAGGATCAGGGATCGGCCTACCAATCAAGAAGACAAACACCATCAAAATAAATGTTCCCTGAGTGAAAGGTTACAAGTATTTATTTATAGACATCCCTCTAAAAGTCTAGATTTTACAGGTAAAAAAGAGATGGGGTGCTCTCTTCAGCAGCACATATACTAAAATTGGAACAATACAGAGATTAGCATGGCCCCTGTGCAAAGATGACATGCAAATTTGTGCAGCGTTCCATATTTTTTTTATTGGAATTGAACATTACAACTTCGGGCAGGGGTTGGGGGGGAATTGGGGTGGGAGGAACGTGGGAGGTGGGGGAAGGAAGGGATAAGGGGACAACAACAAGGGAAGGGGTAACAATGATCGACAAGTAGTGTACTCATTGCCTTACTCATGTAACTGTAACCTCTCTCTACAGCATCTTTACAATAAATAAATAAATAAATAAATAAATAAAAATGAGATTGTGTGCCTCTTTGGATGTCTTTATGCATTTTAATAATGTATATAGCAACCTGTTTTTGTTTTCTTGTAATCACAAGCCAATGCTATCCCAGAATATTCTAACAATGTACTGAGCCCCTACACTATGTAAAGAAGATCAGAGATAATTGAAACATCACTATTGTTCTCAGATATTCTAGCTTAATAGGTAAAGTCAAATAGAGACACTATGTTGAAAATGAACTATACAATTTATGGGGAGGAAGGTCAAGAGGGAAAAACTGGGGGAAAACAAAGAGGAGACACTGTTCAAAAAGAAATGTTCTCATTACCTGACTTATGTAACTGTAACTCCTCTGTATTATCACCCTTACAATAATTTTTTTAATATGGTATTGGTATAGGAGGAATCACTTGTTTGTTAAGAAATACATTGTCCAAAGCTACCAGCAGTTCTTTTGTAAGAGACACCAAATCTTCCACTCACCTATCAGGCAAGGAGTGTGACTCTTCTGGCTTCTATTCTGCTGTATAAAGAATAAGGTTTTTGTGTATCACATAGCAGGATATGTCTAGGGCCAAAGAGTTCTATGAGATATATGAATACTTTGTAAAATATCACATGAATTTAACTTGGTTTGCAAGAGATCTAAGCATTATTATAACATCTGTAAGCCTGAAACAAGAACAAGAAATCCCACATTTTATATCCAGCTTGGGAATAAAAATTTAACGGGTCAGCTCCTAGGGATCCAAGGGAGGTGAGATGCTAAAAATATACATTAATACTAATCATTGAACAAACCATTTTTGCGCCAAGGGGAGGAATGAATGTGACAGTACTTATGAGAATAGTTTGCAAAAGTATTGTTATTCATCTGTTGTAATTGTATTCCAGCAGTAGGATATATCTCATAATAATATATGGAAGATTCTATTTTATGTGAGAAAGTGCCCAATGACTAGAATATCTTTTTCATTGTATTTGTATTAACTGGCTTTTTCCAGAGAAAATACTAGTGCATAAGCATTTCAGTTTGTCAGAGTGATCTGTAGTGATCTTTAGTGAAGTATTGTTATAAATGATGAATGTATAAAAGGTATTTGATCCATTTTTCTCTTCTCTCTGGTGAATGTTACAACCACTAACTAAACTATATAAGAATATAGTAGACTGGTAAAATGCCAGAATTTCCTTGATTTCAACATATCATAAAAGGAATATCAAGGACCAATTTATTCTAATATATTTCTGACCTCTATATTTTCAGCCTACTGTTCATTTTTTAGCTTAAGTCTTTGATTCAAGGATATCCACAGGCTCTCTCTTAATTCTTTTTTTCTGCAGGGACAAAGTTGATTGGAAGGCCAATTCATATGTCTGTGATTTCTCCCAGGAAAAGAATTCTTTCTAATGTATTATTTTTTGTTTTACTCATTTGGAAATAGTGCACTGTTGAAAGACATACTTTATATTTCAGGTGCATTCAGGATTAAGAGTCAACTTGGGAAGACATCTGTCTGGACTCAAAACATCTGATGTTTTGAGGCACACTTTCCTTGAACAATATTTCAATTTGAGTACATATATTTTATTAGTGAAATCAATACCATTTTTACAATTTTATCCATTTTTGCTTTTCAATACATATCCATGAAATATTGGATTTTGGAGGGAGTTCATGGTAAGTTGTATTTTTTTTGAGAGGAGTAAGAGTTTTAAAATGAAAGGTTTGGGGCTGGAGGTGTGGCTCAAGTGGTAGACAGCATACTCAGCACATGCATAGCCTTGGGTTCAGTCCCCAGTACGATTTCTTTGTTGCTTTGTATGTCCCTCCCCCATGGTATAACCCCTGTTTTCACTGTATTTGATGATGGTATAATTTGGGGAGGGGAAGGGAAAAAACAAATTGTTGAAATGGGGATACAGGTGGACCCATTGCAACAATGAGATGTACAAGAAGCTATGTTGAAAAATGAACTTTGCAATTTAGGCGTCGGCGGGGGGGGGGGACAGGGGAGAGGGGAGAGGGAGGGAGTTGTGGAAATGGGAGGGAAGGGATGGTAGGGGATAAAACAAAGGAAGAGGCAACAATGCTTGATAAGAAATATGCTCATTACCTTGCTCATGTGATTGTAACCCCTCTGTACAGTATTTTCACAATAAAAACTTATTTTTTTTAAAAAAAGGAAGTGTTTTGGATAAGCATATACACACACACACACAAATACACACACTATATACATGCAACCCTTGTAAGACTCATGGCTCTTGCATTAAGTAGGCTTGAGTTTGAATTCCAGTTCTACATGTATGTGAACCATGTAATATTACCTCATCTCTTTCCTCCTGATTTTTTATTATCAAAATAGGGTAATGATATCTGACAAAAGGATATTAATAAAGGTTTTTACCCACTTCTAGTCCATTGTGAATGACTGCAACCATTGCTAAGTGTTAATTCATAAGTGGCTTTGAAGAAATCTCATTTCATGGAGTGAACTGCCTAGATTATCTGTAAATAACCCAGTTTGTTTTCAGAACGACCCAGACTTGGGACCCCCTAAAGAGTCTTGTTTTCACATTACCTTCTTAGATTGGCTGTGGTAATTTACCTAGCAGCTCAGCGGGAGAGCTTGCCACATGTTGAGTTGACCTTAGCTATATTACATTGACCTTGAACAACTCAAGCATCAATAGCTAAGAAGTACTGGATCAAAAAGAAGAAAGAAAAAAAATATAAACACAAAAATAAAACCTCCAAATTTCATTACATGACCATAAAATAACATCCATTTTCTTACAATATGTGCTTTCAAAAAACCCAGAAAATTCTATCATCAAAAGGAAGAAACAAAATGTCTTCTTCCCATTGCTTCAATTTATTTTGCTATTGTTAGTCTTCAGTTTATGTTGTTTAGTTCCTTTTCTAAACACAGCCTAGTGCATTATATATGTATGAAAATAGTATACTGAATCCTAGCAAAAAGTATTTAAAAAGAGAGTGGTTAAGGGAGAGTAATACAGATAGGATGACTTAGATCACTAAGTACATTTTATGCAAGTTGGAAATATCACAGTGAAATCCCTTTGGACAATTAATATAAACTAACAATAAAAATAAGCCTAAAGCATTTTTTCCAATAAAAAAAATAGAATTGGGACCAGATGTAATGATGCACAGATATAATCTCAAATAATTCAGAGGCAGAGATCAGGAAGAGACCAATTTTAGGACAGCTTGAGCAAAAAATTAGTGAGACCTGAATCTCCACAAACAAGCTGACAACACTAGCATGTACCTGGAAACCTAGCTATGGGGAAGCCTTGAATAGGAGGATGTTTGCAAGTCTGACTTTGGGCAAAAAGCATCAGACCCTATAAGAAAAATAACTAGAAGGAAAAAAAATGGCAGAGTGCTGTCTAGCAAGCTGAGGTCCTGAGTTTAACCCCTCTATAGCCAGCAATAATATAATCATACTGAACATATTTCTTTGAAGTAGTTTTTAACTGAATGGTATATTGTGACTATATTTTCAGTTTGTAATGCACTCTAATTTTTTTAATGGAAGTATACAATTACATTACCCTTTAATCAATTCTCTTGGGCATTTATGTTGTAACTAAACTTTTATTATTGTAAATAATACTATGGAAAACATTCTCATAGTCATTAGTTATTTTCATGAGAATACATTCAAATTCCTTAGGATAATACAAACTGAACCAGGTATGGGGGCACGCGTCTCTAATTCTGGCACTCCAAAGGTCAAAGCACGTACACCATGAAACTGAATTGCCAGCCTGAATTGCAGTGAGGCCTGCTGGCCTCAAAAGCACCAAAAAGACATAAAAGAAAGAAAGAAAAGAAAAGAAATTGGAGGCTGCATTTCTGGAATTAGACACTGTTGGTTGCCTGCATGCTTTCATTCCCCCCCACCCAAGAAAGTCTCACTCTCCTTTGGTTTCCCCTTTTCATCCATGTGGCCAAGTTCTCAGTTCTCCGAAGGAGAACTGAGCCCATCTTTGTTCCAGCAAGGGCTGGATTCCTTTTGTTGATTACTGATTGGTAAGAAATGTACGCATTATCCTACCCATGCAATTGTAACCCCTCTGTACAGTATGTTCACAAATAAAACAAAATTAAATTAAAAAAAAAAACTGACCCTGGGATCCCAGAGAAGCACAATATGTTTTCTGGGAGCTTCCAGTACAATGATTTGTTCCTCCTTGGAAGAACATTGCAAAAATGGCTCAGTGCTTTGCTATGAGCACCTGTGAGATCTCAGAAATCGCAGAACTCAGTCTTTGCAGAGCAAGCCCTATATAGGAAGACAGTCACCAGAAACTGCATTAGTGCCAACATTGCACCCTGTTTACCTTTCCACACCCAGCTGTGTGTGCAAACCGATGTACTTCCCCACATCTAAAGCAGCTGGATTGGGATTGGAGTTTTCAGTGCTTATAGCCTGAAGTAGCTCAGCTGAAAAAGGGATCAGAAAGTAGGGGTATTAAGTGTTTACAAATTCTAATCTTAAGAATTGTAAATTAGGAAGTTAAACAACCTCATTCTCCTACAAGCGAGTGGTATAATTTCTTGAGAATACAAGTAAGTTTACTTTATGCTGAATGAGTTTAAGCTCATCATCAGAGTGCATGGCAATCTAAGCAATCCATGACTTTTCTTATTATTGCTCTGTGAAAAATAAACAGTCTTTGCCCTTCCCCTCCACAAATTATACCAATATCAAATACAGTGAACACAAGGGTTATACCGTGGGAGAGGGGCATACAAAGCAACATAGAAATCATCTTATAAATATGTTAGAAACAGTTGCATTAAAGAAAAAAAAACATTTGAATTCTTATCTTGGGGTTCATTCTCTTAACATCAACTTATCTGACCTTTTCTGCTTGACTCAAACATATACTAGTTATTGCAAATAAGGGAAACCAAATCGTTTAACTAGGGATACAGGTGGACCTATTGCAACAATGAGATGTACAAGTCGTTATGTTGAAAAATGAACTTTACAACTTTGGTGTGTGAAGGTGGTGGGGGGGGGGGAAGAGAGGGAGGATGGGAAGGGATGGGAAGGGGAAACAAAGAGGAGGCAACAATGCTTGATAAGAAATGTACTCGTTATCTTGCCCATGTAATTGTAACTCCTCTGTACGGTATTCACACAATAATAAATAAATAAATAAATAGTCCTCCAAACAAGCTCTATTCTCTGGCTCTTCCCGAATATTCTCCATTCTCCCACCTGCCGTCATTTCTTTTTTCAAAAATTGTATTTTATTGTAAGGATGCTATACAGAGGGGTTACAGTTACAGCATCGTTACTGCCTCCATCCCCCTCCATCCCTTCTCTCCCTCCCCCTCCCCACCCTGCAGTTGTAAAGTTTATTTTCAACATAGCTATCATTTCTTTTAGCATTTACTCAGATATCATCTTCTCAGGGCCAACCTCCTACAATGCTAAACTAACACAGTGCCTCAGGTCATAGTCCCCTTCTCTCAGTATTCCCTGCTTCTTAGCACTTATCACCATATAATTTGTTTGTGTAGATACATTTCTATTTGCATTGTATGTACATATAGTATTATGTAGTATAAAATAATTCAGTTCTATGTAGCATTGTATATTATATGCTGATTATATTATCATTATATAGTATATAGTACTATATGTGCATATACTGCATCCATTTTTCCATCTAAGGTAATTATTATCTTCTGGTATTACCCTTCTACTCTCTTCAGATGATCAGCTCCAGTTGAGAAGGAAGGAACCTCTACATTCTTCATGGATGTAAATAATGCCTGTCTTGTCCATGGCAGGAACTCAATAAGTACTTGTGAGTGATTGAACACTGCATCTCTGGATAGGTGGATGTGTTTATCTATCTACTTATTTATCACTTTTACTCTGTTATATTGCCTATCCCTTTTCTTGAGACCTAGCCAGGAGGCCAAGGAGGCAGCTTTGCTGTCCTCAGAGTAGATATCCACCCACTTCTGGTAGAAGCACTAGAATCTTCACACACTGTCTCATAATCCTCCGAACATTGCTAGAAACACTCAGATTCTGGGTCACACAGCAACGGAAGTCCCTAGTGCATTATAATGAACAAAAATGCCAGAGATAAGCTGCTTTTTGCAATCAGATTTAGAAATAAGGTAGCTATGAATTCTGACCTTGCCATCACATGTGTGAAAAGTGTATATACGAGGTATAGAAATAGAAAGAACAAACTTCTTCTTTTTTTTCAGAGCATTAAATCTTGTATTCCATTAAGAAAAACATTTGCATGCAGAAATAAGTCTTGCATATTAAAATTCCTCCTAATATTTCACTAAGGCTTGCACTGTGGCTCTAGGTATCTCTTTTTGATGGGGATGGTCAGGTTGTGTCTTTTTCAAACAGAATTAGTTTTCAAAATACCTGTGATGTGAGTGGAAATTGCTCACTACTTTGCTCTTTAAATGGCATCCTTGGCTCCTGAGAAAGATTTCTGAAAGCCTTTATTTGATTCTTGACAGCTCGGCATTCTTCTAGGCTGCCAGATGAGACTCTATCTTGTCTAAATGTAAATACCTGGTTACTTCACTCTCCATCATGGGGGGCAGCTTATTCTTTTGGTAGGAAGCCTTGATTTTCAAGGAATACGAGAATGAGGGTCTTCATTAGTAGGCAGGCTTCAGACTGTTTCCAGACCTTTTGTTTACTTCAATGGAGCAGACTTTGTTTTCCTGCCCAGTAAGTTTGACAAAGCAGTAAAAATCAGTCCAGTAAATGGATCATAGACTTGAGTGGGAAATCATTCTGTTTTTTTTTTTTTAAGTTCAAAACAGCTATTGTTTCATGATTTTGGACCCTAGTGGGTCAGATGCAGGTAGCTCAAGCTGTACAGGGCACTTAGGACCCAGACTGCTCATCTCAGTGGCTGGAAGGGGCATGGTTGGAGGAAGCTCAGGGTCATTGTCTTGGTCACTTAGAGGAACTGTTTGGTTAGACATCTTTAATAAAAACGCATGTGTTATACACATACTCATAAAGCCATTACCCACTCCTGTTTTTTTAGGGAGAACTTCAGATGAAATCACACTTTTATTTTTGCTGTCATTTCTGTAGCACATCTAGTTCAAGTATCTAGGTGTTTCTCCTAAATATCTCTATTTCAACTTCCAAATCATAGTCTTCCTGTGTTAGTTGAAAGCATTAAAGCTAGAAATTACCATAATAGTGCTATTTACCCCCTCACTTATGGAGCAGCTAGTGCTATTTTTTCCCCCCTTGATTTTACAGAGTGCATTTCAGCTAGCGGTACTTGTGGTCCAGTTGATGAAATTAAATTGTACTTAGGGAACACAGTTGGGCATTGTATCAGAAGACTAAACCAGCAGGCTTGTCATTTCACAAAAGGGACTTCCAAAGATCGTGGTTCTTGTAATCAGAGAGTATTTCATTTGGTCTGTGAGGTTGTGGACTAATGTCTTATTTCACAGCTAATCATCTCCATGTGCTTGTGTAACTAGACCAGTGTTTGAATGATGCAAAAAATTCTATTTCACTTCATGTAAAGATGGGTCTGAAAGTGTAGAGTGGGGAGGAAAGAAAGAGTTGCTCAGCCTGAACCAAAGCAGAAAAGGATATGAGAGAGGGACACACACACAAGCACACAGATTGTATATGTATTAGTGTCTGTGTGTGTGTGTGTGTGTGTGTGTGTGTGTGTGTTAGGGCAATTTTGCTTCACTGATGTTTTTATTCTCAGCTCCAGCACTAGGAAACTCTGTGAACTCACAAGCAGCCTTCATTACAGTGTTTGTGGCACTGCCATAGGGTCTTTGCATTATTTATCCCAGTCGGCTGTACCCATCCGGCTTTCTGGGAATATTTTCAGATGGAATCACTAATTAGCACATATGTGAAAACTTCTCAAAGCATTTGGGCCTCATCCTCATTACTTTTTAATTTTTTTTCTGTTTTCTAACGTATGTCAAAGATAAAATTCTAAATGATGAGTTGGGGGAATTTTCAAACTGAAATGCACATATTCCATGGGAAAATAATTAGTCAAGCAAAGGGACCCTTTTTTCCTATCAGGAAGAAAAAACTCACTGAAATGCATACTGAGAGTGAAGTTGGTTTGGCCCATATACTGTTCTAGGGAGTATTTTATTAGTTAATCCATAGGAAAACTTGGTAAAAGTGCCTTGCAAATATTTTAATAATCTTGTAATCAGTGGATTTATTTCAGTGCACATCTTGTCATTGTTAGACTAGACTGCAGCTTCGTTCTGTTGTCTTCCTCTGCTCTGAATTCTATACAGTTTGAGTAAAATATATCTTTCATAGATCACAGTTCACATATGTGAGAACTTATCATAACTTTGTTTTTATTTAAAAACCATAAGAATAATGTGAAAATAGACATATCTTTGCATCTCCCTCCTTGCTTTTATTCCCTATCATTCTATGTCAAAAATGAAATTATTTCTATATCATCTAGCAAATACATGACATGAAATGTGAATTCTCAGGCAATGGTATTTTAAGATGACAGAAAAACCTGGGTTCAGCCAGAAGAGAAATACTTTTATGGAGGGTAGGAAAGCCATATGAATATTTAAAACTAGGTTGTCACAATGAAACAGAACTCTTCACAAAATAATTCAGGCTTGGCAAAAATAGCCGAATTAGATAGTATGTTATTTCCCAAGTAACATAAGCCTATCAAATAGATATACTGTAAGTAGACCAAATTTATATGTGTGTGTGTGTGTGTGTATGTTTATAAATCATTGGATTGTCTCTAAGGGATTTGTTACACTATTTATAACAATTGTATTTATTTTATAGAAAATTCAGTGCAAATATGTCTCAGATTCATATGAATTCATTGGACCTAGAACAATTAGGTCTTTTTGATGCTGGGATTTAACTTTGAGTATAAAATGTATATAATGCAATTTGGTCACGTGTCTAAATTACATTGTTTTCTAGAACATGTAATTATATCAATTGAAGTTGGTGACTAGTTAATATTGAATGAAGTTGTTTTTAACTTGTTCTCAATAGCCTTCTTTTGCACTCTATTTCTAATATCTTCATGCCTTTTTTTAGGTTTCAATCTGAAGGAAAACTCAAGATTTGCTTAACTACTGTAATCATAAAGCAGAGCCTATATATCTGGAAAAGGATCAACATTTTGGTCTCATCTACTAATTCCCATCATTTGAGGGTGACTTCCTAGAGACTTACAGGTAAGGTAGTGTCAGGTTCTTTTTTTTATTGGTCGATTGTGAGGCTTGAACTCTGGGCTTGGGTGCTGCTGTCCCTGCACTCTTCAGCTCAAGGCAAGCGCTCTACCGCTTGAGCCACAGCACCACTACCTCAGGTTCTGAGAGTAATATCTGTTATTGTTTTAGTAAAGAACTGAATAGCAGTCAGGCACTTTTCATCCCTCAACTAAATTTACACTCATTGGTTCTGTTTTAATAGCTAGTTACGAAGAAAACTGCACAGCATTTTGTTCCCAATTTAAGCCAATTTAAGATGCTCTAAATCGGTACCCTCCAAGATGGTAGCCATCAGCTAAGTGGGGAGAGCAAGTACTTCAATTGTGTGGCTAGTCCACATCGAAGGATGCTGGGAATGTAGACATTCATGTTGGATTTCAAAGACTTCGTAAGAAAAAAAAGAATAGAAGTATCTTTGTTACATGTTAAAATAGAATTTTGGAAATCATAGGTCAAGTAAACTTTATCATTCAAGTTAATGCCACCTATTTCTTTTTACTGTTTTTCAATGTGGCTCTTAGAAACTGTGAGATTATATAAGGGCCTCACATTTCTGGCTCATATTCTACTTCTGTCGGATGGTGCTGCTGTAAATTAGCTCTGTTCTTTTATTAGTTGTAATGTTTAAATAGTTTAAACTCTGAAGACAGATGTGGTTTCTTTTCTACAAATCCATGAAAGAAAGTCTCATTTTAAAAAATTAACTAATTTTCCAGGCTTTTATGCTCACTGTTCGTCTGTTTGAAATGCAATGTACCCTAGCTCAGCCCGGTGGTGAAATCCCACTCACTCATTTTTTTTCCATTCCTGCCGATTATCACTGTGGTAGAATCCTAAAATGAAGGCCTGAGATGCTGTGCTGGCTTGACACCTGGCACTGGAAGGGCTTTAACTGGTGTGACCCAAGCCCCAAGTCCTGTTCCCACTCTGCTCCTGAAGATAAAGCCCTCTAGCCAATAGATGCAATCCCTAGCCTGGGAGTTAGTCAAATGAGCCAATCACATTTTCCTGTGGGAACCAGGGCTGCCTCATCCTCTTGATACTCACTACAGGCAATCTTGTTAGAGGATGAGCCTATATGAGATGTTGTATAGGGTACAGTGTGCATCCCACCTGGGCTGTGAATAGATGCAACTCTTAGCTGCTGTCAGTATCATTTGTCCAGTGTCAGGTACTGTATGTTCAGCCACCCTATAATTTCAGGGTAGAACCTCTTTCTCACCGAGACAATTGCCTTTGCTCATAAGCCTTTCCTTACTTTCCCTCTGCCAAGGTAGCAGTTGTCATCCTCACTTACACGGTACATCTTTTATCTTGATAACCAGACTGCTCAGTTGGCAATAATCTGCATACCCATTGCTGTCCCATTAGAAAGAGAAAGCTGCTTGCCGTAGTTTCTCATGTGTTTCTCTATTTCTGGTTCTGAGAACAGTTCCTGGTACACAACAGGTAAACCAGGAAGTGTTCATGAATGAACAAATCTGAAAAACAAAACTTCTCATGGCAAATAATTCATTCAAAACCATCTCCTTCACTGATATTCATGGCCTCTGGCCCTCAAGACCTGCAAAATTTCAAAGACAAAAATCACAGTTTAGATTTCCACACCCTGCAGACTGACTCCCCTTAGAATTAAACTCACTTGAAAAGAGAGTGCAAGTACCTTGTAGGACAGTCTCTTCTGTTTGGTCAGTGATATAATTTTTAGCTCAGATACGATTTGACCTCCCTGGAGGTTGGTGTCTGCTTTCATTTGATGGGTGCTGTTCCTAGGGTTCTAGGACACTGCTGGAGGCTACCTCCAGAACACCTACACCTTTGTAACCACAGAGTCACAAGACTGACCTCTCAGTCTGCCTTCATTGTTCTACTTCACCAGAGAAGGCAGGCAGTCTGTTCTGCAAAGTGTCTTGCATTATTTTTTAAACATTTTGCCTTTGATACATACCCAAACTCCACACATTTTTCCCCTTAATTTTAAACCCACGTACACTTCAAGGGAAATCGAATCCATATGTTTCTGATTCATTTACACACAACTCATCAAAATGTTGTTTTAAAAGAGCTAAACTCAAATCCCACAGGGCCTGAGTGGGTTGCAAAGTTGGCTGAAGGCTCTTGCTTCCCTGATCATGGCTGGCTTGGATACGGGGACAGCGCCACAGTGAAATAGGAGCCCTCACACCTCCCAGAATCCCGGCCGAACAGTGCCTTTCTTGGAAGTTCAGCTAAAGCCTTTAACATCTCACCTTGTCATCAGCCTTCCTTTGTAGAGTCTCCATGGCCTGTGCTTACTTTAGCCTGGAAAAGCAGTGGGAAAAAGAGGCCTTTATTTTGATTTAGCCAAATTGCAAATGATCTGAAGTCTTCAAGAAAGGCTATTAACTTATTCTGCCTGATGGTGGACTTATAAAACCATAGACCTGGCAGGGACCCTGAAAAATCATGTTCTTTCCTTCAAACAGACCCCTGAAAACTTCTAAGGAAACACTAAAACTGTCTTGATTACTACCACAGCACTGTTATATAGCAAAGACAAGTTCTTCTTTCTTTTCAGGTAATTCTGGGAAAAGCTCAGCAACTCTCAGTGTCAGTAACTTTGTCAAACACACACACACACACACACACACACACACACACACACACACACGGTTTGTATCCTTACCCACAACTAAATTCTTGAGGTTCCACTAGTGCTTAGATAATGAACCATGAAATTGGCTCATGGTGCCATTTGGTTCTCAGTAATCATTGAAAGGAGTACAGCAGAGACTGACAAGACAACCAGCAATGAGATGCTTTTCTGGGGGCCAGAAAATGTCTCTCATCTGTCTTGACTGGTCAGGTAGCTTGACTGCAATGATTGAAAGAGCTGTTCCATATTTCTACCATGGAAAGTGCCACAACAACACTCAAGACCACTTCGGTCTCCTACTTCTGTTGCTAATGTAGAAAATAGCAAAGCAAGATGTTTGCCAAACCATGAGAAGGTGAGCTAAGTGGCTGGGATGCACAATGATAAACAGGAATTACTAAACCCTCACAAGGGCTTAGGATTCTGAAGCCATGCATTTACTTGCTCATCAGCAGCCTCGCTCCCAACACAAACACCCCAAGTGACATTCTAGAAGAATCAGTAAACTCTTTGATAGACTTTTTGATTAAAGCTAACAAATGTATCTGCTCTGAAATGGTGGAGGTCTCAATAATATCCAGAATTTTGTAAGCTGGCACCAGAATGGCGTAAGACACTCAGCTAAACCCCTGCTTTCTCCAGAGACAAACAGCCCAGCTTAATTAGCCTGGAGGCTTTGACTCAACAATTGCTTCATACATGAAACACGGGTACCCTCTTGGGCTCACGAACTTTGACAGATGTTTCTTTATAAAACCATATAACCCAAACATCATCAACAACTTTAAATATATGATACTCCTCTTCAAACTTTGTTCACATTGTCTCTCCACCCCTGTACTAAAATCCATTTGAAGTATTCCACTAAGTTTGACTCTAAAACAACAATGTTTAAATATGTTTTAGGTTTATAAAAAATTTCCATTATGGCTCTTATTTTTTTCTCATTTCTCTTGTAAGAGAACTATTTGCCAACTGCTTATTCCATTGGATAATTCTTTTGTGGCTTCATAAGATCCTTTAAAATGTATTATGATAGATTGTTTGGTGTGGCTAATAAACAACATTATTTGGGGACATGTCACAAGAGTACATGCCTGTATAGGTTACAGAAGGCAGCTTTTTAGAATCAGCTGAATTACTTAGCAGCTATATTAGAAATGAGTATATTCATTTATAGTGTACCAAGGATAAAGTGACATATTCAAAAGATCTTACCATAACAATATATAAACAAATCTAGGCTATGTGTATCTTTTGGAAGCTTCTACCACCAGTGGTGCCCTGATATTTGTCTAGCTCCATGCTTAGCATATTTTTTTACATTGCCTTATTAAGTAGAGGCATCCTAGTGGCTTTTCTCATCTGTTATACAGATGAGGACACTGAGGCTCACCGGAATGGGGTCATCTGTTCAACATAACAGGACCAGTAAATGGAAAAAGAAAGTTTCAGATTCAAGCTTGGCTGATTCCCAAACCTTCAGGGAAATTAAAAAATAAAAATGGCATGAAAGAAATAAATGAATAGCCTCAGAAGTATTAAGCAGTCAAGGAAATTCTATTTTCTATATTTTGAATGTTTGAAACATTTCACAAGAAATAAGGACTGGATAGTGTGCTTTTTAGTTGAATACTACGAAATAAATGACGAAGATATAGCTGAAAACCACAAGGCTCCATGTTCCTTCTGATTTCCAGTGTTATCTTTTCTTTCACTTTACCGAGTGTCTTTCTTTTTATGTGTTGTTCCTGCTTCACTTGTGAAGTGGTTCTGACCTTCTCTCTATGGAAGAAATGGTGTCTCATGTTCAGAACTTGGCATGGGATACAGAGTATTCAGTGGCTCTATGGTGAATAGCTATGTTGAAGAAGTTGAGCAATTCATGCAACATGAAGGAAAGGGGAAAAAAAGAACAAGGTATTTCCTATCTAGTTTCATGGTAAGTCAGACTCTGGCTCTCTTACATACTTGCTTCTGTCCTGGGTAGCTGAAGGGTTGGGTCTTGCCTCTAAAACCAACATGGAATGAAAAAGCACGCAAAAATGCCTAACATAGCGCCATGCACACAGGAAATTTGAAAGCTTAGTAAAGTGGGAACTTAGGTGAGATGATGGGCTTTCTGAATAGTTAGCAGAATCTGCCTTTCCAATTTGAAAAGTCATTTTGTAAGTAATGTAGAGGATAGATTAGGAAATGGAGCAAGATAGCAAGATGGCTTGTGAACTGAGTTCTGATGGCTATAAAGCAAGCTCTTGAAAATTTATCCTGCAGACGAAACCTGATGTATCTAGATGCAGATAAAGCTTGATGTAGCTATATCTATGTAGATACCAGGTTGTGCAGACTGGATTTAACATGGCTGAGACATATGGGGAAGTATGACATGAAAGCTCTCCTGGTCCAGGGACATGCCACTATAGAGCACAGGCACCCAATATGTTCTTCTCTAATCTCTGATTCAGGAGATACTGTCAAGGGAGGGAGAGCTCTGCAAGTAATTGTCTGTCTTCCAGGCTTAAATGATCATACAAGACCAGAGCTACCCACTTGGGACTTCCTGGTATCACCCATCTTCACTTGCCGACTGATCAGTACAGCTCTTCTTTCCTCTATAAGGAGGAAAAACTATACCTTCTAGCCTCTATAAGTCATAAACCTTTGGATATTCCTGCAGCAAAGAGCCTAATGCTCTTATAGGGGCTAGAAAGTATAGTTTTTGGAGTAGTAGCACTGAGTCTATCTCTGCTTTTACATCACAGTTTCTGCCTTGAGTAGTGGAGGGACACTGGGTAAATTCCTTGGTCCTTTATCATCCCATCTATAAAAGCACCTCACAGAAGTGGTGTGAACTTTAAATGAGAAAACATGTATAAAGGGTGTAAAAGGTATAAAGGGTATAAAACGTGGTGCCAGGCACAGAGGAAATCCTCAGTAAATAAAACTTTAGTTATATTTTCATCATTTGGGGGAAAGAAAGACATGTGGGCCTAACTCAAATAATTTAGAGGGTCATTATAGAGTTTACATGATCCTGGCTTGGTTAAGGATGGTACTCGCCAAGGGGCCAGCCAAAGAACTTGAGACATTTCCCAGCAGCTGGTTGAGAAGGAGAGATCTAAGTGATAATGTGAATTTTTAAAATTTTTTTTACCACTCATATAGCAGTAGTGATGGCCTGCTGTTAGAAGCAAAGTTTAGGACCTAGCTCCACATGGGAAGTAGCTTCAAATCTTTTCTACCCCAGAGTGGCAAGAGGACTGGTTTCAGAGCAGCTAGGTGTTGTTCTCTCTCTCCTACTATACCTGTAAAGGAAATATGCTGCCAGGGAGAGCTGCATGCCTCCATATACCTCTCCCAATGTCCAGTATCCCATCTCTGTGAGGACAAGGAGTTTGTGCCTGACTTTTCAGTATGCATAACATCAAGCTTCGCATCTTCTAGCATGTAATTCCTTGGCACTTCATACCTAAGCAATTTTATGTGACACTCAACAATACCTGGTTCCAGAAGGTTTTTTTTTTTTTGCGGGGCGGCGGGTCAGCTATGGGGCCTGAACTCTGGGCCTGGGCGCTGTCCCTCAGTTCTTCAGCTCAAGGTTAGTGCTCTACCACTTGAGCCACAGTGCCACTTCCTGCCTTTTCTGCTTATGTGGTGTTGAGGAATCGAACCCAGGGCCTTATGTATGCAAGGCAAGCACTCTACCACTGAGCCAACTTCTCAGTCCTCCAGAAGGTTTTTGTTGCCTAAAATGGAAATACTGTAACCATTAAGCAGTCACTCTCCATTCTCCTTCCATCCCCGCTCCCCACCAAGTACCTAGAAAATATTCTTTCTGCCATTTACGTATTCAGGACATTTTGGTTTTGTTGTTGTTGTTTTGGTCAGTCGTGGGGTTGAACTCTGGACAGGGGCGCTGTCCCTGTGCTCTTCAGCTCAAGATGAGCTCTCTACCACTTGAGCCACAGTGCCACTTCTGGTTTTCTAAGGGTTTATTGGAGATAAGCATCTCATGGACTTTCCTGCCCAGGCTGGCTTTGAACTGTGATCCTCGGATCTCAGCCTCCTGAGTAGCTAGGATTACAGGCATGAGCCACTGGTATCAGGCATTCAGGACATTTTGTAAATGTGGAATTGTGCAATATGTGGCCTTTGGTGTATCTGTCATCTTTCATATAGCAAACTATTTTTGAGGTTCATAGAAGTTATGGCATGTATCAATATCATATTCTTTGTGGTGGAGTAAATACATGAGATTACAACAATTTGCCCCATTTATCATAGTTGGGCTTGGGAAACTGACCTTTCTCTTAAAAAATGTCTATGGTTGTCAGCTAGATTCCATGTTACCAAACCTTCAAGTTTTTTTAATAGATATATTCCATATATAGTTATATATACATACATGATGATATATTAAGTCTTAAATAATGTCAAAGGAGCACAAACAAGGCCATACTAAAACTACAAGCACAACCATGTGCATTGCAGCATTATTTACCATAGCCAAGATATGGAATCAGCCCAAATGCTCCTCAGTGGCTGAGTGGATCCATTCATGGATCCAAGAAAATATGGTATATAGACACAATGGAATTTGACTGATCCACCAGAAAGAATGATATTGTACCATTCATAGGAAATGGAAAGACTTGGAAAAAAAATACATTAAGTAAGCCAGACACAGACAAACATAGCTACCACAAACATTTGTGGTAGCTAGAATGTGCCTGTAAGTCTACAAGTGAACACACTGGGTAGTAAGCAAGTGGTTACAAATGAATCAATTGAAGTGTAATAGTCTCTATGGAGAGCTTAAATAGTTTTTCTTTAAAAAGACTAAGTCAAAGACCAAGAAAATAAGAATCAAGAAATGGGTACTTGTAAGAAGGGAGGGTGGGTCCAAGGGGAGAATGGTAGAAGAATTCAAGCAGGGAAGGGAGAGAGTGCAGACAAGAATTCATCGTATTCTCAGAATTGAGAAATATAAGGGCAGGGGTAGATAGAAGTGGGGTGAAGACATTGAATGGGTGGCAGAGATCAAGATGTATTGTATGTATAAACTGCTTTGTTAAATGGCAAAAAATTTGATACATAATTTAAGGTTAAGATAAGTAAGAGAAAGGATGTCTTGGGAGGGGCAGATGAGAATATTGAAAGGGGTGACATTGACTAAGATGCACTGTTTTCGTAAACTGCTTTGGAGCATGGCAACTCCCTTGTACACTACTTAAAGATAATAAAAATAATGTCAAAGATTTTAATTTAAAAATATACAGGGGACTAGAGATATGGCTCTAGGGGGAGAATCCTAGCTGTGAATACAGAATGCCAAGTGAAGGCCAGGCCCTAAATTCAAGACCCAGTGCTGTACCACTGTATTATAAGAAAAATGACTTTAGTCAGGGTCTGTCTCTTGGCTGTCTGATAGAGTTTTGTCCTCTATATTAATAGCCTCTCTTGATGGAATATTCAAGACAATATGTTTTTATGTAATCACTATACAGACTTTATCCAACATCTTCCTATGTAGATGGTTCAACATAATATTGATGGTTACATAACGATGTAAAATAGCTGTGATATTTGTTGAGAAAGTTCTAGTTAACCTCTGGGTTATGTGGACTATTAAGAAAAATAATCAATGCTTATTAAAGACTTATTTATTTAGACAAAAAAAGATCAAAACCCTGCTATGCTATGCTTTGTTAAAAATGAATGCTGTTGGCTGGTCCCAGCACAGTCTTTTGGTGCAATCCAATTGACACCCTTCTACTTTCAGAACAGAGTACATGACACAGGCGGACAAGCAAACATAATTAAACACTGGCCCAGATAGGCTTTTCCTTAATTAGTTGTGAGTTTCTATAATGAAAATACCTGGAGATTTGTTTGACTTCAAAGTCCCATTAAAGCTGTGCTGCTTTTGTTGCTTTGAAAATTTGGGAGTTTAGGACTCCTTGCCTCATGCTTCTTAATGATGATAATTATATGATATGCTTTAAAGTGCTTTTGATCTTGGCCTCTCAAAGCACTCAAGTGAGGCATCAATTCCCTCACTCCCACTCTGAGCAGGCCTTCCTTGTTTACGGGCAATGTGTGTTGACATGTGTGTCACAATCATTGCTGCTTCAGAGGAAACATGCCAACAGCATCAGCAAAACTGCACCGTTACACATCTTAACTCTATTAATTCATTAGAGTAATTGTAGCACTTCAGACTTTTAAAATGTCACATGCAATCCTTTATCTCATCTAAACAACAACAAAATATCATAGAGGAACCAAGTAATACAGCACCCCATGATGCCTCTAAAACGAGTAATGGAATTGTTCCTTCTGTCCATTCCCTTTCTCCTTTTCTAACAGCTTCTCAGAAGGCAATTCACCAGCCAGGTGACTGATGAGCTGGTTGAATCTCATCTCAAGTAACAAAGAACATTTCCTACCTTTCTTGCAGTTTGCAAACTTGTAAATGAAACAAGTCATAGAGGAGAGAACATTTCTTTATGCCTCTATAACTGATTTTCTTGTTTTTGTACTTTGCCAGAATGTTAGTTTCTGCGGTATCTTCACCCCCTGAGGTGGACTACAAATACCAATTAAATACCTATTGTGGAAAATGGATTAAGAATTATGGAATTAAGACTTGATCCTGATGACATCTTTCTAAGGAAATAAGCTCTCTATGAGCAAGTGCAAATTAAGGGAGATTATTTTCTTCTAACTGCTACTTGAATGTATACATCTGTACCTAAAATGTTTCAATGAGAAGCAGATGGCCCATGTGTCTAATTTGGAAAGGTCTCTCAAAACCCATACAGAAAAGAACTTGATGTGTTGGCATTAAGAGTAAAGCACAAAGACCATACTTGCTTTTTCACAGGCAGATCCTAGAGCACATGGCACCCGCATAGCACGGTCTTTAAAGGGAAGAGAAGCAGGGATGCACCGACAACAGGATCAAGTATTCCAAACACATGGAGCCATGGCCTCCCAGCCCATTTGGAGAAAAGACTGGTTTGAGCAAAGCATACTCAATTTGCACATCTAGACCCACAGAAAAGCTACCAAATCAAATAAATTTAAGGGTGGGGGAACCCCAAGTAAATACATTGAGCACAACACAATATAAAGACAGATTTCACTGAAAATGTGCTAAAATTAGACCAAGAGAAACATTAAGATTGTTGCCACTATTCTCTCTCAGTGGGTGTCTAAAATTTACATGTTTCAAATCTCAAAGATGGTGGTATGAAATTTTCCATGTAATGAAGGGGGGTTATAAAGTTAACAAAAGGGAAAAGATAGGTGATTTACATGTTTCTTTACTTTGTGCCAGAATTGTTCTAAGCTCTTTAGACAACTTCCATATCAGCATATCAACACTATTCTCTAATTTCTCTAATTTAAAGTTTAAAAAAGTAACCCTGAGATTTAGAAATGTTAACTAAGCCGCTAGAAGACAATACTATAAAAGAGTCAGGATTACTACTCAGAGCTGTCTAAAGTCAAACTTTACATTCCAATCTTGTAAAATGTTCTTCCTGGAGGAAGAAATTTTAGCTGGAAGACAAAAGACTTGGAGCCAATAATGTTTACAGAAAAAAATATGTATTGTATATGTTCCTTCTATGGAGCTATAAACATATGTACACACACTTTCAAACAGACAAACACAGAGGAAGATACCATTATATTTTGTAAGACATTATAGATTCATCTAAAGTTCTAAAAATAACTCAGTGGATGTATAATTGAAAATGTATCTAATGATCAGGTAATAGACATAATAATATATGCATTTTAAAATTTCTGGACATTTTTTGTCTGTGCTAAAATAAAACTGATTGCTCACAATTTGGGAAAATCAAAGCTGGTGGCTCATGCTTGTAATCCTAGCTACTCAGGAAGCTGAGATCCAGGATTACAGTTCAAATTCAGCCCCAGCAAGAAAGTCTGAGACTCCAGTTAACCCCCAAAAGCTGGAAGTAGAACTGTGGTTCAATAAAATGCTAACCTTGGGGCTGGTAAAGTGGCTCAGTGGTAGAGCGCTTGCCTTGCATTCATGAGGCCCTGGGTTCGATTCCTCAGCACCACATAAGCAAAAAGAAAAAAGCTGGAAGTGGCGCTGTGGCTCAAGTGGTAGAGCGCTAGCCTTGAGCTGAAGAGCTGAGGGACAGTGCCCAGGACCAGAGTTCAGGCCCCACGACCGGACCCCCAAAAAATAAATAAATAAAAATAAAATAAAATAAAATGCTAACCTTGAGCAAAAAAGCTCAGGTACAAAACCCAGGTCTTGAGTTCAAGTCCCAAGGACTGACATGTGTGCAGGGGTGTGTGTGTGCACAAACACACACATAATAATAATAATGCAAATCTTTAGGATTTTTTTGTGCAATCTTTAGGGTGTTTTAATTATAGGATCATATTATGTGCAAGTAGGGATAATTTGAATTCTTCCTTCTGTATTTGAATTCCTTTTATTTCTTTCTCTTGCTTTCTTACTCTGGTTATGAATTCTAAAACTATATTGAATAAGTGTGGACAGAGTAGAAACTCTTGGTTCATTACTGATTTTAGAGGAAATTAACTAAGTATAATGTTTGCTCCAGATTTGTCATAGATAAGCTTAATTATGTTGAGGTACATTCTTTTTATTCCTGGTTTCTTGAGAGCTTAAATCATAAAGATTGTTAAACTTTGACAAATGCTTTTTTATGTATCAATTGAGATAGTCATGTGATATTTTTGTTCTTGATTCTGTTTTTGTATTATATTACATTTTTTGATTTATGTCTGTTGAGCTGTTCTTTCATCCTTGAAATAAACCAACTTGATCATGATGTATGATCTTTATATTTTGCTATTGCATTTACATCACTAGCATTTTACTGAGAGTTTTTGTATCTATATTCATCAAAGAAATTGGTCAATTATTTTGTATTATTTTATGGTTTGGGTGTCAGGGCAATACTGGCTTCATAGGATGAGATGGTAGCATTACTTTCCTTTCTACTTATGGAATAGTTTGTAGAATATTGATGTTAGTTTTTTTTAAGGCCTGTAGAACTCAGCAGTGAATTGACTGATCAACTTTTGTGCTCTAATTTGTTTTGAAGACTGTATTTCTGCTTCAATCTCAATTGCTTGCTATAGATCTTTTAGATAGTTTATATCCTGTTAAATCAATTTTGTTTGGTCAAATCTATCTAGAAATGTATCTGTTTCTTGTAGATTTTCCTGTTTATTTGAATTTAAATTTTCAAAGTACTTCCTAATAAGCCTCTGCATGGCATTTTTAATTTTTGTGAAATCCTGTTTTTTCATCTCTGACTTTACTAATTTGTGTCTTTTCTCTTTCACAGTTTTTCTAAGGGGTTATCAATATTTTGTGTCTTTTCTATATTTTATTTTATTGTAAAGGTGATGTACAGAGGGGTTACAGTTACATAACTAAGGTGATAAGTGAATTCCTTGTTGAACATTCTTACCCCTCCCTCATTTTTCTCCCACTTCCCACCTCCCCCCAAATAGTAAAGTTCATTTCCAACATAGTGTCTTGTGAGTATTATGGCTGTATTGGTTCATCCTTTGTCCTTTGTCTCACCATTTTGTTATTCCTCTTCCTTTCCCCAAATCAGATCAACATACATATAAGACACAGGGTACCAAACAAACAAACAAACAAAAAGTGTCAAAAGGGGATAAACCAAAAGAAAAAAAGTCAGAAAAAAGCAATAACTTCACACAGTACATTAAAACAAAAAACACACACACATAAATAAAACCCTTTGTTTCCATATCATGAAGTTCATTTTGATTAGCATTATTTTATATGCTATATATATGCTATATATTTTATAATAGCTATTGAGCTATTGTGATCCTCTGCTAGTACTATCCTAGACATATTCTAATGATTACAAATGAGGGAAACCATGGAGCCTGTATTTCTTTGGGTCTGTCTTACTTCACTTAATATGATTTTTTCCCAAGTCTTTTCATTTCCTTATGAATGCGTTGATGTCATTCTTCTTGATGGAGGCATAGAATTCCATTGTGTATATATACCACATTTTCTTCATCTATTCATCTACTGAAGACTTAACTATGGTAATAAGTGAGCTAAAGAACTAAAAAGAGACTTCTCTGGAGAGGAAATAAGAATAGCCAATAAACACAAGAAGAAATATTCAACACCTCTGGCCATAAAAGAAATGCAAATCAACAGTACATTTAGATTCCACCTCACCCCAGTTATTATTAAGAAAGCAGATAATAACAGATGCTGGTAGGGATGTGGCCACAAAGGAACACTACTACACTGTTGGGAATGTAAACTGGTTCAACAACTCTGGAAAGCAGTATAGGGGTTCCTCAAAAGACTAAACAGATAGCTCCCTTATAATCCAGCAATCCCACTCCTGGGCATTTACCCAAATGATCACAAACAAGGCCACACTAAAGCTACAAGCACAACTATGTTCATTGCATCATTATTTATCATAGCTATGATATGGAACCAACCTAGATGCCCCTCTATAGATGAATGGATCTTTTATGCCTTTTTAAAGGGCCAATTTTTTTTCTATATTTTTAGTCTCTCATTAATTTCTGCTCTAAGTTTTATTATTTCTTTTCATCTGATGATTTTAGGTTTATCTTCTTGTTTTGTAAAGGGATTATTAGAAAATGAAGAATATTTAGCTTATTTATTTGAGATTTTTCTGTTCTTGTTTTATTATATCTGAAGAAAGCTAGAAGCTTTCTTCTTAGCACTGTCTTTGTTTATTCCAGAAAGTCTGGTAAGTTGTGTTTTTATTTTTTTATCAGATTGTAGATATTTCTCTACTTTTCTCCATGTTTATTTGACGGCCCATTGTTTATTCTAAAATGTATTTTTCAGTTCCAAAGTGTCTGAATATTTTCTGTAGTTTGTTTTTAAGTTCCAGTTTTATTTCATTTCAGTTTAATAAAATATAAGAGGTTATTTCAATTTCTTTATATCTGTTAAGACTTGTTTTATGTCCTAAAATATGATTTATTCTAGAGAATGTTCCATGGATTAGTGATGGATTGTTTATTTATGAAATGATCTTCTTTGCTTCTTCTGACTAATTTTGGTTTGAAGTATGTTTTATCAGATAATCGTATAGCTTCTCTTTCTGTTTTATGGATACATTTGCTTGAAAAATTTGTTCCATGTTTTTTCCCTAAGACTATGAGATGCATTTTATTATATTCAACAAGTTTGTTTTTTTTTTTGGTGATTTTCCTGGGGCCTGAACTCAGGGCCTAAGCTCTATCCCTGAGTTTGTGTGCTCAAGACTAGCACTCTATCATGTGAATCACAAGTCTACTTCCTGCTTTTGTGGATGGTTAATTGGAAATAAGAGTCTCATGGACTTTCCTGAATGGGCTGACTTCAAACTGCAATCCTCAGGTCTTAACCGTGTGAGTAGCTAGGATGGCCCTATGGGCCATCAGTTGCAGACATTTTTTAATATAATTTCATTGTTATTCTTTTTTTAAGAATATACTTTTAAGCCGGGCGCTGGTGGCTCACGCCTGTAATCCTAGCTACTCAGGAGGCTGAGATCTGAGGATCACGGTTCAAAGCCAGCCCGGGCAGGAAAGACCGTAAGACTCCTATCTCCAATTAACCACCAGAAAACCGGAAGTGGCGCTGTAGCTCAAGTGGTAGAGCGCTCGCCTTGAGCTGAAGAGCTGAGGGACAGCGCCCAGGCCCAGAGTTCAAGCCCCACTACTGACAAAAAAAAAAAGAATATACTTTTATTATTAGGGTGTTGAACAGAGGTGTTGTACATTGCATAAGTCAGGTAATCAGAATGTTTCTTTTATGGACAACGTCATCTCTTTATTACTTTTCCCTCCCATTCTGCCCACGAGTTGCAGAGTTCATTTTCCACATAGTGTACACTGAATACCATGATTTCATTTGTTCACCCTTCTTCCTTCCCTTTCTGTGTTCCCCTTTGCTCCCCCCTTAAAAAGACAAAAAAAAAGCAAAACACTACTACCAATAACAAGAAAAACTCATGTTTTCATTTTCTAGAATGTGTTTTGACAAATAATATTTTAAATAGTATTACTTAGTAATATTTAAAATACCAAATAGTATTTGGTATAGATAGTATTTTAAATATGCAGAGGAGTTATGCTTGGGATTCATCTCCTAAGGGTATCTTCCTTTAGTCTCTGTGTGAATGAATGCCTAGAGTCTTGTATAAGTTATGATGTCCACTTATATTTTTAGATCTAACTTCCACATATGAGAGAAAACATGCATTGTTTTCTCTTTGACCTTGGCTTGCCTCACTTAACATGATTTGTTCTAAGTCCATCTATTTTCCAGCAAATGATCTAATATTATTCTTTCTGTTGGATGAGTAAAATTCCATTTATGTTCCACATTTTTTATTGTGAGTGAATAGTGCAGCAATGAACATGGATGTAAAAGTGTCTTTACTATATTCTGATTTGTAATGTTCTGCCCAAGAGTGTTATGGTTGGGTCATGGGGAAGTACTATGTTTAGTTGTGCTCTTTAATCTAACCTCACTATTTTATGGGTTGTTTTTTTTGGGGGGGGGGTCCAGTCGTGGGGCCTGAACTCTGGGCCTGGGCGCTGTCCCTCAGCTCTTCAACTCAAGACTAGCGCTCTACCACTTGAACCACAGCACCACTTCCAGCTTTTTTCTTCTTGCTTATGTGGTGCTGAGGAATCGAACCCAGGGCCTCATGCATGCAAGACAAGCACTCTACCACTGAGCCACCTTCCCAGTCCCTATTTTATGTTTTTTTAATTGGAAAATTGAGCTCATTACCATCAAGTGTTAGTACTGAAAGTTATAAAATATATCTTGCTATTGTGTTGTTTGCTTTTTTTCTATTGTAATTTGTTAATTTATGCATCTAGCAGGATTATTCTTTCTTGTATATTCCTGATTACATTTATATTCCTTTTCTCTAGGTAAGACAGCTTCAAGCATATTACTGGTCAAAGATTAAGAATTCCTTTAGATTTTATTTATTGTAGAAAGGTCCTTCAATTATGGAGGATAGTTGTACTGGATACAATAATCTATGTTCACTGTTTCTTTCAAGGCTTGAAATATATTATTCCATTCTCTCCTTATAGTATTTCTATTAAACATCTGCTGTTATTCTACTGAGTCGTCATTATATGTGATATGTTACTTCTCTGGGCTTTCAAGTCTTTTCGTGAACAGTACATTTAGTGTTTTAAATATCATATAAGTAGGGGTGGCTCATTTCTGATCTTACTTGTTTTGTCTTCTGAAAGCCTCTTCTACCTGTTCAACCCTTTATTTCTTAAGATTTGGAGGGACATGTTATGTGCTTTTATCTTGTATTTATTCTCCTATACACACAATCAACATGTTTGGTCTCTTGATCATGTCACAGAGACCTTGCATATTCTTTTCTTGGTATTTTTTTCTGTCTTTGATATTAATTATTCTACTTTTTCTTTTTTGCCAGTACTGGGGCTTGAAACTCAGGGTCTGGGCACTGTCCCTTGGCTTTTTCTCATATGAACCTCAATTCCTGCCTGGGCTGGCTTCAAACTATGATCCTTAGATCTCAGCCTCCTGAGTAGTTAGGATTACAGGTGTGAGCCACTGGCACCAACCACCTCTTCTCAATTTTTCTTTCTGTTGTTGGTGGTGATGTTTATTTGGATTATTGAGCTTTTCATTTTCAAAATTTCCATTTCTTTATTGTTAAATACTTTTATATCTTTACTGAACTCCTTTTACATAGCCAGTTTTGTCTTTATTATTTTATTTAACTGTTTACATGTATCCTCTTTAGTTCATTCAGGTCCTTACATATGCATTGTTCATTCTTTTCATTGATGTTTTGAGGTCATTGAAATTTCATCTGCGTTGCTATTATTCTATTCCTTTATTATGCCATTATTAAATTTTTAGTGAAGCATGTTACTTTGCTTTTTCGTATTACTTGTATTTTGAAGTTAGAGCAACCTTCCACATTTTAATCTGAAAACAAAATTAGACTCAGTAGGAGGCCTCAAACTTCCATTACAGGTGACATGCTTGGCGATATGTAAGCTCTGTGAGAAGAGGGACTTTATTTTATTCACATCTCTAGTCTCAGCACCTGGAACAATGCTTGATATACCTAGTAGGCACTTATTCAAATATTTTAGCACATACTGAAATATAAGTGAAGACTCTTCTTTCACCTGGACACAGATACCACATTTGATTTCTTATTATTTTCAAGAAGGATGCATTGTTATTAATATATCAACAGCTTGTTATGGTTTTCAATTGCTGTTCATCTTATTTTAGAATTATAAATTACTGTATTTAGCTTCATCACTACTAATTTTAGTGATGTGGGTTGTTCAGTGAACCTTACAATATGATGCTCTGCACATTTGCATCAACACTATTTTGGTCTATAATTTTCTAATAACTAGATTTTCAGGCCTGCATGCAGTAAGAGCAAAGACAAATCATCTATACATCTAGAGATAAAGCAGACATGTAGATGCATCATCTGCCAAGTTTGGCTGCCTTTGCTAGTCATGTGCTGTCTCCACATTTGCTCTATTCAAGTACAAATGTGCCATCAAAGTAAATATAACAGAATTACTTGATTATATTTAACTGTCATTCATTTTATTACACAAAACTGTGTGTGTAAGCTTGTAATTAGCTTGTTAATTCTTTTCTTACTCTTTTCTTAACTGCTATCTTCCTTATCCATTGACAATTAGACACAGGTATGGAGAGCATACCTACTTGCCTATTTTAATGCACTGTAATGTCTTCCACCCCATTCAGACTGTCTTGAGTTCAAAATGAATAAGAACCGCTGTTTAAACTCTCTCCCAAGGCACTATCTAAAAAGTGCCAATACTCATAAGACATTCAGAGACTATTACTATATTTGATTTCTTTCTTTTTAATGTGATCCACCTTTGTAGGATTTTCCTGTGGTTTCTGTAACAAATCATCATATACTGGATGGCTTCAGATATTGGAAATCTATCCCTCCACAGTTCTGTAGGCCAGAAGTATGTCAGTCAAATTTTTAACAGAATTTCTCCTGGAGCATCTGAGGAAGTATCATGCCTACATGATAAATTCTGCCCTAAGGGAGGCATGGAATTGGTACTTGTGGAAATTCTTGGCTCTTGGCTTATAGATGCTTTACTCCTG
The DNA here is from genome assembly GCF_000151885.1 of Dipodomys ordii. Classification (NCBI taxonomy): domain Eukaryota; kingdom Metazoa; phylum Chordata; class Mammalia; order Rodentia; family Heteromyidae; genus Dipodomys; species Dipodomys ordii. Next base: position 16,434,520 of record NW_012267233.1, read on the forward strand.
CCCCACTTACCTTCACATGACATTCACTCATATACTACTGTGTCTGTGTCTACATTTCTCTTACTAGAATCTTACAGGGATACCAATTCATTATGACTTCATCTTAACTTGATTGTATCTGCAAAGACCCCATTTTCACAGATGCAAGTGTTGGTTATTAGAACTTAAATACACACACACACATATTGTGTGGGTGGGTGATGTGATTCAACCAATAGCATCCTTATTGATTATCCTCTTGGCTCTATGTCTTTTCTTAACCTGAATTAGTTCCATTGATTTGGTGAGCTGGAGTTTGAAAGCCCCATGAAAACTCTACCATTACTCTCCCCCAGCACTTTCCATCCGTCACAAATATAAGATGCAGCCACACTTGAGCTGAGTAGACTTTTGGCTCCTAAAGTCTCCAAGGAGTATTTTCCTTACTTAATAAAAAGTTTGGCAGAATAACTACTCAAAAAAAGTCACCAAGCATAAAATGATAAGGGTTTAATTTTTTTTATAAAACATAACCATGTTCTAATGGCTAGGCAAATCAAACTCTGTCTTATCAGTCTTATTAACATACTTTACTATGACTGGGTGTTATACAAGGCCTCAGAAGACATGTCTCATGCTTTCAGTTGTATGACATATTCTGTTTTCATTTAATTGGGTTTCAGAAAAATTGAGTTAAATCATATGTATTGCCTTTTAAGAAAATTGTGACTATAAGAGAATTTTTATTTATGTTCACTAGTTTTTTTTTTCCCCCATCCTAAGACCTGAGTGCTTTGTCTGAGCTTTTCTGCTCAAGACTAGCACTCTAACACTTGAGCTACACCTCCAGTTTCAGGTTTTTATGGTAGTTAATTTGGGATGAGAATCTAATGACCTTTCCTGCCTTGGCTGGCTTTGAACTGCAATCTTCAGACCTCAGACTCCTGAGTATATAGGATTACAGGTGTAAGCCACTGGAGTCTGGCTCACTGGTATTTTTTTAATGGATGCTCTCTAGTTCATCAGAACAATCACCTGAGAACCTAGATAGTGGCTACAGTGTTGAAGCTGAATATTCTTCAGGGTTTGCCTTCTACATGTCATCAGTGACTGTAGATCCTAAGTCATTTTCTTGAAGATTGATGTTCTTCATTATATTCAGTAGGAGTACAGTTAGAGGCTGGCCTCATCAGGAGATATTTACCAAGTATATTATTTTCTGAGCCTTTGTCACTTTATACTAGAATTTTCTCCTTATATTGGTCCATTATATGTGCTTATATATAGTAGATTTGAAGGCACTTAGGAAGAGAAAATTTATCTTCCTCAATTTTGTGTTAGTAGTAGAATGTCTGTCATGAGTCACTTAGTAAATGTTTGTTGCAGTGAGTTGAAGAATTTTCAAATGCATTATTCTAGATGAGACCAAGAAAAAGATTATCCAGAGTGACAAGATGCCTTCCCATATGTTATTCTTCTAAATGTTACCTAAACAAGGTAAGAGCAAAGAATAATTATAGAGAAAGGTTGAGGGTAAAGCCATGGGAAAAAATATACCAGGCAAACATGAGCTAAAAGAAAGTTGAGTACAGTATATTATCACACACATAGACATAAAAATAAAGGTAGTGTTCTTATTGAATTGTGTTTAGATAGAATATTGAAACAACACATTTAATAAACTTTTATAGAATGAGCTTGACTGAAATACTACAATCAACAAATCAGAAATTTATATTTTTTTCAAGCACATGTGGAATGATTTTTAATTACCACACAGTGTGTCAAAATGCAAATTTTAAAACTTACCAAAGAATGAGAATTAAGAAATTGTTTTAATATAATGGTAAAATGTTCCAAATTTGAAATGAGAAAAATAAAGTAAAATATGCCTACATTTGTAAATAAAACACAATTGTTTATTTATTGACTGATTTGTGGTATGTGTGTGTGTGTGTATGTGTATGTGTGTATGTGTGTGTATGCATGTGTGTGCGTGTGTGTATGTGTGTGTATGTGTGTGTATGTGTGTGTGTATGTGTGTGCGCATGTGTGTATGTGTGTGTATGTATGTGTATGTGTGTATCTGTATGTGTGTGTATGTGTGTATGTGTATGTGTGTGTGTATGTGTGTATGTGTGTGTATGTGTGTGTATGTGTGTGTGTATGTGTGTGTATGTGTATGTGTGTGTATGTGTGTGTGTGTATGTGTGTGTGTGTGTGTGTGCATGCTTGCATGCGCACATGTTTGTGTCTGTGTGTTTGTGTGTCAGTACCAGGGCTTGAACTCAGGACCTCTTGCTCTTGCTCAGCATTTTGCTATAGCTGGCACTCTACTACTTGAGCTATGCCTCCAGTCTGGAATTTTGCTAGTTAATTGGAGGTAGAGTCTCAAGGACTGTTCCACTTATGCTGGCTTTGTACCATGATCCTCTAGCTCTAAGTCTCCTGAGTAGCTAACACTACAGATGTAAGCCATCAGCTCTTTGGTGATTTATGTAATGTTTATGAGACAGGGTTTTGATATGGAGTCCAGGCTGGATTCAAACTCATGATCCTTTTCCTCTGCCTTCTGAGTGCAGGAATTGCAAGTATACAACATCACATCTGCAATATAAACTTGTTTCCCTTTTTGGAAATACTAGGGGTTGAACTCAGAACTTCGTGCTTGCTCAAGTGGTGCTATACCACTTAGATAAGCCTCCATCTCTCCTTTTTGCTGATTATTTTGGAGATGGAGTCTAGTAAACCTTTTTGGCCAGGCTGGTCTCAAACAATGATTCTCTATATTTCAATTCTATTGAGTAGCTGGAATCACTAGTGTAATCTACCAATGCCCAGCTCAAAAATACATTCTAAAATAACACACTGATTAAAGAAAGAAGACAGAATGAAAAAATAAATGTATTTAGAATGAAAAATATTCTACCAAATATTAGCTTATGGGATGACATTTAATTAGTGGTTTAGGGCTATAAGGGCTATTTATAAGTTTAAGAATATAGATGAAAAACATGAAAAGAATCATGTTTGTGTGATTAATTCCAGTAAATTCTACAATTGGGTAAGTGATTATATAGAAAATAATATCAAGAGGAACTCAGAAAGTACTGGAAGATCTGAACATAGTAAGGAATCCATATCATTTATCAGCAATAAAAGCCTACTTCAGAAATACCACAGGCAGATGACTTTACAGATGAGTTTTCTTTGTGAGAATACATAACCCATATCTCATAAAAATTATGCCTAGAAGCAATAAAAAGGATGTTTTTTGATTCTACATGTTAAACTTTAAACCAACTCTAGACAATGTAAAGACAGAAAATCATCAACTAGCCCCATTTGTCCTGATGGAGACAGACAATTGAACTTTGAGTGTTTTCATCGTGATATAACCATTTAACATGTACCATATCAATAACACTAACAAGAGCCTTACTGAGTGGCACATATTCCTTTTTTTAATTTTGGTTTGGTCAGTCATGGGGCTTGAACTCTGGGTCTGGGTACTGTCAGCTTAAGGCCAACACTCTACCACTTGAACCACAGCACCACTTCCGGGTTTCTGAGTGGTTTATTGGAGATAAAAGTCTCACAGACTTTCCTGCCCCAGCTGGCTCTGAACCATGATCCTCAGATCTCAGCCTCCTGAGTAGCTAGGATTACAGGTGTGAGCCACCAGCTCCCCACAATATATTCTTAACTCTACTTTCCAGATGAGAAACTGAGGCATAAACTGGCTAAGTACTTGTCTATGTAAACAGCACATTACTAATAGATGGACTTTTATCATAACTTCAATGAATCTATTTCAGATATGTGTGCACATTGTGCATGGAAACGTATTCTTCATTCTCTGTTTCCTCTTCCTCCTCCTCACTCCCTTCCTAAATCTTAAGGGCTTAATTCACAGGCTTATCCCATCTCTCATTCCATTGAGTTCTGTGGTTTAAAAATCACATAAGACTAAGGAGTCACAAATTTATGCTTGACCTTGAGTTTTCCCCAGGACACCAGACTCGCAGAGCCACTTGCCTAACTACTATTTTTTTTTTTTACTATCTCAGAGAATCTCAAACTGCCTAAATCCACAGAATTCTTGATGCTTTGATTCTCTCCAAAAATTCAAGACTTAATTAGTAATACCATCAGAATAATTTGCTCAGGCTGAAAATGTAGCAATCGTTATTGCTTCCTCTTTTACTTTTCTTGTCCTTTTAAATCCAATCTAGTGAGAAGTTGATTGTTGTTGGTTCTATCTTAAAAATGCATTTAGGACCCTGTATGGTAGTGTGTCCTTGTAATCTCAACTACTTAGGAAATGATAGTAGGAGGATCATAGTCTGAGTTTGGCTCTGACAAACTGAATACTCTATCTAAATAACTAACACAAAACAAGAACTAGGGATGGAGCTCAAATGGTAGAATATCTGCATAGTAAGTGTTTGGCCCTAAGTTCAAATATCTATGCTAATGTGTATATGTTTGTGTGTTACATACACATATATTATATCTGTTAACTGCTTCTGCTACTATCCTGACAAACTGAGTACCCTACCTAAATAACTAATGCCAAAAAAGAACTAGGGGTGTAGCTCAAATGGTAGAATACCAGCATAGCAAGTGTTTGGCCCTAAGTTCAAATATCTATGCTAATGTGTATATAATATGTTTATATATTATATAAACGCATATCTGTTACTACTTCTGCTACTATCCTGATCCGAGTTACCAATATCTCTCCTGGCTGGCTCTCCAGCTTCTCATTGCTTTCCACTCACTCACAAAGGACTCTTATTTTTTCACTTAGCAGTGAGACTTTCAAAATGTCATTTGAGAGACAAGTACCTATGGCTCAAGTAATCTTAGCTACTCAGGAGGCTGAGATCTGAAGATTGTAGTTTGAAGCCAACCAGGACAGAGGGGCCAGGGAAGTCCATGAGACACTTACCTCCAATCAAGCACTGAAAAGCCAAGAAGTAGAGCTGTGGCTCAAGTGATATAGAGTGCTAGCCTTGAGTGCCAAAGGTCAGGGACAGTGCCTAGACTCTGAGTTCAAGCTCTAGGAACAATACCAAAAAAAAAAAAAAAAAAAACCTAGCCATACAAGCATGTTTTGCTTCTACTCAAAACTCGTTGCTTTTTGTCTGACTTTGAATGCAATTCTCAATCCTTCTTCTGGCACACAGGTCCTGTGTAAGTTTGTTCCTGCCTGCTTTGTCACTTCTTTCCTGCTGCTTTCCTACTTGGTGCGCTTCAGCCACAGTAGTTAGCCTTGTTTCTGAGATATAGCACACTTGTCTTTCTTCTGAGATTTCCATGCTTGCTGTTTTAGCTCCCTGGAGAATTCACCAAGGTCATCGCACAGCTCTTATCATTCATGGTTTCGCTCCAATGCTACCTCAGAAAGGACTTCTGTATCAAAAAGCAACATCTTTCTGTGTCTATTTTGCTTTGTGGTATGCGTCACTGGCTGACTTTGTATTATTTATTAAAACACTTACCTGTTTCTCTTACTGGACTATTTTCTCCACAAAACAGGGACACTATGTAATTCCCTTCTGTGCCCTTACACCTGACACACAGAAGTAGCACTGATAGCTCTTGACATGTAAACAGAGCATGTGCATGCATCCAAAGCTGGCTATGTCTTTTGGAGGGGAGAAAGCCTTTTGCAGATGCTTTGTGTGAATTTTTGTCTTCCTCTCAGAAAATGTGAGTTAACATCACACTGAATGAAAGAATATGTTGTTTTCCCTTTTCCTTTGATTGCATAGATTATTGCTGACAGGTGGATGGCCAACTTCAAATTCAGAGAAGGAAAAACAAGCAAAGAGTCAGGGCTCTTTCACAAGGGTGCTCCTTTTTTTTTCTTGTCCATTAGAATTCACATGACCATTCTCTCCTTCCCTTATCCTGCTCTCTCCTCCCCCCCCTGCCCCCCGCACTGCAATTCCTTTAGAAGTTGTAAGCCCACAGACACCAATGGCAGGTGGCAATGGCTGACAAACAGCAGGTATATTGCTCCAGGGCACCTTGTAATTTAATATACCAGTGAAACACGTCTGCTGATTTATGGATTGATGGATCACAGGGTCCGCCTGGGTATATATTGGATAGGTTGTTTCAGAATCCACAAGGAAGATTGTCTAGTGCACAAACTAATATGCATTTATTAAAGAAATTGGAAAGTTGATACTTTTTTCCCTACTCAAAATCCAAATGAAAACAAAGCCCTGGGCTTTAACAATCAAAGATTTCTGCATCTGAATAAGACCTCAGGAATCTTCTTGTCTAAATTCCTTCTTTTGTGAGTGAGGAATGCAATTAGAAAAGTCAGGAGGTTAGCACACTTTCTTACAACAAGCCAAGGATGCCCTTCCGTGCTGAATCCTACACCAATATCTACACCTTTATCTACTAGGTGAAATGCTTGAGCACCTAAAATGGTGCCTTGTATACAGTAGACTATCAGTAGATAATTTTGAATAAATGATTACAGCACAGATGTTACTAATGACCATTAACATAAATATTTCTCTTTCTGAGAAAGATATCCCACCTTTTTTATATGTGGACTCTTTTTTTGGGGGGGGTCCAGTCCTGGGCCTGAACCCTGGGCCTGGGCGCTGTCCCTCAGCTCTTCAGCTCAAGGCTAGAGCTCTACCACTTGAGCCTCAGTGCCACTTCTGGCTTTTTTCTTTTTGCTTATGTGGTGCTAAGGAATCGAACCCAGGGCCTAATGGATGCAAGGCAAGCACTCTACCACTGAGCCACCTTCCCAGCCTATATGTGGGCTTTCAAAACTAGGAGAATGACCTGGATTGTCATTTTAGGGAATCTGGGAATTGTCTCTATGAAGCACAAACAGCAGGACAATCTACATTCCTGTATTCTTTAATCTTAAATGCTTATTGTCCCCAAAGACACCTTGATCCCTTCAGTAACATCCCCTTCCCACTCCCCCACCAACCTGGGGTAAACACTAACATGCTTTCTATCTTTGTAGAGTTTTGTGATCTAGACACTTTATATAATGCAATTATACAATATGTGATCTTTGTATGATGTCCAGCTAGCCTCCATTTCCTCCATTTCCGTGCTGTGTAGCATGGTGGCGTACAGAAATCTGCTGTCCTCAGCACTCACTCTCTTTGTGATCTTAGGGAAGGGCCTCAGTTTACCTATGCCCCAATTTTCTTTCGCCTTTTTCTTTTCTTTTCTTTTGTTATCATGGAATTAATATTGTTCACTCAATGCAAAATTGTGGAATAGATTTGCCTTAAATCAAAAAGCCTTCCAATGATGTGAACTTTGCATTTTATTTACTTTCCTCATACATCTCACTTTTCTTAGTTATAAAATAAAGACACTAAAGTATTAGCCCCATGGTGTTACAATGATTTATCGATTAATGACAACATATTTAAATGATTTTTGTCAAATACCAAGTACCACACACATCACCAAGAAAGGAAAGTAGCTACTGAATACCTTCTGATGGGTCTCCATTCTACTGCACTGAAGTATTTATTGCAAGGAATTATTTATTGTATATTTCATATGTTGTCCAGATATAGATAAGCAGTACATTGAAATTTCCCCCAACTTATAAAAAGAAATCCAATTATTGAATAATATGACTGACCATTACTTTTAGCAAAATCAGCAACACAAACATAGGCAGAAGTAGAAATTGAAGTACGTACTTAATATTTTAAGAAATATCTCAGAATGATTTGGAAACAAGAGTCCTGTTTAAAATTTTCATAACATTTTTTAAAAAAGACTAATAAGATATTGCCAGATCATCCCAAGCTTTCTTTTAGTAAATTCAAAAGTTAACATTTGGCAGAAGTTATGGCTGTATTAAATTTTCTTCAAGTCAGAGTCTAGCAAAATAATAAATCTAGACTTTGGTTGCAAGATTACTTTGTTTCAAAGGTTTATTTTATAAAACAAGCTACAAGCAAGCCTCATTAGTTACTCAGAAGGTTGAGATCTTAGAATCATGGTTTGGAACCAGGCTGGACATACACATCTGAAACATCTTCAGTTAATCACTATAAAGATGGTATTGGAGGCATAGCTCAAATGGTAGAATGCCAGCTGTAAAAGAAAACACTAAGTGAGATCTAGAGACTTTGAGTTCAAGCCTTACTACTGACACACATGCATGCCCAAGCACACACACACACACACACACACACACACACACGGTAGGTCTGAAGCAAGATGAAGAAGGAAAGGGTACAAAAGCTGTATAAAAGTATATTAGTCAAAGTCCCCAGCTTCTGCTTATTCCTGCAAGAGAACTGTCATGTGTGAATTATACTTCAGTGTTTCTCCTAACTTAGGCAAGAGCTTTCATACTAATATACCTGTCAGATGTTACCAGACATACCCTATTATAGATATGTAACTTCCAGACACATAACCCTCTGTACAAACAAGTAATACTATCTAATATACCAATGACAATCATCTAAATTCTTTGGACTCTTAGAGGTGGGCAGTGGGAAGAGAATCTCAAAGGAAAAGCAGAGAAATATTTCAAAACTCCTAGGGAACAGAGTGTATGCACTTTCTTAAAACATAGACACTTAAATCAAGCATTTCTATAAACTCCACAAATAGTGAAAAGAGTGATTTGAACGGTTTCCATGATCTGTCAGAGCAACAAGAAACTTTCTGAAGAAAGCAAACCAATATGTTGGTTGATTTTCAATTCGACGTTTTCGTTGATTCCATTCTCCCATTTTTTTTTAATGAGCTCAGTGAGGGAGTGATGTTAATTTCGTTTTGTGTATAACATGTATAGCATTTCACAAGACGATCTGAGTCACACTCCTCACACCCCACATAGTAACAGAACTCATTCGGATTGCGTGTTTTGGTATTTAGGAAGTGGCATCTATATTTATATATTACTATGTATATATAAATACATATGTGTATAGATATAAATATATGTGTATCTACATACTTTTCATTTGCATACACATATACAGATAGATGGAGTAGTATCACAGGCCAGAGTGCAATTCAAGATGAGCTTTTTGGATTCCGTTTCTGGTTACCAAGCTGTTTATCAGATTACAGATTCATGATCCTCTGCACTCTAATGTGCCTCATTGAACCTTGACAGTCACCAGGCAAATTCGAAATGCAATTAGTCTTTTTTTGGTGATGCCTGAGAGTTTCTGGCAAACTTCATAATGTCAAGTCATAAAATAGCTAAGAAAAATCTACTTTCAACCTAAGCCATTTGCCATTGCAATTAAGATGAGATTAGGTTTATCTTTATGGAAAACTGGGTGAACACGTGTATGCAAATGGCTAGATGATCAGGAAATAAAGATATTTTGAATGATCATGAATAGCATTATAAATATGTTGTTAAAATGGTGGAAATAGATCTAGATTGGACACAGTTCTGACATCTATTTGAAGCAGTCCCTCTTTTTGGAGCCTCATCTATAAAAGGATGATAAGACTGGATAATTTTTACAGTGGTTTTTAAAATTAAATGAGATGTTACAGGAGATCTTATGAACCATCAAACGCTGCTTGGCTGTGAAGTCTTAAGATTGTAATAGCCATGGTCATAATCAAGGTCAGAGAGATAATGGAACAGATGACAGATGGCTCCTCATGCTAACCTATACTCTTCAGGTAGCAGCTCTGGGGTTGGCAGGATATTCATTCTAAAGAGAAGCAGCACTGTTATCCATGACATTCACAATAAAAAGAAATAATTGTGTCATCGGCAGCATTTTCTATTGTGTGTTTTACCATTTCCATAGTACATTATATTTATATTTTAATGATAATATTGGCATCTATTTTTCCCCTTAAGCTGGGAAACACTTCTAGAAGTGGTAATGTTAGTATGTCTTTATTTTATCTTGATCTATGTAAATAGTCCTTAGCTATATCTGGCTTAAACAGCAGGAAACTTGGGTGAGATTTTCCTGATATTTTGGTTCTGTGGGAATTTTAGAAACTGCAAAGCCTCTCTGTATTTTTTTAAACTTTGTACTTATTCACACTCAGTCTTGCCCTAACAATCCATCCATCTATTTTTCTATCTGTCTGTCTATCTGTCTGCCTGTCTGTCTAGTTCTATATATGTAGTTTACCCTGAGTCCAGTGTGGTGGAATCAGATGCTCACTTATCCTTGCATATCTGGGAAGCCTCTCTAAGCTTCAGTTTCCTCTTCTGTCACCGTGAGACAAATTAATATGCCTTCCCAGGCTGGAATGCTGTGGGAGAAAGGGTCCGCCTGGCCCTTGGCACACAGCAGGCAATAATGTTTCTTCTCTCTTTCCCCCACTTACTTCCTATCCTTCTACTTTTTATTTTCCCTTCATTTTGGAAACTAACACTAACCCCTCATCCTCTATTTGCATATTAGTTTTTAAAACTGGTGATTGATTGAACTCTATCATATTAAAAAATTAGAAATACTCTAGGATTAGGTGGCCTGGCTATGATCCAGCTCAAGGGTGAAGTAGATTTTGTGCTCATTCTTGGATAAAAACAAATGAATGTGTTGTCCTTGAAGCCAAAAAGCCTCAATCACAGGGTGGAGACCTGCAATGGGTGCATCTCTTCACCTGCTCACCTTTCTCACTCTTCACCTTTCTCACTGGAGAAAGGTAAGAAATTCACGTGTCATGAGAAATGGCTTGTGTCATGTGTCATGAGAAATAGCTTGTGAATACCCAGAAGTACACTGTCCAGTTACTTCATGTTGGCCATGCTTATCACTGGTAGAATGAGAAAAAAACAAGCAAAAACAGCAGAAGACATCAAGGGCAATAAATAAAAATACTTCGTATAGGTGGAAGAAGAAATATTTTAAAACATGTTTGCCACCTGAAGTGTCAGTCCAGAAGGAATTCTTTGGGTTTGTGAATGAGCTGCCCTTCCAGAGTTTTGTTTAGTTCAGACAACAAATTTCTAATTCCTATGAACAAGGAAAGAGAATGCATTATTGGGTTGCTAATAAGAACCCCTCAAGTAAAAAGAAAAATGACAATAATGAGGATAAGCAAATTTTTACTCCCCAAATTTGGCCACCCAGGCTGGTTCTCAACTGGCAACTATAATCAAGTCAGAAATTCAGCAGTTTTCAGAGCTGGGCAGCGGTGGCTCACACCTATAATCTTAACTATTCAGGAGGCTGAGATCTGAAGATTGTGGTCCAAAGCCAGCCTGGGCAGGAAAGTCCGTGAACTCTTGTCTCCAATAAACCACCAGAAAACCGGAAGTGGTGCTGTAGTTCAAGTGGTAGAGCGCTAGGCTTGAGCTAAAGAGCTGTGGGACAGAGCTCAGGTCCAGAGTTCAAGCCCCGTGACCGACCAAAAAAAAAAATTCAGCAGTTTTCTTCAAGTCATGTTGAACCAGAACCCTAGAAAATATGGGTACAAACAGAGAAATAATGTTATAGACACCCCTAAAACAGAGCAAGAAGGAATAGTGAGAGAGGAAATAAACCCAGGATAGAAGGTGAAGCTGGAGAGAACAGTTAGTAGTATGAAATACCAATGAAAAATCAGGAGGGTTTTTTTTTTCATTTAAAGTAAATTTTGATGAAGGCTTGCATGGTGTACACTGGATTTTACATTTTGGAAGTCATAGGTAACTAGAATAGTTGCCATGCATTTAGTCAGAGGTTAGTCTTAAAGAACTGAAGAGTGAGACTAGTGTGAGAAACTAGAGAAAGAAAACACAGACTCTTCTCACAAAAGCCTGATTGGAAAGAGAAGTCAAGGAATATCTCATGACTGTTAAAGCACACAGGTATGTACAGTACACACACACATACACACACATCTATTTATAAATAATTGAATTACATATATAGAAATCGATAAACATAGACACTTTAAAATTGAAGAATTCATGACCATTTATTGGACAATAACCAACAAACTGTTTAAGAAATAGAAAATAGATAAAGGGAGTGCTTGAAGATGAACATGAAAGTAGATGATAGGAACTAAGACTGAGAATGCAGGTACAAGGATCAACAGGAGTGAGGGTCGTACTGCTGTGAATCTGGAATAAAGCGAAGACGGTTATGTAAGGATATAAAATTGTTTGAATAGTAGCAGGAGGGAAACATTTAAAACTGCCTATGCATCCCAGGAACAAATCTTCAAAAAGGAATTTCTTAATGGCCTGATATGAAAGATGGAGACCTAGGATGACACCCCCCATGTTATATGGCCAGCTCCCCACCATGACATTTAAAAAATATTGAGGATTCTTACAAATATTGAGGGACATTGTATATTGCAGGGACACTTTGGCCTTCATCACATCCATTATTCTTGGGGATCTAATGTTGTTCTTTAAAAGTCAAGGAAAAGTGTTACCTGATCAGTGGACACCTAAGTGTGAGGTAACCAGATGTTGTATGTTGGATATTTGAGTCCAGTGGGTCCCCTTTGCATTGTCTTAAGCTTTCTAGATGCCCAAACAAGGTCTCCTTAAAGTAAAATGGATGGAAACTGAGAAAAGAGTGTGACAGATAATTTTTAAAATTGTTAATGTTTGTATAGAATAATATAGTGTAGTATTAGTTCTTCACAGAAGTGGTGGGGGAAAGAGACAGAGAGAAGGGGAGGACTGATTTTTTTTTTTTGGCGGTCATGGGGCCTGAACTCTGGGCCTGGGCACTGTCCTCAGCTCTTCAGCTCAAGGCTAGCACTCTACCACTTGAGCCATAGCACCATCTTTTACTTTTTGCTGATGTGGTGCTGAGGAATTGAACCCAGGGCCTCATGCATGCAAGGCAAGCAATGTACCACTGAGCCACCTTCCCAGCCTGGGAGAACTGATTTTTAAGTAACTGGTTCATGTGATTTTTTAAAATAAGTTTGTTATTGTGAAAAGACTGTATAGTGGAGTTACAGTTACATAAGCAAGGTAATGAGTACATTTCTTATCAAGCATTGTTGCTTCCTCCTTTGTTTTTCTCCTACCATCCCTTCCCAAACACCTCCACAACTACACTTTCCCCCACCCCCTGCCTAAATTGTAAAGTTCATTTTTCAACATAGTGCCTTGTAAATCTCATTGTTACAATAGGTCAACCTGAATCCCTATTTAAACATTTTGTTTTTTCCCTTCCCCTCCCCAAATTATACCAACATCAAATAAAGTGAAAACAGGGGTTATACTATGGGAGAGGAACATACAAAGCAACAAAAATCACATGGTACCTTATAAATACATTAGAAACAATAGCAAGCAAGGAAAAAAAACAACTTATGTCCCTATCTTGGGGTTCATTTTGCTTAACTTTATCTAACCTGGTCATATGTACATAGCTTTTGACCTTTTCTACTTGTCCTAGACATATACTAGTTATTACAAATAAGGGAAATCATGGGACCTATGTTTCTTTGGGCCTGGCTTACTTCACTTAATATAATTTTTTCCAAGTCTTTCCATTTCCTAACGAATGGGGCAATGTCATTCTTTCTGATGGAGGCATAGAATTCCATTGTGTATATATACCACATTTTCTTGATCTATTCATCTACTGTGGGGCATCTGAGTTGGTTCCATATCTTAGCTATGGTGAATAATGCTGCAATAAACAGTTGTGCTGGTAGCTTTAGAATGGACTTGCTTGTGATGGTTTGGGTCAATGTCCAAAAGTGGGAGGGCTGGGTCATAGGGGAGCTCTATGTGGAGTCTTTTTTTAATTTTTAAAATAAGTTTTTATTGTGAAAATATTGTACAGAGGGGTTATAGTTACATGAGCAAGGTAATGAGTACATTTCTTATCAAGCATGTTATGTGGAATCTTTTAAGGAATCTCCATACTGCTTTCCAAAGTGATTGAACAAGTTTACACTCCCACCAACAATGCAGTAAGGTTCCCTTCTGTCCATATCCCCTCCAGCATATGTTGTTATTAGAGTTCTTGATTATAGCCATTCTAACTGGGGTGACGTGGAATCTCAATGCTGTTTTGATTTGAATTTCTTTTATGGCTAGAGATTTCCTCTTCAGAGAAGTTTCTCTTTAAGTCTTTAGCCCACTTATTTATTGGGCAGTTGTTTCTTTGAGGATTTGTTGTTGGGGGATTTAATTTTTTGAATTCCAAGTATATTTTAGATATGAGACCCTTGTCTGTTGTATGGCTAGTGAAGATCTTCTCCCAATCTGTGGACCTTTTTTTGATCTTGCTAGCTTTGTCTTTTGCCATGCAGAAGCTCTGCAGCTTCATGCAATCCCATTTGTCCAACCTTTCTTTGATTTGTTGTGCTTCTGGGTCTTTGTTAAGAAAATTTTGGCCTGTGCCTCTCCTATTCTGTCCTGTAATGTTTTCAGGGTATTTGCTTTGACTCTGAGGTCCTTGAAAATCTGTAGGGTGGGATAATATGCAGCAGGCACAGGAAAAGCTTATGTTCTAGCCTTGAGTCTGAAAGCAGGATGGAGACAGAATTTATTCCTTCTTTGGCAAGGAGGGGATCCTTCAGTCTTTTCTGGAGATTTTATTTAACTGATTGGATAAGACCTTCCCACATTATGGAATGTAATATGCTTTCTTCCAAGTCTATTGATTCAAATGTTACTGTATCCCTGAAACACCTTCACCATAGCATCAACTGTGTATTTTACCAAACAATTGGATATGATAGCCTAGGAAATTTAACTCCAAATTAACTACCATAAGGATACTGATAGATTGGATCAATGTATCAATAAAGGTATGTCAGGTATAAAACCCCAGAAGATATTGAAGATGACAGTTTTATTATATCAATTAACAGCTGTTGAAATTTTCTCAAGCTGTATTCTGAATATAGAAGTTTACATCTAAGGAATGTCCCAGGAATTGGGTTAAGATCTGACAGTGTAAGGAGTGTGAGGAAGATGAGTGACTACCCATAAGGTAAATTCCCAAGTCCATAAATCCACCATAGATAAGAGTGGCCAGGAGTAGGGTTTTGACTGGGAATGCCTACTGCTACCCTTAGGAGACTCATGGGACATGGATGGCAGAGGCAGACAATGCCTCCTTCAGGGCTGGGCTAAGGGAAGCAGTGTAATCATTTTGGCAAGGCTAAGTTGGAAAAGAACTATCTTTTTATGAATTTCAGAATATAAATAAGAAGTTGAAATTAAAATCTTTCAGAACAGAAATAATTCTAGAATTTTTGTATAAGAGAGGTCAATGAGGAAAAATACAGTTGGAAGGGAGGGTTTAGAGATTTGTCTTAAATTTCTTGATCTTCACTTAAAAGAAAAAGATAACCTAACTATGCCTTGAGCATAGTTTTATTATGGCTGTTACAACATTGGTTTACATTACTATCTTGAACTAGACCTTTGAAAGCAAAAGCATTAGTTACTATAATGGTTTGCCTATAGTGTTAAGTACTATGAACATTAGTAGTTTGTGTTCTATTGGATAAATGTCCAAGAGTGGAATTGCTAGGTCATAGGAAGCTCTATGTGTAGTCTTTTGAGGAACCTCCATACTGCTTTCCAGAGTGGCTAAGCAAGTTTACATTTTTACCAACAATGTAATAGCGTCTATTTTGGGCCACATCCTCACCAGCATCTGTTATTGTTAATTTTCTTGATAATGACCATTCTGACTGGGGCGAGGTGTCATCTCAATATAGTTTTGATTTAGCGTTTGTTTTATGGCTAGAGATGATGAACATTTCATCATGTATGTATTAGCCTTTCTTACTTCTTACTCCAAGAAGTCTCTCCTTGAGTCTTTAGCCCATTTACTAATTGGGTTGTTTGAGGGTTTATTTTCTTTATTACTTTTAGAATTGCCTCTGGTGCAGGAATATATATATATATATATACATACATACATATGTGTGTGTATATATATATATATATATATATATATATATATATCTTCACTTTCCTGCATGCAGATAGCCAATTCTACCAGCACCATTATTTGAAGGAGCTATCTTTCATCCAACCTGTGGTTTTGGCTCCCTTATCAAATATTAGGTGGCTACCAGTACAACCATGTTCATTGCAGCATTGTTTACCATAGCCAAGATATGGAATCAAATCAGATGCTCCTCAGTGGACAAATAGATTATGAAAATGTGATACACACACACACACACACACACACACACACACACACACACACAATGGAATTCTACTCTTCCATCAGAGAAAATAATGATATTGTAACATTTGTAAGGAAATGGAAAGACTTGGAAGACTTACATTAAGTGAAGTAAGCCAGACCCAAAGAAGCATAGGTTGCATGGTTTTCCTCATGGTGGTAATTAGAATGTGTCTATAAATTTACAAGTAAACACACTGGATAGCAAAAAAAATTACACTTGGACATAATAAATTATACAGGTTTCTAGACACAGGTCTCAATAACTAGTACATATAATCATATAAAATAGTAGCTTGTGAAATGAGCTCCAAGTAAGGAAAGAAGAGGTTATTTTGTTGTTGTTCTTATTTTTGTTGTCTTTTCCTTTGGTCTTGTTTATTAGTTTACTTGTCTTTAGGAGATTGAAGGGAGACACAGAAAAGATGGGACAAGAGTGAGCAAATACAGCAGTGCTCACTAGACACTATTGGAAAATGAAATGTATAACTTGTGGGTGGGGATGGGAGGGAAAAACTGGGAGAGAGCGAGGGAAGGGGTGCATGTTTAAAACAAAATGTACTCATCATCTGACTCATGTAACTAGCCCCTCTGTACATCACCTCTACAATAATAATAAAATGTATTTTTTTAAAAAGAAAGTAGTTTTAGAGGGCAAGTGGCAAAACTGAGTTAAACTCAGTCATTTATCCAATTCAATGACAAGTTATTCTACTACCTGTTGCGTGCTAGGAACATGCTGGCTTGAAAATACTGATGTGATTATGAAAGAGATTGCTTTCTGCACTGATAGAAAAATTCTTAACTTCCTTGTATTAGTCAAAGTCAGTATGTACCAAGGAGAAGCATGAAACCCTGGACAGCTCCCTGCAGAGTTTAGATATAGCACATGGCTGTTTGTCCAATGGAACACAGCTGACTGTGAGGACAGCGTTGTTCTTGGGGATTTGGGCTATGCACCTAGAAGGAGCTCTCTGGAGACCAGAACAGATAAAGACTATTCTCCAACATGGTTTGAGGTGAACTGGCAATGTAAAGAAGAATTGTCTGCACTCAAGATGAACATGGAAGAACACAATACGGCCTACACTGGGCCATTCAATAAATAAATCAAAGTATTAAAACTATACCTCTCCAGGAACATCATTTAGTGAAAGAAAATGAGACTGGGATTTTATGAGAACTGAGCAGAAATCGTCATCATTCCATCATCTCCACATTCCTCCCTTTCATCATCTTGGAAGGTTATACCTATTTCTTCTTCATCCCTGCAGTGAAACTATTTTTTTACCTTGTAAACTGGTCTGGCAAACTGAGGTGCTTGCTGAATCTTCTCTATTAGCATTGACTGTGCAAGAGGCAAGGGCCCAAAGCAAGCGGCCTCTTCATGGTCCCTCCAGGAAACAGCTCATTCCATGAGACTCTGAAGATAATCTTTTGTTTGCCCCTTTTCACAATTCTATTGTCACCCATGTGAGCTCAGCTGTTAAGTGCTCATTTAAAAAAAAAAAAGAAAAGAAAAAGATCTTTCCCCTCCACCCTCATTTTCTCCAGCCTGACAAATAGCATCTGCCATTGCTCACAGAGAAAAATATGAGAAATAGAAAACTAAAGGCAAGGGAGCATGAGAATCCACTAATGCCTGCTGATTGATCTTGTTAGTATGCATAGTATGTCCTCATATTTCTCCAGAAACTTACATGTCTCTACAGAGCAACTACATGCCTGCATGCATGTGTGTGCATGCATGCACACACACACACACACACACACACACACACACACACACACATTTTGGAGAAGGCTGCATATGCCCCTCTACCCTCTGCCTGGAACTTGATTGTCAGGCTCATACACAAACCCAGACAATGTGCTCAATAGACATCTTTGGGGGAGACAATTACAGAAAGCATGATAACGGGATTTGTCACCCTGATGCGGCTGCTGTTTCAGCAAGCATTTCAATAATGAAAGAAAGTTTTACTAATCGTAAATGTGAATGAATTTCAGCTGTCTCTTAAAAAAAATCTTTTGGAAAAAAGCCAATTAAGATCATCTGTCTAATGCATCTATTCACCCCCACTGCAACAATATGTCAGTTATAATAGATGTCTAATAAACCCAGACTTCTCAGGACAGGGTGCTGAGCGTGCTGAAACAAGCAAGAGATCAGAGCCTCTACCTGCAGAATGTTAGAAGGTGGCTGATGAAAACGTCTGTGTGATTTTTTATTTCTATTCCCCATGGCCGTAGAGCTGGGAGAATTTACAGTATTCTAACACATCAATGTGGAGGGAGTTTCAAACAATCTACAGAATCCAGAGCAAGTCTCTTTTGCACTTGTGGCCTGGTACACTAATTATCATCTTTCCAGGAAACTGAGAGCTAATTGCCAAAATCCATGGCCTGGCTACTAAACAGATGTCTGTTACCCTACCTCCAGAGGGGAAGCATTATGTAAAAGAGATGGCTTACCTGCCTCTAGGAACTGGAGCATAGGCACTAATGCTGGAAACTTCTCCTTCCAGAAGAAATCCTTATGTCTCTTGAGGGATCAAGTTATTAGGAGAATGGTGTGTCCTAGAAAGAGACTACTTGAAATCCCAGAACTCACTAAGTTAAGAAGCAGTGTGACTAAATACACAGCACATTATTTACTTCTTCAAAGATTGATGCACACAGAGGATCTTGAATCACACATGTACCTTGGATGTGACTAGAAAAGTCAATTTTACAGAAAATCCTGGGGAGGGGGAACTTCATTCCATCTCTTCTAGTTTCATATCATCCTAGTCCCATAAGCTATCAAACTTTTCTCGATTCTAGACCAATCCATAACTCACATCTGTTTACCTTTATATATTTTGAACAAGATGACTGTGTAGTCATGGTTTCTATACCAAATCCTCTTTCCCACTAACATAGGATTGATCTCTCCTTCTCTGAGCTATTCCTCTAGGCAGCTGGAGTAGCTGGCATTGTCTGTTGAAGACCAAGCTGGAGTGAATCTATGTGGGCAACTCTGAACTTTAGAGCTAGAGTCCAGGGTCTGCATTGTAATGACAAAACTACTACTGAGGCTAAATCCCTGCACAGAACTCCCCAGTCCTGCCATTATGTTCACATTAGTACTACCACTGTGGTTCATGGTAATACCATGGACCTTGTCATATTTCTATCACTATCTGCAGACCCATCACTGCCACTGGATCTTTGATATAGGGAACTGAACAATGGGCCCAAAAGATTCCCAGGCTTTAATCCCTGGAACTTGTGAATTTTTCCTAATATGGCAAAAGGATAGGGAAACTATAATAGAGGTAGGGAGGTAGAGAGAGATGTAGCTAGAAGATGAAAAGGCCATGTACGATGGGAGCAGAGACTGGAGAGATGTGGCTGAACCCAAAGAAGGCCCGGAAGACCTAAGGACCAGCTTCTCTCCTAGAGGCTCCAGAAGGAGGCTCAATTTTAGATCTATAAGACTTCTTATCTCCAAAATTGTAAGAGAATGAGCTGGTGTTGATTTATGTTTCATTGGCAATTAGAAATTATTACACTTAGTGACATTATCTTCTTTAATGTCATGATTATCTGTATCTTGTCCTTCTCTGCCCCTGGGGGGGTGTTAGAAATCCAAATACACACACACACACACACACACACACACACATGCGCGCGCGTGCACACACATATTCAACTTGACCTGATTGGAATGGTGGTTAAAGTTAAAAGAAGTGGAGAGAAAATAAAAGGATGTTGGATTTTATTTATTAATACTGTATATAGGTATGGAATATTACACTGAATTCCATTAATATGTATATTTAATACATAACCAAACATTTAATAATAATAATAATATAAAATACACTAAGTCTGTTCCCTAATTAAAATATGTTTCTTGCTGGTTGTCAGTGGCTCACACCTGTAATCCTAGCTACTCAGGAGGCTGAGATCTGAGGATCATAGTTTGAAGCCAGCCCAGCAGGAAAGTCCATGAGACTCTTATCTCTAATTAATTACAGAAAAAGCTGGAAGGAGCACTATGGATCAAGTGATAGAGTGCTAGCCTGTAGCAAAAAGGAGCTCAATGACAGCACCCAGGACTGGAAAAAATTGTACGTGTATGTGTGTGTTGAAATAAAAAGAGTAGCAAAATTGAGATTATGAGCCTTTCAAGCAAAAGTCATAGATAGTTAGATAGTGCCTCTTCTATTTTCAGTCCAGACTGCTCTTTTGGATCAGGATAAGGTCGATCTCATGTTGATAGAGGGCAGATTGCTCCTCAGTTTGAATAAGTAGTTTCTGTGTCAAAGAGAAAGAAAAGTATCTCAATTTCTATGGGTGCCCTTGACCCATGATTCCAGCTACCTACAGCCAATATAGAGGATTTTGAGAATATTTAGTTACTGTTGGGCCACATGCACAAAAATCATTAGATGTAGGAATTGTTTTCTCAGTCTCTTTTTCTTGAAATTAAACCCACTGAGGAAATTATCTGATAGCTCATACTCTAACAAATAAAAAGAAAACAGAGAATAGGAGGAGAGTTATCCATTTTGTTTATTACCATGGGCAGTAATTACTAAATGTCTGCCCGTACATGGTTGAGTCCTGGGCATGATGGGCTATGTTTTCTCAGAACTACAACAAAATTTAATAACTGATTAGGTGACTACTTTAATTATATTTACACATAATTAGCTCATAGTATTGGCTACTGTATCTTTTTTTTTAAATCAGTCTTGGGCTTGAACTCAGGGTCTGAGCATTGTCCCTGAACTTTTGTTCAAGGCTAGCACTCTACCACTTGAGCCACAGTGCTACTTCTGGCTTTTTCTGCATATGTGGTACTGAGGAATTAAACCCAGGGCTTCATATATGCTAGGCACTCTACCACCAAACCACGTTCCCTGGTTACTGTATCTTACCATGTAAATCTCTTCTAAAAATATAAACCTAATTTGTCTGGTTTTTAAATACTTAAAGTAAAAACTAGAGTTTAAAAATTATATTTTTGGGTAAAGAACAGGTTTTATTTTGTAATATATACTATGAAGATTTAATGTAGTATGTACAGGATAAATATTTATTTTTACTTCATAAATGTACAGTCTGTGACAATTTAGAGTTGAGAATAATATGTAAAATTTATTTCTTAAAACTGTTCTTAGCTATTGGCTATGCCTATAATTGGGACATAATTAAAGTTAAAGTGTAAAAAGTTGAAGGCACACTGGCCCCTTTCTATTCTATATAAAACAAATATTCTTTAGTTTTATGATATGCACTATGTAAGCCATCATTGGTTACAAGTAATGGAGACTGGTCTGGGTGAACTGGAGCCCTTACATTGTCAGCAAATAGAATAACCTAGCAGTATAGGTCACGTTCAGAATATATCTATGAGAAATGTAGTATTTTAAGCTAAATGTATGAGTATCGTTCATCTGATGTTTGAAGTAACACAACTGCTAGACCATTCCACAAAGGAAACCTAAACTTCTATAAAGTCACACTGACACTTGTTACATTGTGCTGAATTTAAAATGTTAAGGAATTTTTTAAAAGGAAAGAATAGATATAACAAACCTTTTAGGTGTTGGAAGCATGGCTCAGTTGGTAGACCACTAGATAATGAGCGAAAGCAGCCACAGGTACCCAGTTTAAAGTCCTGGTTGCAGACCTAGGAAATTAAATGTTAAGGCTTAAAATATTGTATGTGTAAGAAAAGTTACTCCTTTCCTAAAGATAATTCAGTTAATATAAAGGATCAAAATCATTTCTACTTACATTTTGTTTATAAATCATTTTAAATGCCTTCAGTATAAAGCAGATATAAAATTCACTGTCCTTCAGCATAAGAACAAATAACCTAATTAATAAATAGGCAAATGAATTGAACAAGGCAGTTCTCAGAAGAAGGAATACAAATGACTAATAGATACAGGAAGAAATGCTCAATATCCTTTGTCATAAAGGAAACAACAACTATATTGAGATTCATCTTCCCTCAGCTAGAATGATTATGTCCTCTGTTATATCTTATGTGTGTCCTATTTCTAAGAGAGAAAAAGAGAGAGAGAGAACTTCATTGTAACTATGAGAGCACTTGTGATTTGGGAGGCTATTGGAGAGAGAGTAGAGGATAAGAGAATCAAAATACATTTTATCTATGAATGAAGATAACATTAAAAATCTCATTGAAAGCCGTTAAAAACTGAGGTGGGGATGTAGAATGCAGTAGCAATATAGTAAGTTATTTACATGTAAAATATCCAGTGAGCCACTTGGTATAATTAATATATACCAAAAAGAAAGAATAACAGAGTAAAACAGATCCTGTTCCTGTATCAGCAGGATGCAGAAGGGTGAATGGACAGGATGAATGAGGGTTAATATGGTCAAAGTACTTTATTTATATATATATTTATTTGTATTTATATAATATATTTACATATACATTTATATATTATATATTTGTATATGAAACATATACCTATATAAAATTCTATTATACATATAAAATTTTCATTTATATGTGTACATGCATAGTTGTATATATATATATATATATAAATACATATATGAAAATAGAACAATGAACCCAGGTGATTTTTTTTCAAGAACTAAGGAGGTGAGAATGTGGGACCACTAATTCTGTATCATCCTAAATTGGAAAAGAATCCTTTACAGGATTAATGGTTTATTTGTTCATGTAATCAACCAATAAGCATTTTTGACAGTGATTCCATATAAGAAAGTTCCAATAAATAAAAATAAAATCCCAATGTGTGAAATAATATTACCCACCCACCCCCCAGGCACAATTATCAAATCTTTCTGAGAAGTAAGACTAACTCATGAGCAGGGTCTTGGGTCAGATGTTTACAGAAATCAAACTGGAGGGGAAGCATTAAAGATGTGAAACCTGAAGATAAGAAATGACAAGTCCATCATCGACCTGATGCTGGGGATAATGGAGAGGAAGATTCCTATATGATCAATTTGGTGACTGTCCTTGCTAATTATGGAGGTAACTGTATGAGACGAGATGGCAAATGATGAGGAACTTTTCATTTGTTGACTTCTAATCACCTGGATACTTCTGAGAGGAGAAGCGTAAGTATTGGGATTGAGAGAATGTCGTTGCTGAGAGAAGTTGAAGCTAAGAAGGATCATTGAAGGCTTGGGAATAGAGGACAGGTGGAGTCAGAGCAGGGTGGTTTTATTATCTGCAGCATAGGACAGACAAAGGAGACCAGAATAAGTGGCTTTGAATACTAGACTAAAGGAACTGGGTTTTCTTTCCCAGGTTTTATACAACAATTGGAAGTTTCATGGTGCAGTGAGTTCATCAAAATCTGCCTTCAGAGAATTAATTTGAAGTGAACATGACCCAATTTGGAAGCAACTGTTAGAAAAAGGTTCTGAAGATCCGAAAGGATATGTGCCAGAGCTAAAGGTTCTGGAGGAGGCATGGGGCTGAGGGGTCATGTAGCAGTAGATTGAACTAGTAGGATAGGAGGAAAGAATTAAGTAGTTGCAATAGAAAGAACATTGAGTTTAAAAAGAAGATTGTAAGTGGGTTGTTGATTAGGTTTCAATTACCAATAAAAAAAACAGTTGAAGAGGAGAGGGAAATACTTTTCGGCCTTTAAAAGCTTGACTTTGAATGAACTGAAGAGAGCTGTCAAGAATGGATGTGAAGAATTGGGAGTTATCTGAAGGGAGGTGAGAACTGACTCTTAGAATGTTTAGAGCCGTTCTAACCTCATTAAGGTCTAGAGAATAAGAAAAAGAGTCTCAGAGAAGAGAATTGCTTTGGGTTTCAGTCACCATTGTTCAACCCTAGCATATATATATATATACTTATATCCATATATATATATATATATATAGAGAGAGAGAGAGAGAGAGAGAGAGAGAGAGAGAGAGAGCATATATATATATAGTCCCAGAAACACAAAATAAATTTTTTACACTAGTTGCTGAAGTGAATTGAGTACTGAATATTTGTGTTATTTCCTTTGTCTGGTGATTTTCAAATAAGAATTTAAAAAGTTATTATCTTGAGTTGATGTTTTGATTTTTTTCAGTTTTTTAAATTTATTTTTAATTGTGAAAATACTGCATAGAGGGGTTACAATTACATGAGCAAGATAATGAGTACATTTCTTATCAAGCATTGTAGCCTCCTCCTTTGTTTCCCCTTCCCATCCCTTCCCAGCCTCCCCCTGCCCCCCCACCCAATCCTCCCCCCCACACCATTTGTTCAGTTTTTATAATGTAGTTTTAAATTTTTGTGTTGGTCCTGAGCTTTCACTCAGGGTCTGTGCACTGTTACTGATCTTTTTGGCTTAAGACTAATGCTCTGCCAATTTGAGCTACAGTTCCACTTTCCTTTTTTTTTTTTTTTGGCTAATTGGAGATAAGAGTCTCATGGACTTTTCTACACAGACTGGCTTCAAACCACGATCCTTAGATCACCATTTCCTGAGTAGCTAGGATTACAGGAGTAATGCAATGCTTATTTCAGACTGTTACTAGAAGGTCAGCACAGCTCTCATGATTCTTGTGTCTGATAAGAAATTTAGCAAAAGTGAAAGCAGAGCAGATTTTAAAAGGAAAAATATACTTTCAGTCTAGTGGATCATCTCTAGGTTGAGATTTCTTACTATTATTTTATTATTATTACTATTTTCTAAACCACTTTTTTTAAAATCTAGACACCAGTAGTTCATAAAGTTTAAGGACTGGAAACATGAAGTCCTTCCCCAGTCCTAGTCCAGGCACTAGGCTAGGGAAGGTAAACAGAATTACAATATATAAAAGGATATTGAATCCAGACCCCTAAGGATATTAGATCCAGATCCCTATGATGCACAAGTCTGGGTCTTTGTTTTGTTCAATTAAAGAACTATTTTTCCAGGAATTATTTGTTATCAGCTTTTCTTGGCTTGGGTGGGAGCTCTCAAAAATGCTGTGTGACCTCCCATGACCTTGGTGAATGACTTTGATTTCAAAAGCAGCTGGTCACCTATGTGTTGGGATGTTTAATTACAATGCTTTCTCTCAGAGGTCTTGTGATCCCTTCCTCCAATGGGCACCTCTCCCCTTAAGGATTCCAGCATTGGAAGAATCCTCTATGGTAAGTTTCCTTTGCATTCTCCTCATCTCTCCTAGAAGAACTGGTACCTGTCAATAATAATATGGCTGAAGAAGGAATAATCAAGAGAGCAGATTTAGCCACCCAATGATGTGAATGAAAGAGTACCAGTTGCCTACTATCACTTCGGTAATGCATGCACTGTGCCTAATGTATTATTAACTATTCAAAAATGTTCTCTGAGTCCTGCAGCTTCCAGAGAATGAATATAGCAGCCTGTATTGTTTAGCAAAACACCTTTCAAAACTGGTTCTCAGTTTTGCCTTACCTGCTGACATTTAAAAATAACTGAGTTGTTTACATTTCATGGAGTAAATAAACATAAAAATGATACTGTTAGCATTTGGGTCCTGAAGCCACAGTTGAAGATGCAGACTCTCTCTCTCTCCCTCCTTCTCTCTCTCTCTCTGTCTCTCTCTTTCTCTCCCTCTCTGTCTGTCTCTGTCTCTCTGTCTGTCTGTCTCTCTCTTCCCCCCTCTCTTCCCTCTCTCTCTCTCTCTCTCCTTGTAGTAAGATTTTTCCTTTTAAAATGAAAGGTTGTTATTTTTGTTGATTGGCCAATTAGAGGAGCTGGTGGCTGCCACCTACTTCTAAGACTTGATTCTATTACAAAACCTCAGAGACTAATGCTGCTTCAGCCTTGCCCTAAAGAGACATGAAAAGATCTACTTACAGTTAAGTCTCCTGGCAGATGAAGGAGCATAAACCATTGATCACAATACCCAATGCTGAAAACTGAAAAGGAATCCAATTTATTTTAAATAAAACTACTCTGTTCTCGCCAGTGACAGATTCCAGAGTCAGACAACAGAAAGGAACTGACAGCAGATGTTTTAGAGCCCAGACACAGAGAGACTGAGTAATAGTATAGAAAAGAAATTGCTTTGAACTTCACCCTGCTTTAAATACTTCAAATCAATAGGGTCACAGAGCTCTTTAATAGAGCGATGAGGTCTTGCCCTGGCAGATCTGCATAGTGACAAGTTGATGTGCGTTCTAACAGCAGGGTCATAAAAATGGCAGCCTGCTCCCTGAAAGGGGGCTTTGTGTGGACTAGGTCCACTTGGAGTGGCTCTTCTCTCTGGCCACTCTCGAGAGCCAGGCCCTACTAGTTGCCATCTGAATGGGACTGACCTCATGAATTACCTCAGGAAACTTAATCTATGAACTGGCTTCTTCTTATGCAGACTGATGAATTCTTGTTTATTCCTAAATGGCTGTCACAAGACCTATTCATCAAACTCTTAAAGGGGGGAATGGAGGCATACAGAAGCCAGCCTCCAGCATAGCACCGTTAAATAATCATTAGGTTTTTCTGGCTGGTCTTCAGGCCCACTCCAAATCCACAAAGCAGACTTCTTTTCTATTTTTCAAACTATTCATCAGCATGCATTTAGATGAGATTCTGACCTGATAAAGAAAAAAAAGAGAGAGAGTGCTTTTTGTCACTATCAGTTTCATGGCTGTGTTCTTACTCTTTTGAGAGTTTTTTTTTTAACAAAAGTAAAAGAAAATAAAGGCAGATGGCCAACTCTTTTCAATATCCGTTTGCTTTATTTGAGCAGTTTAATGTAGTGAAACAGAGTGAAATGTTGCTACTCGCTAAATGGTAAACAACACCATTACCCAGAATTCTGCTGTAGATTGGTACAAAACAGGGTGCTGGTGATTAATTAAACTGTTGTTGTAATTGTAATGCGTGATACATAATAGATAGTGTGCCATGTATTTTAAAAGCAGCAAATTAGCAAATAATAACTTTCCTACATAGCACATCTCCATTGCTTGCCGCTAATGCATAAATAATCAAAAATAAAAGGCTATTATGCAGCTACCTAGCAAAACAAATGTTTCTGATGTTCACCAATCTGTAAACATGTGTTAGTCAAGCTACACATGGTGGCTGTTTTGGGTCAGATGCCCCTGGAGGCAACAGGAGAAATTTCTTCCCAGTGGACTTTCTGGTATTTACTCAACTGCTAAGAGCCCCAATTCTACAAACAGTCATACAAGAAGGGATCTCCTCTTAAATGTGTATATAGTACATTTTTCTGTTAAGTTCAAGACTGCACAAATGTTATGGAGAAAGTATTTTAAGAAAGGAGCAACTTTATGACACCATGTTTGCATTTATGTACTTCTTCACTGTGATGTGGTCACAAAATGAACATGTGAGCATCCAGGTGAGCTCTTTTCTTCCTCAAGTCTTTAAACTGCAGGTATGTGCTATTTTGGAGGGATATTTCTTTTTCAGAATCTTGTAATTACCACCTATCTGACTTCTCCAAGTCAGCTTACTTGGCTTATCTCTATCTTGGATTTGACTGAACACAAAAAGAAAAGACATTGGCCATCACCTCAGCAACCCGAATGCAGAGAACACTTGATACAGGAAAAGGCAGCACCTGAACAATGGCATCATGTGTCCACCCTCATTATGTTAAAATCTACCCAGAAGAACACAGGACACATGGTCTAAAGTAGCATTTCAACATCTGATAAAACTCCTTCTCATAGACATCTCTTTGACGCCTTTCTGTCACAGTACTCCTCCCCTGGATAGACCAAGACCTCACAGTAGCCAGCAACCCTTGGTTCCTTGGGGAACTTGGGAATTTTCTAAAGTGAGACTAGTGACTGATTCACACAACCCAGAAAAGTTCCATTCAGTTTGTTTATGTTGCCTGCGTCACCGCTCCTTTGGGCTTGGTTGGAGAAAAGGGCCCAGAAGCTACTAGGCTAAAAGAAGAAAATGATAAGCAAAGATACAGACCTAGGAGAAGCTAATGTTGACCCATGCTTACTGAACATTCATATTGGGTATGACTGAGATAAAATGTACAGGTGGTCCATACTCGTAATCCTAGCTATTCAGGAGTCTGATATCTGAAGATCGTGGTTTGAACTCAGTACCAACAGGAAAGTCTTTAAGACTCTTATCTCAAACTCACCCAAAAGCCAGAAGTGGAACTGTGGCTCAACTGGTAGAAGACTAGCCTTGAACAAAAAAGCTCAGGGACAGCACCCAAATCCTGAGTTCAAGCCCTAGGATCAGTGTGGGCATGCACACGGGTGTGCACGCGCTTGCGCGCGCGCGCGCGCGCGCACACACACACACACACACACACACACACACAATGCACAGGTGGGAAAGAGCAGCTCATGATGATGAACTTGAAAAAAATCCAGCACCAGATGCTTTTACTCTCTTGCCTGTATTGCTTATGCTGAATGACCAACTTTGTGTCTTTAAGAACTGTATCGAAGTATTATTTTTATACCATGCATTTGCCTATTTTAACTGCACTAATCAATAATTTTTTAACAAATTTGCAAAATTGTGCAACTGTTAAGGTTTAACAATTAAATAATTAAGGTTTATCAATTAAATTAACAATTTAGAGTTGCAACATTTCTATCATCTTCCAAAGCATCTAGGTGCTCAGTTAAATTGCATCACTGTTTCCATTCCCAGCCCTAGGCAGTCAGTAGCTACTTTGTGTCTCTATTGCTTAGTTTTTTATGCATCTTCCATAGAAACCAGATTATACAATGTGCAGTTTTTTATGCTTGGTTTCTTTTCCTTAGAAGACTATTTGCAGTGTTTACTCATGTGTAGCATGTATCAACATTTTATACTTTCTATGACTAAATGGTGATCCATTTCATAGACATACCACTGTTCAATTATTCATCAACTGATGAACATTGGTTTTTTTAGACTTATAGGTTATTATGAATAAAGCTGTAACAAATATTCATATACATGTAGACATATGTTTCATTTCTCTTAGGTAGAATCTCATCAGTGAGAAATTCAGTTATATGGTAGATTCATTCAACCTGAGATTTTAAAACAATCTCATCTTCACATCTTTGTTATGGAATCTTAATAGAAGCCATATGGGAAACAATATTGAATTCTGGAATCGAATAGCTGTTGAGCCATTTATATCTGGATGGGGCTAGCAGACATTGGACCGCTTGCATGTTCACCATTTCCTCTCATATGACCCCAGCCATTTCTAGTCTTGGTGACTTCTTGCAAATTTCTAAAGGCAAAAGGTAGCTACAAACAACCAGTTCAGATTTAAATAGCATTGCATGTTTCTTCTTTTTTTATTATGAAAATACCATACAGAGGGGTTACAATTACATGGGCAAGGTAATAGGCCATTGCATTTTTAATGGTTGGATTGGCAGACTTGCATGATGCAGATGACATTTGGGCATATAGTAGAGTAAGTGTGTGCTGAAAGGGGGAGGAATTGGAGCCCCATGGTGTCTATTCCTTTGCCTTATTATTACTCCATGAGAGTAAAGTGAGTAAACTGCAAGAACTCTTTGCTAACAGACACTTGCCCCTATGTAAGACTGCTCAATTGGACTTTTCGGTCTCCCAGTGCAGTAAACATTTTCCCAGGAGGTAAAGAGATCTGGAGTTTCACAGAGCCCACTAGCTCTCCTGTTATTTCTGATGATAAAAATGATCTCTGATAGATCCTGGGGTGAAGGATTATTGTAAAATATGTGGCTACCTTGGTGTTTCTGCTACCAGTCTTTTGACTTGAAGTACTTATAAAGCACATTCCATCCCACGCACACTCTCTTTAAATAAATACAAACAATAATTTCCCTAAGTGCAGTCTTGTAAAACTCTATCTAATCAATGCTATAAAGTTAAATGTGGTTGATTGTTGCCTGAGATATAAGTAATGCATTTCAACACTCACTGTCCACCTTTAATAATGCAGGTAGCATTTAGTCAATAATGACCAAATGTGTGTGTGTCTGTGTGTGTGTTCATGTTATCCTTTCATTCTTTTCCAGACAAGAAACTGCTCTCTGCCCCAAAGGGAGATGCAGTAGACCTCAAAAAAAATTAGCCAAGTGAAACAGGACATCCTGAGAGGTAAAAGTAGTATAAACCCATAGAGTGAGCTTTCTCAACTTTGTAGGATTCGGATGTTTTATGGAGCATAGACACTTCCTGGTGGGAGATGAGAACATTTTGTACTCTAATTGCAGAGAGTATTTGCCCTGCCCTGAGTTTCTACCTGCTTGTCTTTGTTTCTCATACGACAACACAAGTTTTAAGATAGATAGTATAGGGGGCAGAGTGACACTTTTACATAAGTGTGACTACATGAGATTGCTCATATGAGTGTGTGGGAGAGGGTCATGAATCATGGCTTCCCACTGGGCACACATGCACAAAGAGCAACAGGGAAAAAACCAGGAATGTCTCTACAACCTTGGCAATGCCAAGTTTGCAGCAGATTCCTTATAGTTATTTCTTATTGGAGCTTTAGCAATAGAACCAGGGACTGGGATGGACTTAGGATGAAAGTTGTGTAGAAAAATTCAATTAGCTATCTTACACCAACTTAATGAAAGTTAATTTTTACCTTACTCGGATAAATGTGAATGTTACGATTGTTATTCATTTAGTACATTATGGTTTATAGAGCTGTTTCCAGTACAATATGACACTTGATCCTCACACTCATCATTTGAAAGAGGTAGGATGAGTGTTTTTTAGTTGAAATCTATTACAACTTAAGTGTTGAAGCTGAGATGAGAAGTCGGGACTCCATTCTCTGAGTTTAACTCTCTTCTAAGAGTCAATATTATTGAAAAATAACATTTCAGAGGCAGAGAATATCTTGAGTTCCCAATTCAGCCAAGAACCCACTTTATAGGCATAGTTATATATACCAGACAGTCAGAGGAGTTATCAAGGGAATCACAGTGTGTGTGTGTTCCCATTACATGCGTGCAAGCTCATCATTTTTGGTCAGAATTGTAATCCCAGCCTGATTTCCCATGGATGCTCTGACTCATCTCTCTTCGTTCCCAAATGACCAAGAGCTCAAACACCAAGTAATGAGAATAAGCCAAATACAGTTAGGAGAAGAAATTTATTGTGAAGAAATGTGAAAGAAAACTTTGTGTCATAGACGTTTTTGTCCAGAGGTTTGGCTCATATTGGCAGAATTGATCATGCCTTTATTGGCTTGTGCTTCTCTAGAAAAGCCAACAGAATATATCTTAAAGGCTATCAGTTTTCTCTATTCATAATAATTGAAAGCATATGTTATATAAAGACTTTTTCATAAGGAATACTCTGGGAAAACTGTTTTCCTCCCTGCCCCCAGCAATGTTTCACTCTGCTTCCATGATGAAGTATCCTTAGACCTGGAGACATGAGATTTAGGCAGAAAGCATACAGGATTTAGACAGAGATTTAGACAGAAAGCATCTTTCAGAAACATAGTCCAAAAATGTGTTTGATTAGAACAAGGTTAACACAGTGAAGTCAAAATAAGAATTTTGCAAGTAATGAATTTTAACCATTTCACTCATAAAAGTGTATTGTACCATGACAGGAAAATACTGTGAAATATTTGCGTGTGTGCTTCTGTTGCTTAGCAGAGATATTTTGCTTTTGAGTTCTGAATCTTACCAAGCAAGAGTGTATGGGAAGAATCTGCATCCGTAAACATAACTTAAGGTGAACACTATTATGTAGGCTTCCTCTCTAGCCTACAAGAATTGAAACCACTCATCCTAGACTGGGGGAAAAAGAGAATATGAAAATAAAACGAAGTCGATAATGAGGGTCTCAGAAACAGGAGGTCTCTTCCCCTGGTTCCATTTGGGGATGATGAAATATGGCGGTTGTGAATAGGAAGATTTAGGGATAAGTAAACAGAACACTTGAAAAAGCAAGGCAAAACTCATGAAACTTGTAATCTAATCTATGCATGGCAACCAATACCACAAAAGTCAGCCATAGCTGGCTAGAAATAATTCTGAAATGTGTTTAGTTACTAACTAGACATTGCTTGGTTGGATTAGTTTGAATAAAGAAGAGAATATTGAAGAAGGATGATGTCTTTTACTTTCATCTGGATATGAGTGGCTTTAACCTCCTAGCCTAATGATTAATTATGCCACCCATACCAACTCCTAAACATTAGGGATCTTTCCTTTGTATTCTTCAACTAACAAAACGTCATGAAACTGAATCAGTTGGAGGTTTTGAGTATAAATCAAAACTTAATTTACTTATTTATTTTTAGTGTTGGTCCTAGGGCTTGAAATCTGGGCATGAGTGTTATTCCTGAACTTTGTTCACTCAAGACTGGCACTTTATCACTTGGGCCACAGCACCACTTTTGACCTTTTTTCTGGTTAATTGGGGATGAGACACTCATGGATTTCCTTTCCTGGACTGTCTTTGAACTATAGTTACAGATCTCAGCCTTTTGAATGGCCAGGATTGTAATCTGTAGACCAGTGCCTAGCTAGAATTTAATTACTTTTTAAAAAGACAAATGATTACAAAATTATGATCAACGTACAGATTGAAAACCAAGCAGAAAAGGGCAGGAGTTAGCCAAGCTTTGGAGCAGCTGAGCTTCCCTACCTGAATTATGGAAGAGTTTTGTCCAGGCCCTGTTGTAGGACCGATTCACATGGAAATATTCTCCTTCTCTGTCATTCAGAGAGTGATTTGCATTTCATGGAGAGAGATTGGTTCACATGTCTGCCACATGGGTAGGGGAACAACCCGGCTCTTGACTGACAGAGCCACCAAAGCTTAATTTAATGGTAGAGAAGGAATGCTCCAAAGGAAACCTGGAATCTATTACCCAGACAAGGAGGAACTGGTATTACAGAGCTAACCAATAACATATGTTTTCTGCAAATTGTACAACATTTTGACATTGGTGAATAAAAACAGGGGTTGCTCTGATACCTATGTAGTCATTCCTTGTGTTTTCTAGTTTGTGGCTTTCCACAATTGTCTTTTAGAAGGAGCAGCTTAACAGGTCCTAGGATGCTAACCCTGGGTCTGGGCCAGAGGTACTAAGTGCTGGACATTAACACTTGGCAAGTGACCATGAGGTCTCCTTATGGGGCCACATAGTATATTTCTTCCTAAAAGTCAAAGTTTCCTTCCCAATCAGGTTAAAAATCAACTCCAATATGCCCATCATTTCATTCGCTTTTGTAAATTTCTTCTAACAGGATGTGCTTCTGATTCCCTTAAAGGGAATCAGCTACCTTTAATTCATCACTGAACTCAGCACTAGGAACCTAAGTATTTGGAACCTCTTAAACTTATTTCATTGAAGTGAAGTTAACTTTACATCTAGAGCAAATGATATGCTTTTCTTATTAAACTAAGTGACACTTTCATTGCTCAAACAATGAAAGATGGGCAATTTTTACTAGTTTAAAATTTCCAGACTGTAATCATGACATTTTTACTTTAGTAATGCTTCATGTTCTAGTCGACTTTCTCAATTTATGTACCAGATTTTCAGGTGGACTAAAGACCTATGAACCACTTTCTATGTAAATACATTAATCATGCATTTATTTATATAATTTACTAGAAACCAATGATTATAGAACATTCAAGAGTAACTCAAGGACCAACTCATTTACAAAATCAATTTCACGGTTGCATTGTATAATGTACCAATTAGTCTAAATGAATTTAGGCTTTGGGAAACTATTTGTAATTTATAAAATATATCTCAAGTTAATAGATGTGATACATAAATAATTCAGCAATGTGTATTTATATTTACATAACTTCTGTAACAGCACTGGAGCTAAATATTAGATATGGGGATATGGAGAGTCTATAAACCATCACTTCCTATTTGCCTCATTGCAAAGAGTACTTGGCAGTAGATGATAGTATCATCTCCTGCCATCACCTTCATAGAATCTAATGTAGATACATCATACTAGAGAGGTTGAATTTAGTTTTAGCTTGAACACAAACACACCACACCAGTATCTATAGACACAAATTCATGTTCTCAGAGGAACACAGAACACATGAAAGAGCTCACCAACTGAGGCAAAAGGAGTTCATTGCCAATTATGTTGAGGGAGGG
Organism: Dipodomys ordii; assembly: GCF_000151885.1. Classification (NCBI taxonomy): domain Eukaryota; kingdom Metazoa; phylum Chordata; class Mammalia; order Rodentia; family Heteromyidae; genus Dipodomys; species Dipodomys ordii. Next base: position 16,468,728 of record NW_012267233.1, read on the forward strand.
GCAGATAGGATAAAAGTATCTGAGACGTGTTCTGTAAGTTTCATCTTTGTATTCATTTTGCTATTGTATTCTCCATTGCTTCTAATATGTTTATTGCGTTTTTTATAAAGACAAAAAGGGGAATAAAACAGGTATAAAATATACACATCTTAATAGTGTACTTTCTGTTGTGTCCAATTCTTATATTGAAGAGTGAGACAATTGGCTAATTCTTGCTTCTTAAAGAAATGTAAAAGAGTTCGCTATTTTGCTGGATTTTAATTAGCCTTTCTGAGGAATTATATCACTTGAGGTCTCCCCTGTATCTACAATATTTCAGGTAATACACATATGTACCCTTGAATTCTACCTTGAACTGTATATTTATATATTTATAGATTAACTCTGGTTTCCATACATAAGAGAAAACACATCCTTTGTCTCTCTTAACTTGACTTACTTCACTTAACATGGTATTTTCCAGGTCTTTCCATTTTCTTTGCAACTGATGCAGTATCATTCTTTCTAATGGAGAAATAAAATTCCATTATGTGTGTGTGTGTGTGTGTGTGTGTGTTATACATCACATTTTCTTGATTCATTCATCCATTGAAAGGCATCTGGGCTGATTCCTTACTTTGGTTATGGTGAATAGTGCTGCCATGAACATGGCTGTTCAGGTTACCTTACTGTATTCTAGTTTGTAATATTCTGGGTAAAAACCTGAGGGAATTTTTGGGTCATAGGGAAATTCTATCTTTAGTTTTTGAGGAATCTCCATACTGCTTTCCAGAGTGGAAACAAGTTTCTTTCCTACCAACAGTATAAAGTTTTCTTTTTGTCTACATCCTTAGCAATAGCTGTCATTGTTTGTTTTCTTGATGATGGCCATTCTAACTGGGGTGAGCTGGAATTTAATGTTGGTTTGATTCTTATTTCCTTTATGGCCAGAGATGTTGAGAATATTTCTTCATGTGTATATTGGCCATTTTACTTCTTTTTCTAAAAAGTCTCTACTTAGTTCTTTTGCCAATGTAGTAATTGGGTTGTTAGTTCTTAGAGGGCTATTTTCTTAAGCTCTCTTTATATTCTAGATATTGGGCCTCTGTCTGATGTATAGCTGGCAAAGATCTTCTTCCATTCTGTAGGCTGTCTTTTTAGCTTATTAAATGTTCTATGCCATGTAAAAACTTTTATGTTTGGTGCCGTCTCATTTATCAAGTCTTTATTTGATTTTCTGTGCTTCTGGATCTTTAAGAGTTCCTACCTGTGCCCAATGTTTCTCTGAGTCCTAGTGCTTCTTCTACTCCTTCCTGTAATAGCCTCATGGTTTCTGGTCTTAGTGTATGTGCAGGATCAGAGTGATGGGGGTAGATGAGCAAAGGAGGGAATGCAGCTATAAAATTCAATGCATGTTCTACAAAATTAAGAAAACTGAGGCAAGAGATGAATTTGTGAGGGATGGATAGGAATGAGGAAAGGAGTGACATTGATCAAGATGTACTTTATTCACTATACAGTTTTGTTGAATGGCAACTCCTTTACAGAATTACTTACGATAAAAATGAAATAACAGTAAATCAATAACATTTAATGAGTTAGCTATTTTATTCAGTGTAGGTAACTGTCCCTATTCTTTTTGATGGAAATGTTAGTGTGAAATGTATAACATCAAAACAGATGTTGCTCTAGAAAAGGAAGAGTTCTGAATCAGATCTTTCATAGTGGAAAATAGGTAAATAGGTCCTCTCCCCACTGGGCAGGAAGAGTCTTGTTCTGGCCCACTTTTTCTTTTCCTCTAGAAAGAATTTACAGTGAAATGCAAACTACAGTCAATTTGTAGAAGAAAATAATACAAGATTTATTCAGTGGATGATAGAAAACACATGTATGTCAAAGAGAAATTTCATGCTCAGAAAGCATGACATTCTGATACTGCTCAAATATTCCTATAAAATTCCTGGGATCTGGGATATGTTAACACTTTCCAGCAGAAGCTACTGTTAGACACAGGGACCTTAGTGCTAATTATTCTACTTCTTTGGACTTTCTTTATATTTTTGGTGCTTCAAAGAACTCCAGGGAAACATTTCAGTAGATTGTTGGCAATCAAAAAATTGAAATACTAACAAAATAATCATTGCACAATCTTGTTTTTCCATGCAAAATCTTGGACTGTTTCAAAATATATCATCTTGTCAACTTTATAACTTAGACAGTAATAAAATTCCATTTTGAAACAGCAAAATTATATGAGTACTAAACAAATCTTAGTAAATGTTTATCTTCACATTCTTGCATTTTTAGAATCAATGTCATTCATCATAAGCAATTAGAAAGCCTTTTCCAAACTCAGGCTACATTGTTTTCATACTTAGGTGGCATTTGTTTTCAAAGTTTCAAGGTTTTTTTTTTTTGTATTGTTTGTTTCTGCCAATTTTGTAAGACCAGTTGTTTCTTACTTTTTTTTCTAAAATAAGATGTCAATAGATTTCTCATCTCCTGTTGATACCACAGACATGGCAGCACTGTGCAATCTTAGAGAGATTTGGCTTGTGTCTTAGGGCATTTTTTTTCCTATACTCTACTTTCCCCAGTTGATATTTGCTTTGGAATTAGTGTAGGCAGATAACAGCTAAACATAGAAAAGTTCTAAGCATAATGATTAGGAAAATAACCCATCATGAGCAAATTAGGTGGACAAAATGCCAAACTTTAAAATGAAATCACACCCTGTATAATGCTAGCACCAGATAGTCACCTTCCAATAATGAAGTAAGTACTGTAAATTCTTAACTCTTAAATAATAATAATATGAAAGAGCATGGAGAAAAAGGAATATTCTTTCAAGAAATTTAAAGCAATACAGATTCTTAGTATTATCATTGTTCCTTTTTAAATGTTTTCATGATGTAAATATTTGTCCTAAATCTCTTTCCCATTGGTACAAACTGATTATGTGACTGCCAGGAAAAAAATAGCTGTGTCTCTGTTCAACTCAGGAAAGGCCAAGTAAAAGAGAACCAGTAGGCAGAAGAGGAGGTGAGGGTCAGGCAAGTAAAATGATTCCAAGTTGTCTACCTGCAGGAGCTGTACTCACTGGAAACAGAGACTCCTCTAACTCCATTCCTGAGAATCCTTTGAGCTCTCCAAACCTTACTTGGGTGCTGAGGAACTGACTGAAATTAGCTGACCTAAGGGCTTGGTAAGGAAGTAACATTTGATGCCTAAATTTCATGTTTACTACAAATTTGGTGCCACATTTCAGGTTCAGTATAAATTTGGTTAGGTGAAACATCAGAAATGCATTTATTAATTTTGATACACACAGTTTGGATTGATCCAGGAATATTCAAATAAATGTGTCCATTGTTACAGAGAATAGCAGTTCCTAGGGGCAGGAATGTTGACTTGGTGAGTTCCAAGCTTGACTGATGAAAATACTGTAGGCAGATGAAGAAATGATTCTTGGGATCTGGAATATTTGCCTGTGGGAATCTATGAAGTTAATTAAATAAGTTACTGCACATAGAAGGATATTAAAGAAATTGTGTGTGTGTGTGTGTATGTGAGTATACACACATGCACATGTATGAGAACAAGAGAAATTTACAAAGAACTTAAGAGCTTTGTAAAAATTATCTTCCATATTTTGCATGAAAATGATTCAGATTTAAATCAGAACTTCTCTTTTAAGTTTATTTTGAGCAGTAGTCTTGATTTTTAAACAATGACAGAAATGTTCCTTTCCTGTCCTTACTTTACTCCTTTGCTTGGCTTATGGTTCAGATCTACACTTCTTTACCACATCAAAAGCTGGAGGAATGTGCTCTGGCCTGCCAGTTGACAGATTTAACAAAATAAATACAGGATGCCCTGTTAAATTTGGATTTCAGGTTTGAAAGTGAATGCTCTTTTAGTATAAGTAGGTCTCATGCAATGCTTGAGATATACTTAAATTGAAAAGAAAATACTATTTATCTGAAATTCAGATTTTACTGAGTGCTTCTATTTTACCTGCTGGTGCTCCCTGGCTTCTGACTGTTCTCAATGTCTGTGAGTGGTCTGTGACAAATATTTTCTGTACAAGTTATCTATCTTGATGGTGCTTTTCAGCCTTCCTTGCTCAACAGGGCCACTATGACCTCAGGCTTTTCCTAGAAGTAAATCATTCTGCTTCTGGTAACATCTCATAGGAGTCAGATGGGAAATAAATACTCTTTTATCATACATATGAACACAGAAGATTCCTGTGATACTGCCTCTCTTGGAAAAAAACAAAAACAAAGCACCTTGTTTAGGACTTTAGATGTCAGGGGGGAAAAAAGTAATGAGATAGTGTAGACCCAATCTTCTTCACTAAAGTTTGGCAGCTGAGACCTAAAACCCTTGGAGATAAATTTCAACTGTACCGCTTGCTAGTTGTATGAGTGAACACCAACCATTGACCTCTGAGACTCCCGGTCCTCACTTTTAAATTGGAGATGATGATAGATAATAATAGCTACTCCAGAAGAAAGATTACTTGAAGCAAGACATAAAGTACTCAGCACAGTCACCATGCCAGCTATTTCTATTACTTTCATTATTACCTTCTCTAGCTGGTTACGAACATGTGGATGGCAGACAATAGAAAACAATTGTTAAAGACAATTTTACAACTACACTAGTTCCTAAAGAAACAAAGAACAATATAAGCATGTAGGTCCGAAATTCCATACAAGGAACATAGTTAAAGTACAGGAGCTTGGAGAAGAAAAGGGCATTGAGCATATCCTTGAAAGCATGTGATGAAAGAATGGAATATCTTTCCTTTTCTCCTGGAAACATTTCGGTTAATAGACACCTGTAAATACAGATAATGGATTACTTGTTATAGCTTTACCTGCTATTTCCTCTAGTATTACCCATATATAATGCCTTAGGTCTCCTTCCGAAGGAACAAGTGTTCTCCCTATAATCACTATAATCACTTTCTCCAGGTTAAATCTGAATGTTGCTATTGCTTTCTGCAGCTTTCCAAATTTTCTTTAACCCTTTATTGATCATGTATCATATATATGTTGATCATGTATCATATATATTTATCCATTTATCATATATATATATACTGATCATGTATCATATATATACCATATATATACACACATGTGTATATGTGCATGCGTGTGCATGTGTGTATTTAGCATTCTTCATTACTTGGTTGTAAATATCAGTCCCAAGACTTCTCTTTTTGCTCCTTATTTATTTATTTTATCTATTAAGTGTACCAGAAATTTTCAGTATTTTTATTTTAGAGATAAATAAATGGTCCAGAGAAGAATCATTTAAAACCACAAGTCTTTTTATTTATGTCTGGTAAAGTAATTGAAACATGGACTTGGGAACTATTTGCAGCTGATTGAATTCTAGCTCTGATTCCTATTTGTGTTCTAATTGCCAACACAAGTTAAGTACTTCTTTATTTATTTATTGATATTCTGAACTTCACAGGGCAGTACTAAAGTGTTACAGTTTAGTGTGTCCACCTGCGTGTCTAGTACTTCTTGATCAGAGTCATGTCTTCCAGCACTTTCCCCATTCCGTCTGTTTCTACCTCCTGCACTCATTTCACACTTTCCACTTCCATGATCACATATGTACATAGAGCACTCTGGCCATATTTTGTTCCTTGTTCCATTTTTTTATTCATCCATTCCTCTCCCATTAGCCTCCCTTACAATTCATTTTCAGCTTCTTGATACTTTTACACCTTTTTCTAGTAAACTCTTAGTTTATTTTAACAAATCTTTTTTCTCATTCTTCATGAATATTTTGTTCCCTAAAAAAAAGTCCCTTCCTACCATTCATGAAAACAGTTTAGTCACCATTATCTCTACTCATCCTAATTGTAGAGAAGTATAGAGCAATACCCTGGTAATGCGGCATATTGATAATGCTGGTAAGACAGTATCCTTAAACCAACATTGAATTTATAAAATTGGAGTGGATACAAAATAAGCATTGTATTGAACCCAGAGTAAAGCTGACAGATGTCCACTCAACTAAATTAGTATTTCCAACTTAATTGGATCATTTGGCAAGATTTGTTGGCTGACCTCTATGGTCCCTCCTGCCCTGATCCAAAAAGTATGTTATTACAATGTCACTTCAGTAATCATTGAGAAATGGTAAGCTTTCTGTTTTTCTGTTTTCTTGCTTTTTTATAATGACATCCAGTGACCTGCGCTTGCCATTTTGTGAAATAAGCAGGCACCAGGGACTGTAACAGTGCATACCAGAGGAAAAGGGGGTGTCAGAGGTGGAGAGGACTTGGGAGAAGGATAGTGACAGAGACATTTTCTGATTTACTAGCACAGGATTTCCAATACATAGCCTTACGAATATCAGAGCAAGGCAATTTTTTCCCCAACTGGTAAAAGTCAAACAAATATTTCCAAATCTTACCCCTTAGTTTAAGGGTAAATAAAACATAAATTATTACTTTCATTCAAGTTCATATGTAGTAAGAGAATATCTTAATGTAGCAGATTAATAAATTGGCATATCGGAAGAGACTTATTATAGGAAACTAATAAATCAATAGAACTGATTGGTACAAATAACGTTTTAGAAAAAAAAATTAAACTCACCCATGAATAAAGTGAAGCATGAAGCTCTGCCTAGGGAGTAGAGAAGATTTGGACATTAATAAACAAAAAAGGAAACTAATTGTCAATCAACTAATTAGTTTAAACAAACTTAACCCAAAATGAACCTAACTATAAAATACAACTATTGAGACATCTCAAAAAACAAATATAGATGAAATTTTGGAACTAGGACTAGGTAAAGATTTATTAGACTTGACACCAAAAACACAATATGAAATTTGGAAAATTAATAAATGGGATTTTATCACAGTTTATAACTTGTGCTTTATTAATGCACTCATGAAGAGAATGAGTTGTAATCTACAGACTGGGATAGATAGATGGATAGATAGATAGATAGATAGATAGATAGATAGAGCTAAACAGCTATACATGTATGTATAGAAAAACATGTATACATGTGTATTTAAACACATATATTCAAAATGCATCTCCAATTAAGAACTAGTTTCTAGAAAATATAAGGAACTTTCAAAACTGAGCTGTAGACAAACAAAATTCAATTAGGAAATGATCAAAAGACGTGGACTACTTATCTTCTGAAGAATATATACAGATGGCAAGTAAACACATGAAAAGATGTTAAATATCATTAGCCATTAGGGAAATGCAAATTAAAATCACACTGGAATACCACAATACATCTATGAACATGGCTGAATTAAAAGCAATGACAGAGCCAAGGAAGAAGGCTTGAGTTTGAGAAACACCTTCCACATATTGCTGATAGATCTGCAAAATGGTGCAACCACTCTGGAAACCACTGTGGCAAGTTCTTATAAGCATAAGCCTGCAGTCATCTCCCTACCAAAAAGTTTTTACTTTTGGGTATTTATCCTAGAGAATTGAAAAGTATGCTCACACAAATGTATGTATTCAAATGTTTTATAGTATCTTTATTCATAATCGCCCACAACTAGAAACAACTCCAATGTCCTTCAACCAGTGAGTGGATAAAAGGAAACACATAAAGAAACTCAGCCTGAAAAAGGCAGGAGTTATTAATGTATACAACATTCTGGGTGAATCTCTAGAGAATTTTGCTGAATAAGAAAGCCAAACAAACCCATATAGATATAGATATAGGTAGATAGATATGGATATAGATATATGTAATTCTATTTATATGCTGTTGTGAGAATGGTCGCATTATAGAATAAAGGACAGTTAGTGATGGCCTAGAGCTAGCTAGGGAGTGATGGGATGTGAAGAAAACAGATGTCACTGCAGAGAGCAGCCTGGGTCCTTGAACTGTGGAAATATTCCATATCCTCATTGAATCAAGTGTCAAAATCAGGTTAGGATACATTATGTCTTACAAGGTATTCCAGTGGGCAGGAAAAATTTTCTGCACTATTTCTTACAACTGTGCTTAAAACTACAATTATTTCAACCTCTTCCTACAAAAAAATTTTAATGAAACTTTAAAATATATTACATTGAAAATATGTGTGGTAGAGGCTGAGACTTTGGTGTCCCCTTATATTTTATGCCCGAGACATGAGACTTTCTAGGATAACTCCTGCCCTTGCTCTGGAAATCAGAATAAATGCTGGAGATAGCAAAGTCAGTGGGATTTGGGGACTCTTTGTTTGCTTATGGTGATAGAGGTAGAATATACTTGAAGATACTTAGGAAAACAAGACAAGAAAGATAGGGCAGGAGACTAGAAACCAGAACCATTGAGGAAAAGCTTATGAGAAAGTTTGGGAACAAAATGTCCTCCCAGCTCTCATAGGGAAGAACAAAGAAAGGATGCTGTAGCTGGTGTGGCACTACATACCTCCAATCCCAGCACTGGGAAGGCTGAAGCAGGATGATCAAGAGTTTGGGGCCAATCTGGGCTATGTAGTGAGACCCAGTCTTAAATAAAGGCAAGGGGTAATACTACAGGGAATGAGAGAGAAAGGTGGGATATTAGGCAAATATAGATATTTAGAGGAGTGAAACAAAACAGGTTTCTGTTGTTTCCTTTCCATCACTCCCTCCCCCCTGCTGTGAAATTTAGCCATGAGGAATCTCTGAATGCTAATGTCTCAGTATTTGACACAACAAGTGGTAATTGCACAGTGGCCTTTTGATTTCTGACTCACCCCTTTGCCAGTTCACTTCTTAACTTTACCTTCGTTCTTAGCCTTAAAGAGCTGATCCCAGCAATAACAAGGGCCCACCTTCACTCATTAGATAATAAAGTTTAGTCATGCAGCTTAAAATAAAATAAGCAATGAGCAGATGGCCAAAGGACAGAATGAAGTGTATTTAATCTGCTCATGTTTGTAAGGAAGCAATTGTCTTCTTAGCTCCAGAACACAGAACAAGGCAAACAATACGGCTTCTTCTTTCCTGGGTACATATGACACTGTTTACATGTGTGATGTGAAGCTGGGGGTAACTTGACCCTCCTTCCCTTGGAGTCTCTTTCTTAGAACCAGGAAACATGCTCTGCTTCTTCCACTAGGCAATCAGGAAGAGAAGAGGTTTGCTGTGGCCAACCTTTTTGAACAAAATGATCAGATCCAGAGAAAGCCAATAATGGACAGTGAACCTCCCAAAGCCTGGGGTGGTTATCTGTAATAAAAGAGCTGTCAGAGCCAGTGGGCAAGTGTTAAACAGTGCAGCAGGGGACGGGGAGGCAGCTGCCACGGGGAAGGGCAAGGTGGAGGGGAACATCATGGAGATGCTATACCAATCTGGCTCACTGAGCACCGCTGCCATGCTGGAGAAACACTGTAGAAAAATGAGTTTGTCTCCTCGGAGATGGCATTAGGATACTGAAATCTGGAAGGTTAGCCTGAGCCCTTTGCCCAGAACTTATTCCAGTTCAGATGGTGCCTGAGTCTATTTTAATGATATGTCAATTAAGGGTCTGTTGCTGACTGCCAGGCAGAAAGCATAGAGCGGAAATCTGTGTGTGAGAATGAAGTAGGACTGAGAATCCTCAAATTCTCATTTGAGAAGGAGGGGCTTTGAGAGGAAATGAGAGGTCTGAAAGCAACTGAACGTGAGTTTCAGGCCACACCCTTGTTTCTTGGTTTAATCATGTGATAGGAGAACATCACAAGATCTCTGTGTTATTTCACATGAAAGCATGTAAACAGATGGAACTTGGCAGTGATGAAAAGAAAAGTGATGCTAAGTCTGACTGATTTTCCATGGTCCTGTATCTTTGCAGAGCATAGATTCTAAAGAGGGAAAGATACTACTTGAACTTCCAAGAGGTGAAAGCCATTTCCTTCCATACGTATATGGGCTTCTTGCTTGGTCTTCCAGCTCTATGAGTCAGGGATGGAATGAGGAATACAAAAAAGACAAGGACCTCTCCTTCTCATTCATTATACACCTATTCTTGACTAGTTTCAGACTTTACTGGATATAATGCACTTAATGCCTTCTCTGTGACACAGAGCACGGGCATGCCCCTTAACACATGGCTCTCTTGTCTCTCTCTCTCTTTCTCTGTTAGATATAGAGTCACATTGCCCGTGCACTTGTGTGGTCCTTCTGTCTCAGCCTCTGAATGCTGGGATAACATGAGTGTGATACCATACCTGGGTTTATGATCTCATCATCACCAACTTCATTCATTTGTTCACTCAGTCAACAGGGTTAACACAATGAGCAAAAGAGCCACAAGTGCTTTTGACTTACAGTCAAGTAGGAGACATCAAAGTGCTTTAACAATGAAGACTTTCTTACCCTACCATAATTTCTCAGAGAGTGGTATGAACTTCAATGGTTTCATCTTTGAATAAGTAATCTCAGGAATTCATTGCCAAAGTAGATTTTCGTTATAAAAAAACACAGATGGCAAGATTATAATTTGGATTATTTTCTGAGCATAAAGTATGAGATGTTTAAAAATGGGGTAGTATATGTTTGGGACAAGTAGAAAAGGTCAAAAGCTATGTGCATATGACCAGATAAGATGAAGTTAAGCGAAATGAACCCCAAGATAGGGACACAAGTGGTTTTTGCTTGCTTGTTATTGTTTCTAACGTATTTATAATGTACCATGTGATTTTTTTTGTTGCTTTGTATGTTCCTCCTCAATGGTATAACCCCTGTTTTCACTGTATTTGATGTCCGTATGATTTGGGGAGGGGAGGGAAAAAACAAAATGTTTAAATAGGGATACAGGTTGACCCATTGTAACAATGAGATGTATAAGACACTATGTTGAAAAATGAACTTTACAATTTAGGCGGGGGTTGGGGGGAAGTGTAGTTGTGGAGGTGGGAGGGAAGGGCTGGTAGGGGAAAACCAAAGAGGAGGCAACAATGCTTGATAAGAAATGTACTCATTACCTTGCTCATGTAACTGTAACCCCTCTGTACAGTGTTTTCACAATAAAAACTTATTTTTTTAAAAAAAGAAACATGCAGGAAGAAAAAAAATGGGGTTCTTACAAGTGGCAGCTGTATTCTAAGCACTAAAAGTTGAAATAGTCAATGTTGTAACAATATTAGAGATTGAAAGCTGATCCTTGCCTGTGTCTGTCACCATGCAGACAGAGGAAGCAGAGAAAACTGGTCAGCAGTGGGGTAATAAAGCTGGTTGTCAGAGGGACACAGCATTAATGAATGTTGACTGAGTGCCATCATTTGCCTATACTAAAGGTATTCCATTTTAGAGGGGGGAGGAAATGGGATTGGGATTTCAAGCACTTTTGCCAGCTCCTTTGGGCATGGACAGGTGGCAAAGCTGGACCCTCTGTCCCAATCACGGGAGCATTATACTTCCAGTAAGGTTCCTTCCCAGTGGGCAGTGTGTCTCAGCACCTTCCAAAAATAGATTTGACATTGCACCCAGGCTTTACCTGCTCTCAGTTTTGGGATTAGACACCATTTAACGTCAATTTTGCTTTAAACTCAACCACTGTTCCCCTTTTCCTACCCGTGGTCTTCATTGCAACTACACTCCATCAAAAAGTAGAAGTGCAGTGCAAAGGACTATATATAATAAAACATATTAATGCGAACTCCAACTTTTGGAAAAAAGAGGCTCTCATTAGATGCTGTATACAAGTCATTCTCCATTGTTGTCTACCCCCCCATGGTTTCCCTCAATTGCAATAATTAGTATGCATCTAAGATAATTTTATCAGATGAGTAGAAAAGCTCAAAAGCTATGTACCTATGACCATGTAAGATGATGTTAAGTGAAATGGACTCCAAGATATGGACACAAGCGGTTCTTCTTTGTTATTGTTTTTAATGTACTATGTGATTGTTTTGTTTCCTTTGTATGTTCTTCCCCCTATGGGATATCTCCTGTTGTCACTGTATTTGATATTGGTACCCTGCATCTTGTATATACATTTATCCAGTTTGGGGAGGGGAAGAGGAATGACAAAATGCTGAAAGAAGGACACAGGGTGACCCATTGCAACAACGATACTCACAAGACACTATATTAGAAATTAACTTTACAACTTTGGCTGGGGAGGTGGGTGGGTTAGTGAGAGAACAGCAATGTAACTGTAACCCTTCTATACAGCATCTTTACAATAAAATTAAAAAATGTAAAAAGTAGAAATGCTAGCCAGGCACAGATGGCTCATGCTTGTAATCCTAGATAGTCAGAAGGCTAAGATCTGAGGATCGTGGTTCAAAGCCAGCCTGGGCAAGAAAGTCTGTGAGACTCCTATGTCCAATTAACCAACAGAAAACTGGAAGTGGTGCTGTGGCTCAAGTGGTAGAGCAATAGCCTTGAGCTGAAGAGCTCAGGGACAGTGCCAAGGCTCAGAGCTCAAGCCCCACAACCAGAAAAAAAAATGTGGAAATGCACAAGTAATCAGAACCTAGAGATTCCCAAGTTTGAGGCATTTATATATATGTTTTAATTGCCATAGCATTGTGTGAAATAGATTTTATTTTTTTCTTTGTACAGATAAAGAATTTGGAGCTCAGAGGTACTGAAGTAGCTTGTCCAAGATCACAGACTCATTGTAGAGTAGAACAAAGATTCAGACTTAGCAAAGCTCATTCTGTTTTCCTGTTTATTGCAAACACAAACATCTTTTGAGCCCCTGTCTGGGAGTGAGCCATTTGGTTCTTGGGGAGAGTCTCTGAAGACTCTGGATGGAGAAAGACTAGGAAGATATTAGGTGACACTAGATGTCTCAGGGCTGCCCTGTGTCATTCAATTGTAGAGCTGCTAGAACAGGATGGGGCCTAAAATAAATGGAATTTTTTACTCACAACCTATTTATGCCCACTCTGGAAATACCTCCTTCATGTATTTGCAAAGTCTTCAGAATGAGTATTCCTTCAAAAGGAAATAAAACCTTTAAAAAAAAAGAGAGACATGATCTTTGTTTGGATGTCTATTATTTCATAATTTCATTTATTAAATTATTAAGAATAAAAAATTGAAAGACACTGAAAATACAGTTGAAAGAAATAAATTTTAAATAAATTCAATTATTCCAAATCTATCCAAATACCATTGGAAAGATTTTGCTGTTTATGCTTTTAGGTTACACACACACACACACACACACACACACACACACACATTGGGGTTTTCTTTGCAGAAAATAAAATCATATAGAAATTGTTTTATAACAAGTTATTTTCTTCACAATAAGTTTTGAATATCTGTACATGTTAATGAACAATGATATAGCTTTAATAGCATGGAAAATTAATCTCTACCCAGATAGATGCCAGTAGTTATGTTTTTTTTAATCTGTTGTTTCCTCTCTCCTATCCCCCATCGCCAAAATTCAGGCTCATCCATGAGTAATGTAGTGTCTGATGAGCTGAAGTATTTAGTAAGCTAATGTTCACTGTCCACAGCAGGAGGCCCGCACAGCTTGGCTGATGAGAAATGAACTGCCTGAAGCGATCTTTTAATGGCAACTAATTTCCCATATTTGATTCTCAGCTTAGCCAACTAATATCTAGTTCAAGCGTGACGAGGCATTCACAGTTTCTTTTGAAAGTTCTCTATCTGAGGAGCCAAACAATGTGTTCAGGCCCATAGTGACCTTCTGAGATCTTGGGTTGGCTACTTCAGACCAAACTTTGATCAGCCAGGGGCAATGATCTTATGAGAAAAAGTTAAAGAATGAATGACTTTATGTCAAACTCTTTTAATTCTGTTTTCTCTTTTTAAATCCAAACTATATTCAGATGAATTGTTGATGAGCATTACTGATGAAAATTACAAAGTTTATAAATGTCAGGGGAGACTATTTCAGAGAAATCATATGACTAAACTCTTAATATTTTTATTTTCTTTCAGTTGCCTCCAAATGGTTTTGTATAAGTTGCTCTTTTAAATTCTTAATACACTTAAGATGTCTCATATGTATTAAGCTCTTTCGTCCTTGCCTTAAACAAATCCTATTACTCTGTGATTCTATCCCATTACACAGTGATTATTGAACAAGGCTCAACTTAATTGGATATGATCGTGTCCTGGTAATATAGAATTTTCCAGGAAAGTTACTGTTTGTAGTTATCACCAATAGCTCTATTGTGGCTCTATTTCATATTCTATTTTTAATAAAAGATCTCTACATGGCTACTTCAATAATTATATTAAACATAGCTTTAAAATTTCAGCAGTCACAGTATATTGTCATGTTCATTTTAGTTCCTGGTCTTATTTGTAGGTGCACATATGTATGATGCATACACACACACACACACACACACACACACACACACACAGGAGGTTTTGTAGTATCAGAAGGAAATGCGACCTCCTAATCCCCACTTTCCACCTCTGTTTCATATTCATGGTTTCTGGAAGACAGAATTCTGAATATTTTTATTTCTATTGTACACTTCAGTGAGAAAAGAAGTCTCAAACAGTACTGTCAATCACTTGCAAAAGCCAAGCTATAAAAGGAGCATCTCAAGCCTAAAGAAGAAACAGCCTGCAGACGAAAGCATGAGTATGTTTGTGTCCATGAGATATTGCTGAATTATCTTCCCCATACGCTTAGACTTGAGTGGTTCACTCCAGGTCTTTTAGGAAAAGGCAAAAGCATTGTTGATTCTAGAGACATGCAGATACTCCCCTGTCTCAGTTTTGTCTAAAATAATCCATGAAGTTGACCTAGTCTCAGATTCAGAGATTCATCAGCAGAGTAGTTATCTAGCATGGAAACTTCTGCTATTCTTTGAGACCTGAGAAATCCCATTCTTTTTCTAGAAGAGCTTAGGTGTGGCACAGAGTCACATCCCATTGTTGTGGGAAGAGGCTCTGGAGCTCAATAAATCTGGTTTTGACAGTCAGTTCTAGTATGCTGTCTTGTTTTTAACTTGATGGTTAGGTGTCCTTTCAAAGTCCCAGTCCTTTAATCAGCAAAAAATGAAAAAACTAATATCAGCTATGAAATAAAGCAGTCATGAGAAATAAATAAGATAAAGCATTATCTTAGATAAGTATTGGACACATAATGTATTGTTAATGACTACTGGAGTTATTGTATTATTGCTATTTTTATACCTGTACTAAGCTTAGTGAAAGTAGGCGCACATTTTACAGTAAAGGATTTTATCTACCTGTCATAAGCTCAGATCCACCAACATTCCATCTAAGTTCACAGTTTCTCCTCTAAATAGCCATCAGCAATCTGACTGCAGGCATTAAAAAAAAAGAAAGAAAGAAAAGAAAAGCTCTCTTTCTGTTTCCTTGATGGTTTGCTTTGGTTTGGTTTTAGCTCTATCTCTAATGAGAGTAAATTAGTGTGCTCTTAGAGCCTTGTACCTTTTTAACTTATTCAGAATGCCAACAAATAGGGTAAGTAATAGCTTAAAAGAGTGGCAAAGATTGCTGTGGAAAAGGAGGATTGGTGTTAAATATTTTTGAAAGGAGGGAGTAAACAGTTGATGATATGATAAACTGTAGATGATATGAATAGATTAATAGTCTCTGTGATTGAATTACTACTTGATAAACTGTCTTAAAAAAACTTGCTATACTGTCCAATATGATAGCCATTCACCACATGTGGCTTTTAAATTCTATAATAAATTGAAATTAATTAATCTTACAACTTCAGTTACTGAGTTTCCATTAACTCTATTTGAAGTACTCAATAGCAGCATACAGCTAGTTCTATCAAATTGGACAGTGCAAAGGATGGGATATTTTCATTATCACATGACTTTCTAGAGTGCAGGGAGACTATATAGACTGTTATCTCAATTCTGAAGAACTATTATTTAATATCTATTTTTTAATATCTTTTTTTTTAATCCGTCGTGGGGCTTGACCTCTGGGCTTGGGCGCTGTCCCTCAGCTCTTCAGCTCAAGGTGAGTGCTCTACCATTTGAGCCACAGTGCCACTTTGGTTTTCTAGGGAGTTAGTGGAGATAAGAGTCTCAGGGACTTTCCAGCCCGGGCTGGCTTTGAACTACGATCCTCAGATCTCATCCTCCTGAGTAGGTAGGATTATAGACGTGAGCCACCGGTGCCTGGCATTTATTAATATCTTTAACTGACTTGCCTAACTTTGTATATATGGAATTGATGTACAGTATTTATGTGAGATATTAATTAAAGCTTTTCTGATGACCGATTATTGATTTTCTCCCCATAAACTTTGATGTGTTATAACTTTAGTAGTAGACATAAAATAGATAGCATTTTGGCCAATGTGTGGTTAAAGAATATATATCCTTTTGAGGCTAATGAGGTACCATATCATACATTAGCATGAACATACCATTTATGGGCCTACAATTTTAATAAGAATTTCATAAATATAGCTACAATTATTTTATTTTTCCAAACCAGGATACCATGGATACAGCACTAAAAGTTCCTTTGTCCTATTATCTCTCAAAAGCTCACCTGGCATATGCCAATCAGGTAATTGCTTGTGCAAACGGATCATTAGTTGCACAATTACCTCATTTGAAACACAAATTCAGGGCTGAGTGGAAGCAATCCCTGCATGCACGATTTTGTGTGTACTAATCATTACACCCAATATGGAAAAATTAGCCCTTAAATTTGTTTCCCACCTATGGCTTTCTGTTTCCTTCTCTGATGGTATCTATTAAAATCAAACAAACATGATGTGTTTTCTGGACATAAACAATTAGTCACTTTCCATCATGGTGACTAGAGTAAACACATACATAAAACCAAGTTGTGTAAGCAAACTTTACCACATTTCACACAGGCAGGGTAGTTCTCTTTTTACCCCAGGCTTAGGCTGACATTTCATTTCATAATTGTTTGCATGGAAACAGTGAAGGCTTTATTTTATTTTATTTTTTTCTTTTCCAAATACATTTGGCAAAATCTTCCAAGCTGTCTCCAATAAGGCAGAATATTGTCCCTAGCCCATTTATATGCTAATTGCTGAAGTGTTACCTTTTACTGACAAGTATTTACATGTTAATTAACTTTGGGAGGAGGGTTAGAAATACTAGTTTGCCCTGTTTAAAGTGATAAAGGGGATGTTCTTTCCTTTCAACAAGAGAACAAAGACAGTATCATAAAAGGAAATTATTTAATTACCTCCTCCTAAGAATTAGAAATATGTTTCCCAACCTTTCTCTCTACAGAGAAATTCTCCAGATTGTGACCAGAGGCACAAAAGGAGCAGGGAATAAACATTCCTCCCTTTAATATGAGTTCCAGGTGAACACATCTGGTGTAAGGAATCTAGGTCAGTAATTGGGAAGAAGAAAAAAAAATTAAAAAAGAAAAGAAAAAGAAGAGCAAGCTTGGAAGTTGTATACTTTTTAATTGGAAAAGCCTGTGAATAAACTGAGTCCAAGACAATCTACATGAATGAATTAGAAATAGTTTCTGGCCCCTTAATTATCTCTGTGTTGTCTGGTGATGACTGAAAGGGAAAGAGATAAGAATTGTGAGAGAAAGAGGGTTTGATGAAAATAGTTAAAACTTGATAAGAAGAAATGATCAAAGTAGGTATCAATATCATTAAAAGAAACAAAACCAAAGAGTACTTTGAATTTTGTAAGCAAAATAAATCTTTACATTCATACACAGTCCACCAAATGGAAGATCTGGTACGTAAAATTTATCCTTGTCTCCTATGGAAAGATGTCCAAGGAAATACATGATTCAACCATGGTCAGCTTAAGTCCTCTACATTTAATGAACACATGAACCCCTATGTCTGCATTAATGACATTTGTAGCATGTTTTTTAAATGTTCAGTGTTGGTGAATATCAGTGGTATCCAAGTTTCTTGTACTTGTTAATCTCTGGATGCACATGCCATATTGACTTAGGATGCAAATCCTGGAGATCTTACCTGCTCACTCTCTTTAAAGTGTATCCAGTTGTAGTCTCCATTGTTAATGATTTTGTAGGTGACCATTACTTCCTCAAATGCCCTGGTCTCAGTTGGATATTGCCCAGGCTCCAGGTTATCTTCTGCACTTCTATTCGCTCAGCAAACGTTTACAAGATTTTTCTCCCCATCAAATTTCAGTGTGAGGTATGTGTTATGTCACTATGTATCTAAGAAATTATGAAAGGATCTGATATAGAAGTTCCATATTTCATCAGTAGATGATCACTCCCATAAAACATTTTGGAAAATAATGCTGTCAGCCATAAACTTTGAATTTGAGCCATTCTAGGTATCTAGCTCTAAGGAGAAAAAAAATTTCATGTTTGCTCTATGTATATATATCTATATGTATATGTAATTAAACTTTACTACTATTTTCTCTCATTGAGATATGACCAAATGATAGAAGAATCTTCAAGGAAGCTGCTACATAAGAGAAAAAGAAAGACAGAAACTTACATACCAAACCGGGTGCAGGTGGGTCATGCTTGTAATCTTAGCTACTCAGGAGGCTGAGATCTGAGGATCATGGTTCAAAGCCAGCCCGGGCAGGAAAGACTTTGATACTCTTGTTTCCAATAAACCACCAGAAAACTGGAAGTGGTGCTGTAGCTCAAGCAGTAGAGTGCTCGCTTTGAGCTGAAGAGCTGAGGGACAGCGCCCCAGCCCAGAGTTCAAGCTGCATGACTGACAAAAAAAAAAAAAAGAAACTTACATACCTTTTCATTTTATTCTCCAAAAGGGAGGTGGTGAATGGTATAATCATGATACTATCAATATGGTAGGGGACTGGGAAATTTTGTCTATTCTCAAAGAGAGATAGAGAAATAGAGAGAGAGAAGGGGAGGGAAAGAGAGAAGATAGAGGCAACCGAAATAATGTAAGTATGGGTGGTGAACAGGAAAAGAAGAACAGCAGGGGCCAGTGGCTGATGCCTCCTACCAACTCAGGAAACTGAGATCTCAGGATCATGGTTTTGAAGCCAGCCCAGGCAGGAAAGTCCTTGAGACTATCTTCAATGAAGTACTCAGAAAAAGCTAGAACTGGCACTGTGGCTCAAGTGTAGAGTACTAGCCCTGAGCAAAAGAAGAAGAAGGAGAAGGAGAGAAGGAAAAGAACAGGAAGAAGAAAAATGAAGAAAGAAGAAGGAAGAAGAATGAAAGAGGAGGAGGAGGAGGAGGAGGAGGAGGAGGAGGAAGAGGAGGAACAAAAACATAAAGACAATTTTTTTAGATTTCAAAATGAGGGCAAGGGGAAGGATTAGGATAACAACTCTTCCTCTCCCTGGAGACCCTAGGAAACAGACAATGACACTGTGGAGACAAGGCTCCTTCCTTTTCCTGAAGATGTGGGGAAACTTCACTTTGACAAAAGTCTATGATTACCCTGAATTAGACCCACACAGGTAACATGTGCCTTCCTGTGGGGTGAGGATGACAGTGACCCAACCAGATGTCGGAGCAGCTGAGACTCACTCAAAGGAGCTATGAAAGAGGGACTCCAGGAACTTATATTAGGCTACCAGTTTCCAGGCCTCCTCCTTGCACTCTGGCCCAGAGAGGTCTGTATTCTCTTCCTGTTACTCCTCTTTCTTGCCTGGGCAGCAGGTAGATAAGCTGTCATAGTGGCATAAGGTGTGCATCCCAGTTGGGAGACTGCCTTATACCAACACAGCAGTAGTAGTTAAGAGACCTTCTTCAGTTTCCCAAAGCATCTTACTCTTACTTTTAAATAAACGTTCTCTCTGTTTCCACTTCTTCTGTCTTACAATTTTTTATTTGGTGGCTGCTAGATAGGATCAAACATAGGAAAGTACTTTCTGATAGAGAACATGAAAAAAATCATTTATAACATTTAAATATTAAAAAAGTCAGACTCCGGTAATAGGCATCATTTTGCAATGTTCATGTCTTTTGAAAGACTCTAGAGTCATAAAACAACACAATATATTAGCATAGTTTACTGATAAATCCAGGGATTGTATAAAAGTCCAACTTCTGGTTGGTAGAAAAGAGTTAATATCAGCGTTTTGTAGAAAGAAAATAATTTTCTGGTTTTGTTCCATACAGAACAGCATTATTGCCCGTTGTTATTGTTGTTATTTTTCTTCCTTTCACATTTTGTTGGTTTTGAGCCAAAAGAAGAAAAGTCTGAGTGCCAGAATTTGGAAGGATAATTAGGACCTTTCCTCCAACTGCTGGCTCAAAGTAGTGAGAGTACTTTCTCTGGGAAGTAGCAATCTGCAAGAGAAGAAAGACCAAGTGGATTTTTTTTAAGTTTTGTTTTTATGCCAATGTAGCCTAGCTCTAGCAGTATTTACACCTCTAAAGGGCACTTGTCTAGACACAGAAATATCCAGAAGGAGATGACATAACTGTCTTTCCCATGCCTGGTGGGAGGCTGAGCAGAAAACAACATGGTAGATAGGGACTAAACAGTGATTGGCTACAGTTGAAATCAAGTGAGAATGTGAAAGTGTATTTATGTGTTTTTTCTTTCTTTCTTTTTCTTCCTTTCTTTTTTTTTTTTAACAAATATTGATGATAAGTGCCCAACTAATTTCTAGGTGATAGAAATACATTAATGTCCAAAATCAGCCCACCCTTAAGGAAATTACAATTTGGTGGATTTACATGTACCTAGCTTTTTGTTTTCAATCTTCATTAAAATACACTGTAAAACAAGAATTATTACTAGTTATAGCAGATTTTGGTAATTAACTCTAGTTTTATAAGAAAAAGTAATTGATTTGAAGAGCATAAAGTAATTTTTCCCTTTCAACTACTAGTAGAAAAGCTGTCTGGATCTCAAAGTCCTAATTAAATTCTACCTCTTGCTTGTGCACTTGCTGAAAGTATATCCTATTTATAAACAAAACATCAAGAAGAAAATTCATTTACTTTTTATGCAGGATCCCAAATCTAAGAGATGAAGGTAAACATGGCAAGAACAGAATGCTTAGAAATATATATAAATATAAATATATATATATATATTTATATTTGGAAAGGAAAAGGAAAAGATTTCTATAATACCTAGTATTTTGTTAAATTACTCTCATGATCTACACACATAAATATATGCCGGAGTCTTCTCACTTATGGTTCACTTTTTACTTGAAAAAATACACATAAAAAAGAAGAAATTATTAAACTCTTTCTGTGGCTCCACAGCTTTTGTTCCCAAATGGGGAGAAAACAGTTTATTCTATGTCCAGCCAGTCCTGTAATTATCTAGTAATGATGAAGATGCTATAAGATATAAAATTCATGAACAATTGTCCTAATTTTTAAGCAAACATTATTATTTTAAGGTCTCTATTTTTTAAGTCTCCTATTGTTTAACATTTTATCTCTTTTCCTTTTGAATGCTAGAGTTAATGACTGGAGTGTTCATGTCAGAATTTTCCCCTTTTATGTAGCCCTTTCAAACCCCACAGCTTACATCCACTTGAAACACACATAATTATAAAAGATGAGAGACCAATTATTATCTTCTTTCCACCCCCGTATCCTCACAGGTGCCCAGCTACTTCAAGAGTGTGAGCTAATCACAGGGAAGATTCAGTCTCAGTTCAGCTGCCTCATTTGATCAACTCAAAACTGAGTCTAACAAAAGTGGTTTGTCTAATGGAACTGATTTTCATTTTTTCCTCTTTATACAGGATTGAGATTGTAAAAAAACAAAAGAATGAAGTATAAAGCGACAATTAAAAATTATTTTATCTACTCTTTGTACTTCATTTAAAATTTCTCTACTTGCTCATTTCTCTCTTTTTTTCTTGTGCTTTGCTACTTCTTTCTCCTTGATTTTCCCATTTATGCAAGGGAAATGGTGAAATCCATGGTTTGCCTGAGTGCTAGGACAGTCTGATAGGCCTCCCAGTTTTCAGCTCTACTCTGGCTCAGAATTATATGTACGCACTACCCAGGAAGCTAAACTTGATGCCACCATCTCATAAATCCAGAGCAGACTGTCCACAAGGAAAAACAAAGGGAAGTTCAGTCATGGAAAGTCATGTGTGTATGTGTGAGTGTGTAGAAAGTCATGGAAAGTCATGTGTGTATGTGTGAGTGTGTAGAAAGTCATGCAACTGCGCATTTTTATTATCATATAATTATATTTACATGATAATTTTTGGTAGACATTATGAATTAAAATATTTATCTAGGAAAGATGCAATCCATGTTTGCAATTTACCCTTTTGTTCATTGTGATGGAAAAAAACTGAGTACACCGTATATATTTCTTAAGAACCATTCTCCAAGTAAAGTGAGGTTCTAGAGAAATTAAGGACCCTATTTCAAAAGTCTTTTAATTACTAAGAACTGAAAGTTCGAATCCAATGGACATTTTTTAATGAAGGTAAGGAGGAAAATCGTGTAAAACTAAGAAGTCTTAGTAAAGATTATTATTGGATCAACAATGACACTCAAACAATTTGCCCTTTTTCTCTTTTGTCTTTTCTAGGGTCAGAAGATAGCCACCCACATCTGGTATAAAGGGACAGTATGCCATGTAACAGTTTTCTTGGAAAACTTTATGTTGGAAAAAATGTGTTAGTTCATAGTTCCAGTGCGTTGTGATAGAAGTGCATGGCTGAGCAGAGCCATGGAGCAGAGCCCCTCCCATGGAGGGGAGGACTGGGTATGAATGTTAAATGCATGTCCCTGGAGACTTCCTTTCTTCAGCTAAGGCTCACCTCCTAATACTTCAGATACTTCCAAATATAGTCCTGATTAGGGACCAAGCATTAATCACATAAGCCCACAGTCGATACGTCATGTTCAAACCGTTATACCTTCAGACACAAAGGCCTGGGTATTACTATTATTTTTTTTTCTGAATTAAACAAAATCCAAGGAATATTTTTCTGTTATGAGAGAATGCAGTCTTAGGCCTTATTAAAATTTGTTCTAATTTTCCTTCTCTTCTCTCTGATCTTCCTCCCACTCTTATATTCTTTTTAAAAATAGTTATAAAGGTGATGTACAGAAGGATTACAGTTTCGTAAGTCAGGTAATAAGTACATTTCTTTTTGGACAATGTCATCTCTACCTTTGCTCTCTCTCAGTTTGTCCCATCTGTCCCCACCCACAAGTTGTATGGTTTGTTTTCAACATAGTGTACAGTGAGGATTCTTGCTGCAGTCCCTTCAAGAAGCTGTCTTCCAGAGTTTGTATTCCAGTAAATGTTTTGTTACACTTTGAAATAAAGGCTTTCTTTACCAAAAGGGATCCAAATGACTGTCCTATTTCATTCCGGAAAAAGGGAAAGGGAAAAATGCAATGAGAAAACACAAGTCAATAATTAAAATAATTATATTGCCATGTGATATACTCTATGAAACAATCAAGTTTCCTCTAGAAATATATACATATACATGTATTATATGTATGTATATGTATTTTTTCAGTTCTTCAAATTCTTGCTTTTCAGCTGCAGGGCCTTTCTATAGGTCAACTTCTTTGTATGGAGAGCCTTCTTAGTTACTAGTTCTAGTCTTTATTGAGTTTAATCCTGTGCATTCTAATAATCTCAGCTACCTAGCCTTATGTGAATAATCTTAGAATATCTTGTGCTGTTCATTTAGACAATAGAGAGTCTGTAAGAACAAACTGCACAGTAACAATCCATGAATGACTTGCTCCCTGCTAGACAATTGCTGTTGCTGTAACATGGTTAATTGCCAGGTTCTAACTTTAAAAACCATCATAGTACCTATTAGTAATAAGTATTTCATATATGTTTACTAAAGAAATTCCAACCCCACCTGATAGATAGAAGAAGACTTAGAAGGGAAGAAGAAATAATAAAATTGGCACTCAGCATCATACTAAAATTACTTATTATTTTTTTCTCACAGTAACCTGAAATGATAAATATCACCTTTGTCTTTCAGGAAATGAAGCTTCAGAGATTTTTAAACTTTAAGAACACAGTCAGTGGCCACCAAGAATGTCTACCACATCTTCAGTGTTTTCAATTATCCTATTGTCAAGGTGATTGATTTGTCCCTTCCATCAATAGCTTTGAAATGGTGAGTGTAGGATGAAAGAAATATTGTTTTTCACTTCAGAAGGAATAAACAGAAAAGCTGTTAAGGAAAGAAGAGACAAAGATAGAAAGATAGAATGAATTCAAGAAAGAAGAGAAAAACAAAGGGAAGGAAAAGGAAAGGAGAGGAAAGGAGGGGGGAAGGGAAGGGAAAAAGAAGGGAAGGGAAGGGGAAGAGAAGGGAAGCAAAAGAAAGGAAGGGGAGGGAAGGGAAGGGAAGGGAAAAGAAAAGAAAAACTTGTAAAACTAGCTGTGAAAATTTACAGCTACGTTTCCTGGAGCCCTCTTGTTTATCTTGGACCTTCATCATAGATAGGAAACCTGCACTAAAATGAATATCCAAGCCATGTGCCAGTGGCTCACACCTGTAAGCCTAGCTACTCAGGAGGCTGAGATCTGATTGCTGTTTGAAGCCAGCCTGGGTAGAAAAGTCTGTGAGACTCTCATTCCCAACAAACTACTCAGAAGAATCCAGAAGTGGCACTGTGGCTCAAGTGGTAGAGCGTTAGAGCAAAAGAAGCTAAGGGACAGTGCCTAGATCCCGAGCTCAAATGCCAGGACTGGTACCCAAAGGAAAAACAAATTGAATATCCAGAGAGGATAAATAACTTCACCTGAAAGTAATGTGTCTGGGATGGTTTTTCTCTAAGGGTGCCCTGGAGGAAGTGTAGAATTGAGGAGTGGCTAAGTTCACAGCCATCAGTGGCACTGCCTACCTTAGAACATCTCTCCACACAAGTGGGCACTTACCAAATGGGGCTATGCCAGCAGAGCCTGTAAAGGCCGTAATTTGCTGTGTTATAACCTTTCAGAGCGATGAAAGGATTCCTTTGGTGGGTGCCCTTGTTAGCTGTTTCTCTGAAAATAGGGCCTTTGATAACACCCAGAAAAAAAGTAATTGCGCTACCACCCCCCCTGCTTCATTTGCATAACTGAGATTGATGAGAAAGGATGGAAAGTGTTTACAGTGCAGGAAGACAGGAATTTGGGGATTAAGTAGAAAGCAAATCGAAATGAGCTGTCTAGGACAATTATAAAACACATACTTCATATGTTTTCATTAGATATGGCTATTCTACTACACAAGAAAGAGTTTGATTAAAGTACAGTTCAGTATATAAGCATATGCATAAATTATAGTTATGAACTAAGAGTAAGTACTTCCTCTATTACATTTCAAGAACTCTTCCGGGACATTGATTAAAAAAAATTTAGGCATTAAGTATACTACACAGGAATAAAACCAGGGACAGGTGAGCAATGTGGAGACAAAACCACCACCAGCAAATAACAGATGTATTCACAAAAGGTGGCCAGTGAAACTTAATGATAATGGATTGAAAGAAAGAAAGCCAAGGTGACTATGTTTTACTATAAGAAGCTAGAACAACTTCATAACCACTTTGGCATCTATTGAAAGATAAGAACCTTAAAATAATCTTAACATGAATTTTATATGAAATAGTCTATCCATGTCCATCCGCTCTGTATTGATGTGTACTTTCCTTAAAGTGCACAAGATAAAAGGGATGGCTTTCCACTATCCGAGGACACATTTTAAAAAGCCTCAGTAAGCTTCTGTGATTCTGTCATTCCTCAGGTTGCCAGGGGAGACAGCCCATGCTCTTTAGTCTTCTGTTCATGACCCCCACACACATTGGTCCTTTAGAGGCGCTATCTAAGTCTTATCCTGGCAGAGTTGAAGGAGAAAGTGAATTTCCTCTAGCTCCAAGGCACTGGGCAAACTCTTACTCTTCGATCACAATTAACTCAGTAGTCTGAGTGACCCCAAATGGATGGGGATTTTTTTTCCCTATGAGTGAGTGTGCAGTTGGTTTTGCATCAGATACCAGCCAGATATTCTTGAATTTAATCCAGTTCAACAAGATCGATTTAGAGATGGTATCTCTGGAAGCCACAGTTAGAGGGGTCAAGCTCCATGACTGTCCTTTCCCTTCAGAGGCCATTCATGAGTTGTTTGACTCATACTTTTGACCGACTGGCTATGCATCAGCATTTCCACAACCCTCCCTTCAGGTTTGTTAGTGTAGTTTTCCAAGCTGAGATAGCTCAGAGAACACAGGGAAACACTGGCTTAGGTTTACTAACATATGATGATATGGTGCAGAGCAGGAGTCTGGAAGAAGAAATATGGTGCCCTTAATCCAGATGTGCCACTGGCCAGAGACCTCCACAAGTTCACCTTGAACCCTGCCCTTTTGTGATTTCATGTGATCTCAAAATATTGAAGGTTATTATAATCTTTATGGTAATCTTCCAAGCATGGAAAAATCATAGAAATGTGTGTCCAAAGAGAATATGATCTAATGTTAGAAGACCGGCTTCTCAGAGAAGCATTTTTGTTCTTTCTCTTAGGCATGGGAAGGGTCCCTTCTGAAATGGGTGTCTTCTTTACTATTAGACAAGATAGGTCACGGCATTTCTTTATGGCCAGCTCCATGACAGGAAAGATCAGGAAGAGAAATTCAGGGTTTTATTGCCTGCCTTGGGGAAGGAATTATGAATTGGGAATCATAGACAACAACCAAAATGTGTGTCTCAAAATATCACACCCAGCTATAAGTATCCCCTCTCCTCCTCAAACATTTACTGCTAAATATTTTCCTTAGTCAGCCACTGTATCTAATTAAACTAATTTAATTCCTTCTACAAATGTTGGAGTGCCTACTAAGTGAAAAACAGAGCTTATGACTTTCCTAGGGCAGCTGCAACAAATTATCACAAGCTTGGTGTCTGAAAACAAAGAAATTTATTGTCTTACAGCTGTGGAGACCAGAAAGGAGTCTAAAAATCAGGTGTTGGCAAATTGGTTTCTTCTGGAGGCTCTGAGGGAGAAACTGCCTCCTGCTTCTCATCTCACTTCTGGATGTTGCTGGCAACCCTTGCCATTCTCTTATAGATCTACCTCCAACCCCGGCCTCCATGTTTACTATGCTTTCTTATCTGTATCCTCCCATTCCTCTTTTTCTCATTGGATTTAGGGCTGATGTAGCCTAGTATATGTTCTAATCCCAAACTTTACCTTAATTTACCTTTGTAGAAAGACTCTTGATTCTAAATAATGTCATATTCTGAGGTTCCAGACATGAGTTATTGGGAAATACTCTCATGTCTATTAAACAAATTAAATTGGGTTAGATTTAAGACATTATCAGCACTTTAGGGATCACAAACGTGGGACTTATTCAATGTTCCACAAATGTCTAAGATGTTAAGTATCGTATGAAAAAAAAATCAGATTGAAGTCTCTAAGCAGTTGTTTGGCCAAATCCACTGCTCTGATAGAGTGATTCAGAGCAAGGCTCTCAAACTCTATGAAAGAATTCTAGGTCCTCAAAGGGCCAGCATTTAAGCAAATTAACTTCAGCTAGCACACTGGTGATTTTCCTGCTTCTTGTGTTGTAGTTCTATGTAATAATTTGTTTTAAAAAGAGAATCCACTTAAGACAGATTGATATTTAAAGGCCATCAGTTCCTTTTGCTACATTGTTTTTCAAAAGAATGTTTTCAAGTAGAGTAAGACATTTCAGCTTTCAAAATTCGACATGAAATGACTTTATTATTGCTTCCATTTGATGCAGGGAATGGTTCCACAGGCTGGATGTTTTGAAGAGGAAAAGGCTGTTAGGGAATATCCCAAGACCTAAAGGTGCTTCCTCAAAGGGCAAATCTCTTTTCATCACTATTTGAATATCAGCAGTTTCAAATAGTACTATTACTGTGGCTCACCAATATAATGTAAGAACAAAGCAAGTACTTCATTCTCCATGCAGTGCACCCAACTTTTAACTACAATATTTTATAACTGCTGTGTTGGCCATAACTAATAAACATAGTATTTGCATTGGTTGTGAGACTTTACTCAGGAAGAAGTACCATTGTCATTATTCAATGAGTTAGAGAAACCTTCATTAACTCATATTTAAGCGTTTAAGCAACCTTAAAGCAATGAGATCGTTTAAGTTACAGAGGCTTTCTGGACCCTAACATCTGTTTATGAATAACCCAAACGTTAAGCGTAAGAAATGTATTTTACTCAATGTAATTATAAATATGAGCTTTTATTATTCAAATGACTTCATCAAATGCTGGAAAACCACCTTGCAGAGCTTGTTAAGGAGCCATAGAACACAGATCTTTGTTCTCAGAAATGACAGATGTCTTGAAGCAAAACAAAGTAAAATAATAATAAAATACTCAGCTCTCTCCAAAGGCAGCTTTTTATACTGATGAAGAATAGATATGTGACCTCCAAACCTCTGAGACAATTGGAAGAAGAAATACAAAGGCCATTTGGCTACTTGCTGCTTCATTTTGACTAATGAGCATTTCAAAAAATTGTCAATTGGTTTCACTGCTCATGACCAAGTATTTTGGCTAACATCAGGTGGAGTCATGTCTGACAATCCTCCACGCCCCCTACCCCACCATCAGCATCAAATGAAACATCGTTCTAAATTCTACAATCTCTGCTGCTACTTTGATCTTAAAGGCATTTAAAAGAAATGGTTAATTCTCATTCTGTAGTTTCTAATTAGTTTTGTGGCCTTCATTTCAATATGTCTTTTTGGAGATGGGACTGGAAAAGAAGATGAAAGAGCCTGGCTCCATCAAAGTGTCTTTCTGTGCAGAATGAGTTTCACCATGAGCACTGGTGTCTTGGTAAGGGCTACGAGACAGGGTAATAATAGACAGACAAGGGCTAGTTTCCAAAGCTGGAGTGATACTGTTCCTTATTCTCTTCAATGGCAGTTTTGGCAAGTGGTAGAAGTCAAAGGGTCTGGGTTAAATTCAGCTCCTTCATATATCAACTGGTGACCAGCCTATTGGCTGGTGTCTTTTTCAGCCAAAGACCACGTTTAGTTAGAAATTCAGATTTTGTTCTGTTATATTCCTATGTATACAAATAGTCATTTGTTGATGACAACTTACATTGAGTTTGCTGCTAAAGTATTTCCACTAAGGGTCTTTTCTCTAATTACTAAATAAATCTAATTTAGTTTTTATAAAGGTTAGTATGTAAATAAAGGCATCAATTAAATCATAGAGAGAAAGCAGAGACAGAAAACAAATAAAGGTAGTATGTCAAGAGCAACCTTAGAAAAAAGGTGATAGGCCAGTTGTACTATGTTGAAGAAACCCCTTCTAGAGAGCATTTCATAAAGAAATGAATGACTATGTCCCTTGCTTTATGAGGTCAAAGAGGATGTGTGTAACAGATTTGGATAAAAACCATACTATAAGGTTTAAACTGGTAGTATAGAGATCGGTATTACTTACAAAGTCATCGTATTTGGCAAGAAAGCATGGTGCTACAGAATGGGAAATTTCATCACTCTGAGTTTGGCTGAATATTCAGTAAATAAATTTGTAAAGGGATTAACTTCTTTGAGACTCAGTTTTTTACCTTGGAAGCATTTAGGGAAAAAATGTAGCCATCATCTTTGAGTAAAGAGCTTCACTGTAAATCCTTTGAGTCGCTCTGATCACAACATCTATTCAGTCTATGTCTAAATGTGCTGCCTATGAACTCACTGGGGAAAAATGGTTTTGTTCGTGATAAGGAACTGAAACACAAAATCCTTGGAAAGCACAGCATATAACAGTGGGAAGGATTTTCTTGATTTCCACTGGAATCTACAAAAAATCCAGGTATAAGTTATATCAAGGAAATAGTTTATTTGCAAAAGGAAGTATAGACCACAAGGATTTTGTGTTGTTATATAGTTATTTATTACAACTATGATTGAAGAATTAAGATATTGCAAATGTAACTAAAATTATCACTACATTGAATGTTAAACTCTTAAGATTCATTAATCTCATTTAAATTCCATGAAGTAACTACCACTATTTTTCTCATTTTGAAAGATGAGGATTAGGGAGGCTTGTGTATATAACTTGCTCCAGGTGACATGGACATAGTAAAACCCACTTAAAAAACTTCAAGTGCCAGGTGCCTCTGGCTCACGGCTATAATCCTAGCTACCCAGGAGTAGGAGATTTGCAGGTTGTGGTTCAAAGCCAGCCAGAACAGAAAAGTCCCCCTGAGACTCTTATCTCCAATTAACTACTCAAAAACCAGAAGTGGAGCTGTGGCTCAACGTGGTACAGTGCTAGCCTTGAGCAAAAAGAGCTCAGGGAAAGCATTCAGGCTCTGAGTTCAAGTCTCACAACCAACAACCACCAAAAAATCTCCTCAAATACTCTGACACTAGAGCCCATATACTTTATTCAATGTGGATTGCCCCAAAAGGTTAAAACATGAAATGAGTTCCAGAAATGGAGAAGTAGATTACATCTTCAAAGAAATTCTTTCATTCTGTTAGGTCTTGTCACATTGTTTTTCTTTTTGTTAGATACTCTATACTTACAAAGTACAAGATTATGGCCTTATAGCAGTATTTTGTTTCTTAAACTCATTTGCAGGTCCATATCACTCTTTTATAAACTAGGTGACTCATACTTAATAAGCCTAGCTTCTCAGGAAATGGGGATCTGAGGATCAAGGTTTGAAGCCAGCACAGGTAGGAAAGTCAATGAGATGACGACTCCTCCTCCTTCTCTTCCTCCTCCTCCTCCTTCTTCTTTTTTGTCAGTCATATGGCTTGAACTCTGGGCCTGCGTGCTGTCCCTCAGCTCTTCAGCTCAAGGCGAGTGCTCTACCACTTGAGCCACAGGGCCACTTCTGGTTTTCTGGAGGTTAATTGGAAATAAAAGTCTCATGGACTTTCCTACCCTGGCTGGCTTTGAACCATGGTCCTCAGATCTCAGCCTCCTGAGTAGCTAGGATTGCAGGTGTGAGCCACCAGCTTCTGGCTCAATGAGACTCTTATCTTTAATTAACCACCAAAAACCTGGAAGTGGAGCTGTGGCTCAAGTGGTAGCATGCTAGCCTTGAGCACAAAATCTCAGGGACAGCCCCAAGACCTGAGGTTAAGCTCCAGGAGGGACACACACACACAAAAACCCCAAACACAACACAACAAACAAAAACAAAAACTGTGGTTTTTATAAAAGATACTCCCAACTGTTCTCCTTGTCTGATGCCTATCCCACAGGCAACCCCAATATAATCATTTCACATCCTACATTTTCATGGATTATGGGCCTCCTGGAAAACCATGCAAAATTTTCTAAGGCAAGAATATGTCTTTTACCCCAATGCTCTCTTAATAGATTATTTCATGAAATCTGTTAAAGATCCTATACTTGATTAAAAAGTCCACACCTAAAGCAAAAACTCTTTAAGATAATTTCTCCAAGACTCCAGTTTATATTGCTCTTACTACTACTTTCAGCTTTGCTAATATCTTTATATCTAAAGTTAAGATAACACTAAATTCTTTAAAGTGGAAACAAGCCTATTCAATCAGCTAGAAATATAAATGTTTCTTGGAACACAAAGTAGAAGAAGTATATGTGAGAAAAAGAAAGTATAAAGCAATCTTTCTTCTCTAAGGTTACTTTCTCAGGACCAAATATTTAAATGATTTTTTGGTACTTTTTATTGTAAAAATACTGTACAGAGGGGTTACAGTTACATGAGCAAGGTAATGAGTACATTTCCTATTGCTCATATTGTCTCTTCCTTTGTTTTCCCCTACCATCCCTTCCCTCCCACCTCCACAACTACACCCTCCTCCTCCCAGCCAAAGTTGTAAAGTTCGTTTTCAACATAGTGTTTTGTACATCTCATTGTTACAATGGGTCAACCTGTATTTAAATGATGTTTTAACTGCCAGGCAAGCTAGCCAGGTGTAACAAACATAAGGATAGGAGAATATTAAACTAGGCCAGGATAGAAATAAATTGACATGGAGTACAACTTAAAACTGAAAGTTACCACTGTGAATTTTGTATGATTCTTTTGTATTTATTATTATACTGTAAGACGTTGACCTATTTCATTATCTGTCAAAAGACTGTGTGTCTGCATGTCAAAGGAACTGTTAGCAAAAAGAGCTCCCTTTCCATAGCTTAGTCCACTCCTTCCCCTCTCCACAGCTTAGCATGCTCCCTTCCTAAGCAACACCAGGCCCATGTAGTAAAGGCAGTAAATAATCAGCCTCCAACCCCCTTTACCTTGGGATGACACTTCTCTGGGGCTGCTACCACCATATAAGGCAGCAAGAGCCCCTTAGCCTGGACAGCTGCAGGACCCCTTATGTACTGCTTGGGCAACATTCATAAATCCTAGTCTACCATGATGAAGCCACTGGCCCCCACATCCACACCAGGGTCTCCACCTCCTAGCCCCTTCTAGTCCTTCCTAGGACTAGGTCACCCCAGACAATAGCTGGCACTTCTTCTCACTTCTCCTTGTGAGAAGGGGTCTTGCCGGCCTCTTTCCAGGCAATAAACCTTTGTTTGTTCTCTGTACCTGGATGTCTGCATGGTTCTCTGGCAAAGTCTAATTTACCCTATCAGAAACAGTCTTGGATGGTTAGGTCCAATGCTTACATCTATGCCCAATCATATCCTTTCTGTAACATTGTTCATTTACCTCATACCATGAAGTAATATCTGTTCTAAGCCTTCTGTATGTACTAATTCATTAGCCTTTTCAAAAACTCTATAACAGAGTCCAATTATCCTCCCCATTTTACAAATAAAGCTGCTAGGTAAGACCCAAAAAGTTAAAGAAGATGAAGGAAGCAGACACAGAATGGGAAATAAGTAGTCCATCTTTATCTCATTAACCTTCTTACCACCACACTGCATTTCCTTATTTGCATTGGAATGGACAGGAATGGTAAAATTCAGAAGACTGAACTAGCTCAGAGCAGCACTAAGAGACAAACATTTGCACTCTGGACTTGTTTTCATTTCTCATCTTCAAGCTTCCTATCTGTTACAGGGAGGTGATATCAAGCTTCTTTATCCATTATGGGGAGGTAATAATGGTGTGGATTTCCTAGGGTCAATGTAATGATTAAATGAGAGACTATGTGAGAGATCAAATAACTGTGTACATAGCAAGGGCTCCACAAAACACTTATTATTACTATTATTATTATTATTTTGGTTGGTTGTGGGCCTTGAACTCTGGGCCTGGGCACTGACCCTGAGCTCTTCAGTTCAAGGCTAGTGCTCTACCACTTGAGCCACAGCACCACTTCCTTATTTTATTATTTACATGTTAAACTGCATTAAAAAACATATTGAACAATTCAATCAAGCATAAGTCATATAACCTTGATGTTACATATATTCTTTTAACTAATGAAACTAAATTTGGTTCATAAAATTTGTGTGCCTCTCTCTCTCTCTCTCTCTCTCTCTCTCTTTCTGCATTTACTAAACTTTATCCTCTTTGCATTTACTAAACTTTATCTTCCTGGCTTCTGATACCAGGGAACAGGGAACAAATGATTCTTAAGCCCTTTTCATCTGCAACCCAAAATGGCTTTCCTTCATGGTTTCCTATAGAAATGAAGCCAGAGGAAAGGGTCTTTCAGATGATGTGGGGAAGGGTACTATGGAAGAAAGACAGGTTTGATTCCTTTTGGATCTTAGCATGTTGCTTTGACATATTACTTTACTATCTAGCTAATTGTACTCATTTGCTCTTGCACATGCTCTCTCTCTCTCATTCTCTCTCTCCCTTTCTTTCTCTCTCTCTCTTTTACTCCTCGTGGGGCTTGAACTCTGGGCCTGGGAGAGCTCTACTTGAGCCACAGCACCACTTCTGCTGGCTAATTTTAGTTTTACCTATGTCCTTGTTTATATTTTTTGCTATTTAGACTCAGGTATTTAAGAGTTCTTTGTGCAATCTCATATATGCAATAAACTGAAAGATAAAGGCTTATTGTCTATATTTGAATTATCTACTATTCTCCCCCTTTACTGTTTATTTTGTTCTTTTTCTCCCTCCTTATGCCTCCTCCACTGCACTCCTTACTTTTACCAATAACTATCTGGATTCATTGTGGTTTCCTTGGCTATTTGCTCAGTTTGATCTTCAGCTTGTATTATACACTGAACTTAGATTCACAAGTCTTCTTTAGCCCCTCTGATTCCATTCTATGGCTATCTCCATCTCCATTTGCTTTTGCTCCCAGATCTACCATCTTGTTTATTACAAAAGCTTAAGAAAATGTATGCCCATGCCTTTTGCTGTCTTTGAGCACTTTTGGGCAGCTATTATGCTTAAATATTTATCCTTCATTGATTTGCACTTGTACATCACAGTTCAGTTAGGAGCAGATGTCAAGTACCCTTACAGCCTTTCCATTCCTCTTTTCCCCTTGCCATGCTTCCTTGCTTCTGCACAGAATGTTCTTGGAAATTTCCCTGGAGTGACTTTATAAGATGCACTTCTATTTTTCTCTTTCCCCTTAGGCTGTAGCTTTCTGTTTCATTGCTTAGTATTTTTTTTCTTCTCCCCATGTTTACATTAACTGTTGCTTTTCTCATTTTCTTTCCTGCTTTTACTCACTAACAAACAGAATTCTGATTCTTTATTAAATCTTCTGATGTAATAAAATAGTGACCAGAGAGGCTTTTTTCAACTGCAGCCACTCTAAAATTTCTGCCACACTGCTATAGAATTAAATACAAGACAATAAAGCAATGTTATTCATTTAGTAATATATGTAAACTTAACAGTTTTGGTGAGTTATTCATATCAGCTAGAAGAAACTTTTTTGTTTTTTGGCAGCTGGACACTGGTGGCTCATGCTTATAATACTAGCTATTCTAGAGGCTAAGATCTAAGCATCATAGTTTGAAGCCATCCTTGGTAATAAAATCCATGAGATTCTTATTTCCAACTAACTATGGGGAAAAGAAGAAGTAGAAGTGGAGCTATAGCTCAAGTGGTCGAATGCCCGCCTTGAGTGAAAAACTAAGGGGCAGCATCTAGGTCATGAGTTCAAGACCCAGGACTGGCATACATATATACACACAAGTTCTTTTTATGTGCAGAACTATGACCACTGAGTTCAAAATAACAAATGCTTGGGTCTCTGAGCTTGGGAAATGAATGTGGGATGAGCTTTGTGCTCATGGTGTGGTAAACAGGACAGCAGCCTGACATTCATCTGAATGTTAGAGATACAGCCTACCTGAGACTCACACAATCAGAACCTGAACTTTTAACGATGTATATGCATTCAAATTGAAAA
Organism: Dipodomys ordii; assembly: GCF_000151885.1. Lineage (NCBI taxonomy): Eukaryota > Metazoa > Chordata > Mammalia > Rodentia > Heteromyidae > Dipodomys > Dipodomys ordii. The sequence continues at coordinate 16,503,863 of NW_012267233.1, forward strand.
GCACTGGTATAGAGGAAAACATGCTTAAAATTCAGACTATTTAACACTTCTTAGGCAGATTTTGAATAAAATACTTCACCTCATGGATTTCTGTTGACTTACCCATATCATGTGAATAATAATACTTCATTGTTAAAAGTATTATGGGGAATAAGCTAAATGCTGGTGGCTCACGCCTATGATCCTAGCTACTGGAGAGATCTGAGGGTTATGATTCAGAGCCAGTCTAGGCAGCATAGTCTGTGAGACTCTGATTTTTCAAAAAACTGGAAGTGGAGCTGTGGCTCAAGTGATAGAGTGCTAGCCTTGAGCAAAAAAGCTCAGGGACAGTGCCTAAGCCCAAGAACTGGCAACAGTCACAACGAAAAAGATATTATAGGGAATAGAAGTAAAATAAGGTTTAATTCTATGACTGTTACTATATAGCAACAACTATTCTTGTGGCTATTTCAAAATAACAGGAGAAGGAAGAGATTTAGTTTCTCTTGCTGCATTTCAAATTTGGTCATTGAAAGTAGAAAATACCTGGATCCCAAAATATTCTCTTTTTTAATGTCATCTGAAGCAAAAACCTGCATTCCTCACACCAGAGAGCTGAAACGTATTTTGTGAAATAAGGTGTTAACTAGGCAAATGGTTTTGTGTGGATACTGACCAGAAAGATGAATTAAATGAGAGATTTTTAGTAACACTGCAGGAGCTTTAGTAATGATCAGATTTGGGTTTGAATCTGAATTCACTTAGTAATATAAACTTGGGCAAATCCAGATCTTTTCTGGCCTCAGTAGTTACATCTATAAAATGTAGGAAATAATATTTAATTTATAAAGTTGTTTTGAGAACAAAGTAAATATAATGTGATTATATACATATCTTTCTTCCTATTTACCCAATCATTTACTTAACATTTAACTTCTTGCTTTCCTGCTGGGTCCTTGGAAAGATGCTAAGAAGAATATGTGTAAATTCTAGCTACCAATAGCTATGGAATACATCATAAATGGCAAGCATCATGTTAAGCACATTTGATGTTTCTTAGAAAAACTAAGAAAGACCAAGCAACTTGTCCAGGGATATTCAGTTAGGAAGTGGTAGACACAAAACCTGATAAAGTCACTTGTGTTAAGTAATAGGGTAAGCATTATGGAGGCATGAACTTAGTCAGAAGGGCAGAACCAAGAAACTAGATGGCTCTATTGGAGACCTCTCTACCTGGGGCGCTCTATTTTAGCATTTTCTATGAAATGAAATCCTTCTACTGTGTGCTGTTTCTCTTGTACAGATGACTCCCAGCTGGAGCTGAGACTGAGGAGTCACCTGCAGAATGTTGAGACTCACTTTCCTTCCATCTCCACAAGATAAACAACAACAATGAAAAAAAAATCTGTGGTTAAGTTCCATGTTCTGCCTTTTAACTCTCCAGTAGCTGTTTGCTCTCTGCTGTTTCTGTTTTATGGATCAATGTATTTTTGTGTGTTATTTTCCCCTTAAATTTAAGGACAAGTATCTTCCTGAAAAGAACAAAGGGAGAAAAAAAACAACTTGTAAATTATCACAAGAAAAACCCCTGCTAAAAGCAGTAAGTTTGCTGACAGATGGCAGAATCAGTTGAAAAGCGAGTACCATATTTACGAAGTCTAACCCATTTAGTAAGCCAAAAAAGTGTTATCTAATTCTATCCCCTGTGTATGTGTGTGTTTTGGAATAAACAGATGCCTAATGAGGAATGTGTCGAGTGTAGTTTTGGAGGAACCTAGATAAACCCAGGTTCTGATTCTGGGTTTGATTCTGACAAATATCAGTGTGCAATGCTGAATCTATTGTAAATAAAATTGTCAGGGTAAAAACAGCATTAAAATGTTGTCAAATCAACCTTATTATCATTATTTTAAATCAGCCATCCCAGATTACTTGTACCTCATACATTTACTACTTAAACTTTCCCAATTATTTATGTACTTCCATAACAACTGTGAAGTACTAAAAAGACATATGCCCTGCTTTGTTAGGAAATCTAGATGTGTGTGGACAGTATAACCACTGAGAGTATTTTCAAGTTTCTTCTAAGACAACATAGGAACAGTTCTTCAAGATACATGGTTTTTTTTTAATCTTGTGTAGATTATGTTCATTACCCTGAATTCCTTTCTCCAAAAGCTCCAGTTTTCTAAAAGAAAGAAATGCTAGTTCCTCTTATTTTGAATACATGAATTGTTAAGATGGTGTAATTAGATGAAGATGTATCCCAATCCACTCTCAGCCACAAAGAACACATAAAATCTGAAATATGTATACATAAATAGAACTAAGAATAGACTCAGATTCTAAGTGATTGTATATTCCATGATTCCTAAAAAATGGTCTTACTAGTTATTAATGCTTCTGTAAGTTTCTTCAAGTAAAACACTGAGATCAGGGACTTGAACAGGGTTTGTATGGCCATAGCATGCCTTGTTAGGTAGTCCACACATATGCAGAAAAAGTAATCATATTCCAGTTCCTTCTTTCCTTCCTTCCTTCCTTCCTTCCTTCCTTCCTTCCTTCCTTCCTTCCTTCCTTCCTTCCTTCCTTCCTCCCTCCCTCCCTCCCTTCCTTCCTTCTTTCCTTCCTTCTTTCCTTCCTTCCTTCCTTCCTTCCTTCCTTCCTTCCTTCCTTCCTTCCTTCCTTCCTTCCTTCCTTCCTTCCTCCCTCCCTTCCTCCCTCCCTCCCTCCCTCCCTCCCTCCCTTATTTTCTCAGTTAGAAAGCATAGGAACATAATTATTGATCCTTTAATTATCAATTAGTACCCCAGGATAAACTAAAAAGTAGTCTAGAGATAAAGCAATATCACAATGGTAACAGAGCCACTCTATTAAGAACATGCAATAGTCATAAATGTGTACATACCTGACCTCCCCCTAACCCCCCCAAACCTCCAAGGTATCAGGCAAAATGTCATATATTTTTTTAAAAAAGCAGAAAAGTACAAAAACACAATTGAAGACTTTAGCAGTCCTCCCTTAGAACAGGTAGACAGACTGTCTAACCAGACCCAAATGGTATTTATTAAATGCTATACTAGGGGGCTATACTAGAGTGCTTGCCTTGCATGCATGAGGCCCTGGGTTCCATTCCTCAGCACCACATAAGCAGAAAAAAGCTGGATGTGGCGCTGTGGCTCAAGTGGTAGAGTGCTAGACTTGAGCTGAAGAGCTGAGGGACAGCGCCCAGGCCCAGAGTTCAGGACCCATGAGTGGCAAAAACAAAACAAAACAAACCCAAACTATACTAAATTGCAAAATCCATATCCTTTTCAAATGCATATGGAGCATGTGGTATTTCACTGAGTTAGAGTACGTATTTTGGTAGCCCATTTTCGTATGTTCAGTGAAGATTTGGCTATTGATAAAGAAGCTATGGAGCCTATGTAGATCCCTTTAACTAAGATGGGCAATTGTACCTCAGCTGCTACTTACGGCTCCCACTTGCCTATTAGAGGATCACCACTGGCTGAAAGGAGCCACTCATAAACTTCCTTGCTTGGAACACACCAAAGATATGGCACTGTGCTCAGACAACCCTTAGTCAGTGGCTGCCTGATATGGGGTACAACATGCTGGTTACTGGTGCAGGGTAGGTCATTCTACATAGTAGAATTCAGGCTCCAGAACACACCTTACAGGCGAAGGCTGAAGGAAGGAAGGAAGGAAGAAAAGGAGGTGGGAAGAAAGGAGGGAGAGAGGAAAGGAAGGAAGGAGGGAGGGAGGGAGGGAGGGAAGGAGGGAGGAAAGAAAGGAAAATCTCTTCTACAGGTGGCTTTGTTACTATCTTGATCCGGAAAACCCCACAAAATCATGCAAATGATGGGTTCAAATTTTTTTTTTTCAGTTAAGAACACTTAAGAATCTGTTCAGACCACTAAGGCTATGTTTATATGAAAAGCGATTATGCATGTTAGAAAACTCATCACTTCCAGGGGTGTCAGTAGTAGGTGTGCTCAAGCCAAACAGGGGCTGGACACATGGCTGGTGGCCCCCCAAAAATGTTGAGTATTTTTACTGTTAAAGAATACAGAGAGTAATGCTAAACCGAAGGATTCATGGTGATTCTCTAGTCATTGGACACATCCAGGTGAACCAACTACCCAAGCTGAACTGGAGTCTGCACGGAACTCTTGCTTAGCTTAACCTGGAGCAGGAGATCTTCTGCCACAGTGAGATGATTCTGCCTGGAAAAAGAGAAAGATGTTCCTGAACCAGAAGAGGAGGGTATCCCAGGAGACACGAGAGCTTATCACATGGAATAAATTTAAAATAACATAAATATAAATAAAAGAAAAAGAAGGAAGGAAGGGAAGAAAAAAGGAAACGAAAATAAGAGCAACATAGGAGAGAGGGAGGAAGTGTTAGATTTTTCCTCCCCCTGTGCCATCCAGGGAAACAGGCTGCCTTTATGGAGGAAGACTGTAAGGCAGGGCTGTTGCCAATTCTTCCATTTCAGCTTACCCAAGAGAAGCAGTGAAAGAGACTGGCGATTTGTACTCACTTTAGTCCTCATTTCTTTAAGGCATAAATTACTGAGCAACAGGAGGAGATCTGTTAGCTGCTTTTTATCACAATGCTGATGCATTGCATTAGAGGATTCTAAAGGATCTTGATTTCCTTGATTTGGAGTCCTAACACCTTTTAAAGCCAAAGTTAATCAGCTGAGCTGGGCTGCCTTCTCCAAGTAGCAGAGCAAATCCCATAAAGGTAGTTAGTAATACATTTTACAGGTGATAGCCAGTGGTTTTTCTTTTTCTTTAAAGTTCTATAAGTTCAAATACATGTAAAGTTCTCCAGCAAGAGGGGGAGGGGATTCTCAACACTCTCCTGGGTATGCTCAACTAAGATTCAAGCATAGAACTTCCAGTTTTCTTCTTTCCAGTAATTTGCTGAGCTGTGCTGGGCTGCTTGGCAAGCTACTTAACCTTTCTGAACCTGAATTTAGAAAACTCCAAAATACTTGACACATTTCTTCCAAGGCGCCAGTGGAATTAGCAAATGATTCAGCAAATGTGTTTTATGATTCCTGGAACAGTAAGCTCACATTTTTCTTTTATAAGTACTGGGTAATGTCTTATCAAATACTTCATCCATCTGTCCTAATGTGCTATTTCAAATGAATCCACCAGGGTTTGTTGTGGTTGTTATTTATGTACTTACTTATGCCTTCTTCTTCTTCTTTTTTTTCTAGAAATCCAACTCTACAGCCTTCCATCCATGAGGCAAAGCCGAGAAAAGCTCAGATCTCAGCAGTGTGGATATCATACTGCACTGGTTAGTTTCATTATTCTTCTTTCAAAGAACAAAATATTTGATTTTTAAAAACTGCAAATAGACAAATATATGATCTAGATCAGAGAATAGACAGTAAATATTATTGACTCTGTAGGGCATATAGTCCCTGTCACAAGTATTCAAATTAACCCTGCATGAAAAGCAACCTCAAACAATGCATCAGTGAATGAGTATGGCTATATTTCTGTATTTGCAGAATATGAACAGCAAATTGGATGGTTTAAGGGCTATAAATTGGTCAGATTGTGACTTAATAGGTAGAAGAATTTACACATCCTACCCCACTTTTATACACAAGTGCATATGCATAAACATTCATACACATACACACATATACTTCTATCTATTATTTATCATGGCTTGTTGCATATGCTTTTAACTTTTCCTTTTGTTTATATGTATTAGTGTAGTAGAACGAACTCAGAGCAAATTAACTTTATATAATAGTGAGTTGCAAGAGGACAATGAAAAATTTGGCTATTCCAACCTACTATTCCTACCCCTCCCCACCAAACCAATGGTTTTCCTCTGCTTTAACTATCAGTTTTCAAAATTTTTAGTTATTTTTATTGTTCATTTGCCTGTTATTTATAGTCAAATGTTCTACTTCAAATCTCCAAAGAGGTACAATAGATCCCCATATAAATATTCAATTGAATTCACTAATTATATGCTGTCACCTTGCCACATTTTATCTCTTTGACATGCATTTACTTCGCTAAAGTAGTCAAAAATAAGTGGCAGAATGCACATATTGACAACACTTTATTCTTTGATACTACAACATATATTCCTTTCAAATAAAGATAATCTCTTTCATGAACACAAAACCACAGCTGCACTCCCCAAATGAACAATGATAGAACACTAGTCAAATTTATTCTCCCACTCTTGACCCTCTCCATCCTTCAGGCTTGATTCAGAATCTAAGGAGCCACACTGGCATTTTATTTGCTATGTTTTGTAATTCCCATTTCCTTTCATTGAGTACAACTTTCTTGCCTTTTTGTTCTTCTTGATCTTTATGCTTTAGAAGAAGTTGGAGTAGTTACATATGATGCCTTCAAGTGTGGATAAGTCAAGTAGAATCCTTGTTATATTTAACTCGCACATTTTGGCAATCATACACACAAGATGCTTCTCAGATTTTTGCATTGTACTCTATCAGGAAGCAGGTCATGATCGCTTGTCTAATTATGGGGCATATTAACCTTGATTACTTAGACCTAGTAGAGTGTATCTTCCAGCTTTCTTTGTGTAACTAAGGATTCTCTGATAAAATATTTAAAAATTGTATGAATAGTCCGTCCCTCATTACTGTTCCAGTACAAGAAAAAAAGATGATTTTCTAGCTTTTTAGTTACTTCCACATTTATTTGTCATTGTTATTTAAGCAAAATCTTTAGCTTCTGGCTCTACCTAAATGACAACCATCTGAGTTCTCTTTTTATTCAATATGTGTTTAAACTACAATCATTTTGGTGATGGAGGCCCATAAAGTTGACTTCTGTGTCTTTGGCACATATGTCCAACATTGAGCAACTCAGTATTGGGTTTTCCAGATTTACTTTGTATTTTCCATGTCTATATTGAAATCAACCAAAAAACTTTAAGGGTGTTATTAAAAAAATCAGTATCTGAGCACTAGGTATGCTCATTGCTGTTGGAATGTCATTCTTCTAGTTGCAACAAATATGTATTACCAGGTTCATATGTCTCCCTCCAATTTATCATCAGTATATTTTCTTCATTTCATAATTACCTCTCTGTGTTCCAATTGTGAGAACTAACAATGATTCACAAAAACTACATACTGATCTTTTTTATTGTATATATGAAATGAAATGTAGACTAGTATCCTAATTCATTACTAACCATATGAAGTTTAAGAATTCTTTATAAGTCTTTATTTGATTATATCCCACTAACAATATTGACTAAAGATGCTTTATTTGCTTGTAGGTTAATTTAATTTTCCTCTGTAGCTATGGTATCAATAGATTAAAGCTTAAGATTTTTTTTCCAGGTTGTGTTCAACTTTAGGATTAGATTTTATGTATTTTTTTCAAATTTAATTCTTACAGTATTTATATTGTTTAAATGTGAAAACTATATTTAAAATATTATCTTTGGAAAAGATGTCTGATCCTATTCTTTCTATTGAATTATTAGTCCTGTAGATAACAATGAATATTATTATATAGTGTATCTTGTTTTCTCCATCCCTTATGGAGGGATGGGGAGGAACTGTAAGATCTTTTACAGACCTTGGGGGCCTAATAAACTTCCTGTTGACTAAGTGGACTTGAGAGGCCTTAATTTTATGAACAGAGATGCTCTTCACTGTGTAAAATTCTACTCAGGCTCAGGCACGGTTCATCTCAGTACGATACAAGAAGAAAGAAGAAGGAGTTTATCTTCAAAGTCCTCAGACCATTTGTATAATCTGAGGAATACAGGGCAAAACTCAAAGTATTATTAAGATTGAATTTTCTCTTAGCCAGGAGAGACCAAGAAAAAATAGAAAAAGAAGAAGATAGACAACGTATCTTTGCTCCCACTGCTGTGAAATATGTTTGCGTGTATATATCGATGCTATGTTTTCATTGAAATAGTGTATTATTCTAAATATTTACCGAACAAGGCAACATTTTCTTCTATGGCTCTCTTAGAAATACTTTGCACATCTTGCAGTTTTTGACTACCTGCATAGAATTTCACTACATGGATATGTATACTTGACTTTGATAAGGTGATGTTGTGATAAATATAAAAATATGCAGTAAATATTAAGCATAGCTTTTGGAAGACACGGTTTGCAACTGATACTGCTGCTCTCAGGAAGCTTTCCCTGTAAGAAAGTTTGCATGTTTTTCATACGGGACATGATTGCACTGTATTCTTTGTGATTTTTTCAACATTGACAGATGGTAAGTGAACAGACGGGGAGGAGGAGCATGACCTACCTGCCTCTGCAGCGTTAGAAAAGACATCAAAGCATGAGGCAGACAGGCAGTTCGAATGCCAAAGACATTGTTTTCTTCTTCACTCATCTCTTTCAAACTGGTCATCAATTGCTTTATCACATTCCACTGTGTCACTTTATAATAAAGTAATTCCTCTTTTACCTTCACATTGAAAAAGTGTCTTAGCATTAAAAAAAAAAAAAAGGATTTCTTTAGTTCCGATGAGGTTGAGAATAATTGGTAAAGGAAATTGTTCCAAAATCTGTCTTTTCATGATGGCAATATATGAAAACAGAGTATATCACTTTTCTACTTAATGTGCAGAGGCAAAAGAAAACTTTACAACGAGCTTTTGTTTCCTAGGGGCTGAGGAACCCTACCAGCAAGAAATGAGGGAAATTTTGATGTGATGCTCACACACTGCACTAAATGTATACATGATATTTTGCACAATGCCAGATTTAAGTTGTCAGTTGATTAAGCAATAAGGCTAAGAACAGTCTGTGTGGCCAGTGGGAATATTTGGTCCATTTTCCCTTCTTGTGCAGCATATTGGAGAAACAGCTAACCTAACAGCCTCTAAGGTAAAACCTCTAAGCCACTCAATTTGCATATATTTTTGGAACAAATGGAGAGTTTTCGTAAAACATAGAAAAATGGAGTATGGTGATAGATGGATAGAAGTGATATGTAGAATAATATGTAGACACAAACTTACTTTGTGTCTGGAAACATCTCATAGATCACGCGTGCCTAATCACAACAATTGGTAGCTGCCATTAATAGGAGTAATAACCAACCATTTGGGCTTTGAATATATGTTTTGTCACTAATTATGGGCAAGTGACTTTCACAGTTATATCAATATAAAAAGTATGTTGGAGGCATTAGACTAAAGACTTCAAAGTCAAAATGTTTACTTTTCTGTGTTGACAACCATCTTGGCACAAGAGGAATATATATGTGCTTAAATAAAGGTGATGTTACTTTGCATCCCAAAATGTTCTCTAGTATTTTATAGGTTTTTAAAAAGTATTAATAGAATATTCTGGTTAGTAGAGTATAATATCATCTCACAGTATAGGTGATGAAACCAATGATATTCATGTATTTTAATTACTTAGGGCCTATTAGAAAGGGGTTACATGTTAAATACCATGTCAGCAAGTTTGAAAGAAAGAATATAAGGAAAGCCTGATTTAATTAGTTTACTTTTGAATGGTCCTAGAGCTTGAACTCATGGTTTCAAACTCACTTTGTTTGCCTGGTACTCTACAACTTGAGTCACATCTCTGGCTCAGCTTTTCGCTTGTTAATTGCAGATGGAGTCCCACAGACTTTTCTGCCCATGCTGGCTTTCAGTTGTGTTTCTCTGGACTCCAGACTACTGAGTAGCTAGAATTATAGGCACGAGTCACTGATACATAGCAGAAATGCCTGAATTTCAATCATAATTTGGTCCTTAGGTATAATGTTAGACAGTTTATAACACCTGCCAGAAGCAGAGAAAAGTATGGGAGGAAAGCCACAGGTCTTTGAAGGTAAAACATATCTACATAGGTGATTCTTTTTGGTTCAAGTGTATTGTAAAATGTTGTCCATAAATCTGCATAACTGAAAACTGTTATGCAGAAAATTATTTAGAACAATCAGAACAAATATTTTTAAATTATCTAAGCTGGTAACAGAGAAGGTCATTAGTTAACATGTTGAGTATGTGCACTAATATGGTGCTTATGTCTAGACTATGTACCACCACAAATGGCCTCGTGATTATTGATATTGACAGTGTTCTTTTTTTTTTTTTTTGCTGGTCCTGGAACTTGAACTCTGGGCCTGGATGCTGTCCCTGGGCCTCTTTATGCTCAAGCCTCTCTGTCCTACCACTTGAGCCATAGTGCCACTTCTTGCTTTTTCTGAGTAGTTTATGGAGAAGACTCTCAGACTTCCTGCACAGGCTAGCTTTGAACTGTGATCGTCAGATCTCAGCCTCCTGAGTAGCTAGGATTACAGGCATGAGCCACTGGTGCCTCCATTTTTTCCCTGTAATTCAGCTGTATCTCAGCTTGTTTGATGTTCCCAGCAAGGCATTTGCCCTTGCTTATCCTATGTCCAAAGTCTTCTTCCTACTTCCAAGTGAGTACTTATATTTCATATTTGGGCATTAGCTCAACTTTTAACTCTAATGAGCAATATTCCCTTACTGTATTATCTGAAAAAACTTCCAGTTAGACTAGTTATTTTCTCAACATTAGTCTTAATTCCTTCTGGGTATTTTCTTAACATTAGTCTTAATTCTGAGTAAGCATTTTGCTTTTTTGTGTATTCACTTATTCATTTTCTTTCTTCTGTCTGTCTGGCATGTGTCTTATTTGATAGTAAATGCCAGGAAGACAAGAACCCTGTTTTTTCATATCTAAAACTATAATTCCTCAGCCTAGAGCATTGTATGACACATTACATACTCAACAACTAGTAGCTGAATGACTGCCTAAGATGAATGAACTTTATTATTATTATTACTGATTGCCACACTGTCTTTCACTGTACCCACCAAGATACTGAGTGGAGAATTCTTCAGATCTTTGAAGATGAAATACATCTACTCTCTAGACTTTTTTGTCTTAGAAATCTTTCTTTCCTTTCCCCCACAAGGTTGAGAAAGATGACACAAATGCTATTAAGCATAGCCTTGTCTTTCTATCTGCACTGTCTATATTGAAGTTTATTTTATTGTATCATAAGCCAAAGAAATACAAAATGTTCTTGAGTGCAAATCTAACTGTTCCAGACTTAATCTCCCCAGTATTCTCCATAGCAAGGGAAGATTCACGCCCACTGAATTCATTCTTGCCTTAAGTGAAATAATCATCTAAGTATCAGCAACCCCCTAAAGTGCTGGGTCATTTCCTTGCCAGTAAACAAATTGCACAGTCTGTTGAAGACTGCAGGGCCACAAGAGATTCATCGCATATATGTATAGGAATTCCACTTGGTATCTAATCTGCCATGTCAAAAACCTAAGAGAAATCACAATTATTAACCTACATCTTGAGCTATCCCTTCATGATCTCACGAAAATCCCCTATTCTGTTAGATAGTGTTCATTTCTTGTATAAATTCTAGCTAATCCACCTGTTTTTGTACTTTTTCCTTTGGTCTTGATCTCTGGGGGTGGCCAAGTTATTCCCTTTCTCTGTTTTAAGTGAGGTTTAGTAATCTCATATATTTTGATGCCCTCTAAGATTTGAGGTGAAACGTAAGTTTGTTCAGTAACACTTGCTGCCAATTGTTTATAACCTGCCTTAGTTTCTGATTCTTTGCCAAAGGGCAGATTACAGACGTCACATCAGTCTTTATGTTACTCTTAGGAACTCCCCACAGAGCTATAGATTATTTTAGAGGAAGAATTTACAACAGGACCAGATCCTCTGTGGCCTTCAGTGTCGGAACATGAGGCTCCTCATCTCACCTCCATCAATCCTAGCTGCCAAGGCCTATCCCTCTATCCAGATTTCTGTTGGGTGATAGAACTACAATTCCAAGTCTTCTCCTCTCATCCTTTGGACACAGTCTCTGGTTAGCTGGCTGTTCCAACATGCTCCCATCCACCTGATTGCTTGTCTAGGCAGAAGTAGACATGATTCGATGGCTCCGTGTCCTATGTTTTTAACTCTTTATTGCTCTAGTATCACAGTGTCCATTTGATCACTGTCCTTACTCTGACTCTTCCTTTGGCAGCACTCCTTGCGTTCACCACTGTCTCTGGCCACCTTTCGCACACCTGGTAGCCTGGATGCTGTTTTCTAATGGTAGGGTTTGTTGTTGTTGCTGTTCACAAATAGGGGACTCTATATTGTCTCAACTTCATTCAGCTCTATGGGAAAAGCATCCCAATCTAATTCATGGATGCAAGGAAATCTAATTAAGATCTTACTAAATTATCTTGTGATTACTGATGAACTGCTGTCATGTGTGGTATAAAAGCATGACAGTATGCCTGTCATAGCTTTTTTTTTAAAAACTCAAAGGAAGACCTTTGAGTTTAAAACTTGTCAAGAGTTTTTCCTCTATCTTCTAGATTATCTGGTGTTCTTCCACCTGCTGTCTTGGCTGTCTTTTGGGTCCTCTTTTCCCAGTTGTTGTTTTTGTTGTTGTTGTTTGTGTTTTGTTGGTCGTGAAGCTTGAATGCAGAGCCTGAGCATTGTCCCTGAGCTTTTCTGTTCAAGGCAGTGCTCTACCACTTGAGTCATTGCTCCACCTCCAGTTTTTTTTTTTTGTGGTTAATTAGAGATAAGAGTTTCATAGAGTTTCTTGCCCAGGCTGGCTTTGGACTGCAATCCTCAGATCTCAGCCATCTGAGCACCTAGGATTACAGGAGTGAGCCAACAGTGCCTGGCTTATTTTGTTTGGTTGGTTTTTGTTTTGTTTCAGGGTCAAATTATTTTTCTAGGAGCAGTCATTTTCTTGTTTAAACATCTTTAAAATTATCTTTAAGTAGCTGTCTGAAGGGGTTGCCATTTAACAAAGCAGTTTATGAACACAATGCATCTTCATCAGTGTCACTACTTTCAACATTCTCTTCAACCCACTGGCTCCCTGATTTTTTTTTTTAAAGGTTCGTGCAAAGACAAAAATCTTTAATTCCTTTAAGTAGACCGATCATACAATGTTCTCAGTAAATTGGTATGTATTTGGGAGGGAAAGGCTGTGCTCCTATCATTTACTCTGGGTCAGTGGTATCACTTAGGACATTTTTGATAGATGGAGACAAACGCCATGCTACTCTACCTCTCTGCCCTTGGCTTGCCCTTTCCTCTCTTTCCAGCCTCATGTTCTGTTGCTTCCTTCTTTTTACCATTAACACTACTAGTCTACTCTCAAACTCACAGACATGTCAGGAGTACTTTTTCCTCTGTCAGAATCATCCTTGCACCCACTCCAGCCCATAAGTGACATCTAACACTGATATTATGCTCAGTTACTGATGTTGTCAGTGTTAGGTTTTTAAAAAGAGGTAGCTGAGTAAGAACAGCACCAGCACGCACGTGGTATTCAGGTAAGGGGTAGGTTTATTCAGTAGACCTGCTGGGTCCCTTTCAGTCTTATTTAGCCAGTCCTCCATTCTGCACCTTTGCTCTTCTGAAGCTGACTTCTACTGTTGCAATTACTTTACCAGGTTAGTCTCCCTGTAGTGACGGAAGGTGAGGCTGTATTTTATATCTGCACCTAGAAAGGGCCTGCTGTTGAATAAATTGATAAATGCTGCTTTTACAGTAAACTCTAGTTAGGACAATTCCTTAGCATGGATTAGTGTGAATTTTACAGAGTATTTTTTTTGTTTTCTCCTTTTAAAGATATTGAATTCATGGTATTGTAAACACTTACTTCCATACCCTATGTAATCATTTAAATTTCTCCTCCAAAAAGAAAACTGGAAGAAAGTAGACATTTTGGTCTGTATAAAATGATGTGACCAGTATGGGAATTGAAAGTCATGGCTCAATGACTATTCCACATTCATGAAATGAATAGCCCATCGTATTGCCAATATTTTAATTTCAGACACATTCACAATCAATACTGATCATCACAGTCTAGTCAATTGCTCAGCGATCCATGTCGATCATGATGACAGCTGAAATTCATCGATTGACCATGTCCTACCCACGCACAGTTGCCACTGGGAAAAGCATTTCTCAGGGAAGCAAGACCAGGCTTAGGCCAATTTGTGAAAAACCTGTCAATTTTCACAGGAATCATCAGATGGCCTTGCACCCTCAGAGGCCCCTTTCCAGTTCAAGTGCCAAGTTCTGTGAAGCTCCTCCATCCTGAGCCAAACCTCCTTCCAGGAGACTGACAGTTTGCATATATTATAAGGAGAATTCTAATTTCGGTTAAAGAAACTTCAGAATGTTAAGCATCCTCTTCTCACATGATAAGGGAATAACTTTGGCAAAGGACTGATAGGCCACCCTGAGCACCTATGAACTAAAAGCTATAGAGTGTTGAAATAAAGAAATAGACTTCCTATCTAAGAAAGAGTCCTCAGCACTAGGAATTTGACATTTACATTTAGAATACTCTTTATATTCCTTCTTAAGTTCTTACCAATCCCTTTGGGTTGAACAACTTTCTTTTGTACCTATAAATGAATTGATATGTTTAAAGTGAAATTTATTATCAAATGTAACCAATGTTTTCAGTGCAAAATTTAAAGAAAATGAAACTTCAGGAAAATCTTCAATTGACACAAAATCTGGCTTTATCGATTGGTGAATAGAGTCTCTTTCTCTTTCTTGCTCTTCCACTTGAAACTTGGGTATTTTTGGATAAGGGTCTCACATTTTTTGCCTAAGGCCAGCCCTGGATAGTGATCCTTCTATCTAGGCCTACCCTATGTTGCTGGAATCACAAGCATCAAATACCAGGCCTAGCTTATTTTTGAGATAAGATCTTACTAACTTTTTCCCAGGGCAATGTTGAACTTCAGTCTTCTTGATGTTGGTCTCCTGCATAGCTGGTACAACAATATTGAACTATTGTGCTGGCCTTTGTGTAACATATTTCTTAGAACTGTTCAATGTGGCATCAATTTTGGTATAGGTCACTTGGGAGAGAGAGAGAATTTGAGCACACACACACTCAGACATATACATGTACACACACACAAGCATAAAGAAGTAGGAGACATATAGCCAGCTGTTACCGCAATGCCCTGATGTTACATCATGTTTCAAAAAATACCTAGGTAAAGCTAATAAGAAGGAAATTGTGGTGATTGTAACTCACTTTTTCAATTTTTTTTTTTTTAGCAAATAAAGTCTGTCAATTATTCCGGACACAAAATGTTATTGAAAAAAATATCATTTTTATTTTCTATGTTTTAAAGACATCTTATGAAATACTTACAGAGCCTATTACTTTTAAATTTGTGTTTTCTCAAGTTAAGAATAAGAAAGCATAGTAAATGGCATGAAACCCTTACAGAAGTAGGGCACTGGGTATGCACAAATGAAAAGGAATATAAAGTGCTCCATCCTTGAAAATGGGAAGGTAGAGGTGAGAGGATCAGGGCAGAGGAGGAGAGGAAGAGACTGAAGGATATGTCAGTGTTAAGTAATTTTCACTTTAGCTATTCTTTCTGCTAAACTTATATAGAAATTTTTTGTGGTTTTTAATTGAAAAGTAGTACTTATTCCCCCCTCCCCCCTCCATTTAAAATCATTGGTTTGGGGTGGTGATATTTTATGTAACACTAACTTTCTTACTTAACACTTTGATCTCAGTAGTAATGTTTGATTTTTATGTGATGTCTCTCTCTCTCTCTCTCTGTGTCTGTCTATCTATCTATCTATTTATCTATCTATCTATGCTGGTACTAGATCTTGAACACAGAGCACTGTCTTTTAGCTTTTGGCTTCACTTCCAGCTTCCTGGTGGTTAGTTGGAAATATGAGTCTTACAGACTTTCCTGACTGGAGTGGTTTTGAAATATAATCTTTAGATCTCAGCCTCCTGAGTAGCTAGGATTACAGGCCTAAGAGACTGGCACCCCGTTTAAGCCTGTATCATTTTTAAAGTACCATAAAACCGTTTAAAATAAAAAGAAGATAAAATAGCTCAGTACTTATTTAACACATTTCATTTTGGGGGAATCAGAATAACTCTTCCCTGCTGTAATTTTATTTATAGCCTAATGCTCATGGATAAACCAATGTGTGGTTAATAAATGGTAATTTTCACACTTTTTGTTTCTTGTATTTACATGGAATTCCTTCATTCATAATCCTTATTGACATTTCTGATGTTCTTTTAACATAAAAAATCTTTTAAAAAATCTTAAAATTGAGAAGGTAAATAGAGTGCATATATACAGCTTTAAAAATAAGGTTAACCTCCAAGTACTCATCATCTAGTTTATGAAATAGAAGGTTTTAGAAAATTGAAATCCCAGTTCATACTTTTATTTTGCCTTCTATTCCTGTTCATTTTTTCCTTAGCCTACCTCACATAAAGATATTTTTGTCAATAACTTCCTGCTTTGCTTTCTAGAAATTATATTTATGCATATCTAAAAGTACTATTTAATTTTATTTTTGAATTTTATGTAAATTAGGTTATTATATCTACATGTTCTGCTGTAGCTCAATGTTCTGTGATACATTCATTTATGTATTTATTCATACTTTTCATCTCTACATGCTGCTGCATTGCAATCATATTTCAACTTTATTTATACATTGTGAATGGACAATTAATTTGGTTCCCAAATTTTGGCAAAAAAATGAATAATGCTCTTAGGACCATTTTTGAATGGCTTTTGCTATGTCATTGTAAGGATTTTTCTGAAAGTTAATTTCACCTGAGTAAAATTGCTGGGCTTTAGGGGACATGTTTGACAACATTGATTGATTAATGGCACATGCTATAAATGTAGTTTTTACCAAAATGCACATCCTCTAGCTATGCTTTGTGTAGATTAATCTGCATTGCTGGTTATAGAGTATTGCCTATCTTTCTAATCCTTCCATTCTGATTTGTGAGAAATAGAATTTCACTGTGGTTATAATTTGTATCCTTATGATGTCTAATAAGATTGGGGAACTTTTATAAATGAAAGCAGACTTTTCATTTCTCCTGTTTTAGGAATATTTGATCATAGTTTTTACTTGGTTTAGAAAAAAATTTCTCCAAAGGTTTTTATTGACTCATAGTAAATTTTTGTATTGTCTAGTAACTAATCCTTTAAAAGCATTAGAGATAGTTTCTGTTCTCTTGTGACATTATTTATTTATTGGACATTTTTGGAGTTTGAAGTCAGAGCTTTATGCTTGCTCAGGTTGCTTGCTCATAGCTGTTGCTCTACCATTTGAACCAGACCTCCAACCTGGCTTTTTGGTGGATAAATTGAGATGGCATCTCATAGACTTTATCTATCTGGGCTGGCTTCAAATTGCAATCCTCCAGGTCTCAGACTGTTAAATCGCAAGGATGATAGGAATAAGACTCCAAAGCCTCATGAACTCTTTCTATTATTAACTGAAGTTATTTTTTTCAGGTAGTGCAATTAAATTTTTTTTAATTTGCAATTAGTTGCTTACTTCTAATATCATAAATCATACCTGTGCCTTACTAAAATGTTTACATCTTTAATATACCCAATGTTGACTTTCAGTTCTGATGATAGTTACAGACTATATGTGTGTGTGTGTGTGTGTGTGTGTGTGTGTGTGTATACATTTAATTAATTATTTTTGGTCAGTCCTGGGACTTGAACTCAGGGCCTGGACACTATACCTGAGCTGTTTTTGCTCAAGACTAGCACTCTACCACTTGAGTCACAGTGCCACTTCTGGCTTTTTCTGTTTATGTGGTACTGAGCAATGGAACCCAGGGCTTCATGCATGCTAAGCATGCACTCTACAACTAAGCCACATTCCTATCCCGATATATATATATATATATATATGAATATCTATATATCTATATTTATTTATCATCTTTGAATTGTCTTTCTTGATTGATTTTTATATTTAATTAGATTTCTTTTCACTCATGGTTCTGTTGTTTGCTGTATTTATCAATCTGAACAAATGCTGCACTGTCCTATACACTATGGTTTTATAAGAAGTCTTGAGACAGTGAATAAAAGCTATTCTTGTTTTAAGAAAGAAATCTTAATTAAAAATTTAGAAATATTTTAATGGGTTTTGCCCCAAACTCTTAAGGTTTTTTAGATGCTTTAAATAAACTTTAAATTCTCTATCCATTTTTTAGCACCTTTTATTATTTAAATCCTTTAAAATGTCCTTCAATGTAATTTTTATAACTTCATATATATAGATGCTTTACAAATTTATAGGCATGTTTTTCAAATTTATATGATTATAATATATAAATTAACATATAAAGCTTATTTTCTTTGTCCAGTTTAAATGTTAATTTTATAGTATTTCTTCAGCAATAAAAATCTGCCTATTTTAACATGAGTGTATTTTACCATCATCAAAAACTTTACTGCTCTACTCAATGAATAATTTTGCATTTTTTAGATTTTGAGCATTTATTCTCAATATGTATATAATTGTTGTCTAGTTGTTGGTACATCTTATTTTTTAAGTCTATCCATTAGCTATTATTATGAATGTATGTAGCCAGTATATATTTAGATTTACTCAAATATTTATATAAATTTTTTCTACCCCTGCCTTTTACATCTTGTTTTATGCTTGAGATGTCTCCTGCCCAAAATGTACAAAATTTTCCTTAGTGACAGACTGTTAGTTGTAAACACAGTTGTTGATTTTCAGAAAATGTTTTACTTAACCTAAGTTCTAAAAGGCTTTGAGTATGGAATTCTAGGCATGACAGTATCTTTCACAATGTTCATTCAATATAGTGTTTCACTTCTGTTTGGGGGTGAGCAGGATATGAGCTATTATTTTAAGTGCTATTCTTTGTTGGCATGTTATTTGTTCACACTGACTAGTTTTAAGATGTTCACTTTGCTTTTACTTTTTTTTGTCAGTGTGATATTTCCTGGGTCTTGATTATTTTATCCTATTAGAGTTTGTTCATTTTCTCAAAGTCTAGGATTGTTATTTCTCAACAAGTTATATCCATTCTCTTGAATATTTTCTTTTTCCAGTTTACAATATCTTCTCCTGAAGCATCATTTGGGTATACTAAAACTTGCTCTTTTAATCCACTCTATCTTTTCATCTCTGAAAAATTTCCATTTATTTGCCTTGCTACATAGTTAATATTATTTTTAAAAGTCATCTTTCTTTGCTTTTTCCTTGAATTTGAAATTTGTTTTTATATGTTTAATTTATAGTGTTTTACCTGGATCTTGTTTTGAATCTGCGTGGTCTTTAAAGAATATTATTGTCCTATGCTCTGACTTATGATTTCTTGCTCATATTTTTTAAACAATAAGCCATGGAGATGCCTTCAACAGATTATCGTTTGTAGGACTGCATGTCCTTAGGTAGTCCTGTTGTCTTTGATAACAATCTCAACTCCTAATGGGCAGAAATACTTTGATTCTGAACTGAGTTGTGTTTTCCTCAGATAATGTGGATTTAAGTCATAAAGATACATGAATGCCAACAACATTTATATGTTCTCCAGGCTATATTTATTTGTGTTATCAACCAATATAGAGGTCTGGATAGGCAAGATTGCTGCTGCTCCTTCCATGCAATGAATTTACTTTTTATTTGTCCTTCTATGAAATGTATAGTCCAGGACTCTGCTTGGTTTCTAATCAAATTGTTGCCTTGGATTTTTAAACTCTAAGATTTTTCTCTAGTTTGCACTGAACATTGTTAAAAAAAGCAACTATTCATTTATAGAATATTGCCTAGGTGTGTATGCAGTGAAACTAACACATCAAATAGAATAAATCATCCCTTAGTTCCTACAACTTGTTATTTATACTTTAGAACAAAATGTTAAGTGGGAAAAAAACTAGATGAAAATATTATATTATATGGTCCCATTTATAAGAATTTTGAAAAAAATAGATGAAAGTAATCTATACTTTTAAAAGTCAGATTAGTGATTATACATTAGTGATGTTAGTATTGCATGGCATAAGTATTATACAAATATGGTCAGGCAACGGTGTGTTCATTTTGTGAAAATTCATTGAGATAAACAATGCTCTATAGGAAATGTACTCATTACCTTGCTCATGTAACTGTAACCTCTCTGTCCAGTATTTTTACAATAAAAAACATACAAAATTTGTTTTCTGTATGGATGTTATATTTGAACAAAAAGTTTTTTTGTTGACCTTCAAATCCATTGATCATATATTGCATTCTTTCTCCACTAATATGTATTGCCAACTCAAAGAGAAGGGACCAAGAGACAGAAGGAGGGTTACTATCATGTCTGTAAATGACAAGGGAGGAAACCAAAGCCCTTCCAAATGGACACAAGTTCACTGTATACAGATCTTGACATACAGGAAACACTAGGCACACAGGCTCACATCTATCACATTGCTTTATAAAGTGGTTGAAGGTTCTCTTTTATCTCTTTCTGCTTTCAGACATGGAATGATAAATGAGTAATGGGAATGACATGGGATTTGACATAATGTGCATGGGAATTGACATACTAGATTCAAATCCAGAATTGGCCATTTACTAGCAATCTTGGGCTAGCTACTAACTTTTATTAAACCTCAGCCTTTTCATTGGTAATCTGGGGATAATGCTAGTTCCTAAGTGAAAGGATTATTGTGAGGATTTATTAAATAATGCACATAAAGCACTTAGCATCCCACTTAGTCTATATAGTCAGCTTTAATAAAGATTAGACACTATTATTAACATTCTATTTACCTTGATTTCTCTCTTCTTCCATTCTCTTTCTCTTAATTTATTTACATCATCTATTTAAAGTCTGACCCATCCATTTTCCTCACTCTCACTCCCCCCCCCATGATATGGTCTAAAACAGATGGTGGCAGAATGCCTGGATACTTTTATTATTTCTAAAAAGCTATCATGCAAATTGAAGAGAGGCAATAACTTGATCCAAAATGAGACAGGCTTGTGTTCTTACATATAGAGCTAAGTGGTAACTCTCCTACAGTACCTAGCATAACATTTCTGTACTTGAACATGGTTTATATAAAATATTATATGAGGGTGATGAGAAAGGTCAACCCACTTCACATATAGGACTAACATCCAATATGGGTTCTCCTGGTTTTTCACAGGTGCTTGTCAAGATGGCTCTGTGCAACTAGTGGTACGTACTAGTGTGTGTTGACACCTATGTCATTTTATTATTATATCACCAATGTTTTCTCTTTGTGAACTTCATCCCTAAACAAAAAGTGGCTTCTGCAGGTGGAAGTTCTAATATATAATTTGTTTCTCTTTGTCATAACATAGAATAATCTTTCTTTGAGTTATTTTCATAGAATCTCATCTGTAAATGGCTATGCTAATATGTTAGTCATTATAAAGATAAAAGAAATAAATGTGTAGAAAAAAGGAGATTCTTCTCAGACATTTTAGAGTATTGACCTGAAGGTATGAATTGAGAATAGATGAGAAAGAATGTCCTGATATT
This sequence comes from Dipodomys ordii, assembly GCF_000151885.1. NCBI lineage: Eukaryota > Metazoa > Chordata > Mammalia > Rodentia > Heteromyidae > Dipodomys > Dipodomys ordii. The sequence continues at coordinate 16,525,246 of NW_012267233.1, forward strand.
GATCTTTCACTCTTTAGAACATTCTACCTCCCATCACTTTCAGAAGATAATGGCCTCAAGCAGGAGTAGAAAAGACCTTGATGAGGTTTGATTCCCAACTGTGGACTGTATACCCCACTTTTTTGATGATACCAATTCAAAGTCACACACTGTGGTAATTAATGCCACGTTAGTGACACTTCTGTAAGTAGATTACAGATTGCTGCTGTGGTGTGTACAGAGCTTATAGGATAAATGTCTTTAGGAAAAAGGAAGGCATTAGTCTTTTAGTGATCAATAAGATAATAAATAGTGTTTTGTTTCTTTACTTGGATCTTATGTTTGCCTTTAGAATAAATGTTAGCCTGTTCATTGCTTCTCTGGTTTTCAGGACTCACAGTGTCTTGACACCCACAGCTAATCTTTCCATAGTCACAAATCCTCAGCTTCTCTGTTGGACAAAGAGTCCAGGGAGTGAAAAGCACATAAAATTTAAACAACAGGAAGCAAAGAGGCTCAAGGAGTGACTCAAATGGCAGACCACCTTCTTAGCAAGCATGAGGCCTTGACAGCAAACCTCAGTGATGCAAAAGAAATAAACAAATAAAACAATGGCAACAACATGAAACAAAGCAAAACAAAATCAATGGCAGATTATTTAGAGTGCTAGCATGGAGCAAGACTTAGCCAGTATTCATCAACTAGCATGTAAACTCCAACTAGAATCAGATCTCCAAAGAGAAACATCCTTTCCCTCCCATGGAAGCCAACAAATGCATTTCCCTGCCTCTAAGATGCTAAGGCTTCTGCGAAATGCTACAGAATTATTTTGGAGGAATTTTCCCTTGGCCACATCATCAATAATTTATGAAGTGCCATGGTTCTGACTACCTGATACTTAAGAGCAAATACAGATGATGTTTGAAATGGATAACAACTCTTTTCTATTCCATCCAGCTCTCTTGAGTCCAAATGTAATTAAGTTTTAAGATTCTACAAGAGCCAGGGTGAAAACATCCATTACTAGCAAAGATAGTAAAGGAAGGGAGAAGAGTTTTATTTGTCTTTACCTTCTTGTCTCCCTTTGTCAGAGTTCTGCTTTACATTCTGATAGATAATAATTTAGCCATAGGCAATGAAAGAAAGGAAAAAGGAAGAAAGTCAGAAAGAAGAAAAAGCCATGGCAATTTTCTTAATGTTTTCCTCGCCCACTTCAGAAAAAAAAAAGAAAGCAATGTAATAGGTGCCTTTGTTTACATCACAGTATGAGTGGTTGTGAGAAACAGAATTTATTTCTCTCTCCCTTTTCCTCCATTAAGAAAATTCTATCCAATGTTGTTTATTTATGTAGATAATCATCCACAAATTCTTAGTCGTGATGGAGTATAAAATTAAAGACCTTCCAGTGGGGCCAGTAATCTTTTTAGATAAGTATGTTTCATGAAGGCACAGAAGTTAAGGTGTTCTTACTATGGTGTTCTTTCTATGATCCAGGCCCTCTGGTAGCATCTTGGATCTGAATATGGTTATTCCAAAGGCATGAACAGTTTCAAACCAGAAAAAAGCCAAGCTACAGAATGATTTTAATTTTCCTCATTAATGTTATAAAGAATGTGTCTTTTAAAAAAATTGTAACCTCCCATGCTATTAGATATGGTGATGCATGAATGCAGACAAAATGTGCATGGCTTGTAGTAGGTCACATTTATATGTCTTGTTATTCTTACATAAATATGCCCAGCCTGGCTTTTGTTAATTGCTATTTAGAGTGAGGGCGATTAAAGTAAATACAGGAGTACAAATAGGAATGCTTTAAAATAATAGTGTAATCATTACTAATTCATTTTATATTTATTGTGGTATTAATTCTAATGAACCTTCTTGATATTAATGTGAGTGTTGTAACTACTCAGATTGAATTTTTCACTGTGAGTCAGTATTAATTAAATGAATGGTTATTATTACCTGTGTAATGGGCCTGGAAGGGATATTATTTTGGTGTGTTTATAAAAATCAATAGCAGTGCTTTAATGATAAAAGCTTGTTCTTATTCTTTCATGTTGATTACTGGTGCTGCCTAATTAATGTGTGCTTATTGTGCAATAATGTAGTTTCATAGATTACAAGCTCGTGACCTACAAAGATGCTCTTGTAAGATCTTCTTTACTTACTAAAGAAAGGGGGAATCTTATTAAAGTCACCCTGAGTTGGAAGAAAATGTTTGCTCTTCCAAGTCTTTGAAATTGCTAGCCTATAGATATTTTATATGGATTGTTTTTAATCATATTACTAGAATCATCAGGCTAATTCGCAGACAATGAATAAGTGAGGTGGTATAAAAGGTGATATAAAATTATCATTATCTTACAGCATATAATGAGACAGGTATTATAATAAGGTATACTAAGAGGGTAAAAGGCATGAGTAGAATATTTGATAGTATTCAGAGACTTTCATAAAAACTGTTCTAGTTATTATTATCAACATTATTTTTTATTAAGAAGCAATATATTTAGTTGATTGAAATAAAGGGTTCAGTGAAAGAAATAATTTAGCACACAGAATGAGGGTACACACCCATAATCTTAACTTTGGAAGTTTGAAATAGGAGGACTCCAGGTTCAAGCCCAATCTGGGACACATAGTTGAGATCCTGTCTCAAACAAACAAAGGAAAACAGTAAAAATAACAAAAGGAAACAACAACCAAAATAAAGAAAATAATTTAGAAATCCATTTTTTTCTGGTGTTGAGTTCTAACTTCTATCATTGTTCAGTGTGTGATTTTAGACTGTTCTAAGGCTGAGTGTTATTATTTATAAAAGAAAAATAACAAATGCACCTATCTCCAGAGATTTATGAGGAACCTCACTCAGCAAATGACACATCCTAAATTCCTCATTTGTATTAACAACAACAGTTATAGATGAGCCTGTGGAATAAAGACAAAGTAGACCTATTGAATATCAAAGAACCAGTTAGATAATGTTGTTGGTCACATGGAAGGGACATGACCGAAGGATACAGAAAGGAACAGGGCCAGTAAGGTAGAAGGAGGAAAGCCAGTTACAACTCCTGTGGACCGTAGGAAACAGCTGCAGATGGGTGGGATTCTGTCATTTTCACTAGACTTTGCATGGATTAAGAGCGGAGGAGGAGGTGCACTCTGGAAATAAAGGTTTCAGAAACAAGCTGAAACACTGTGGAAATCCGGTCACACAATTCACACGTGTTGAGTTGCTTGAACTAAACTTGGCAAAGGGTATGCTGCAGTTGAAATTTTACTGCCCAAAGTAGGACTGACTTTTATCAAATTTTATACATCTGAATTAACTGACAGTTTGATTTAGTTCACGAGTTAACATGAAATATTGGAATCACAAAGGTAATAATTCTTTCAATGGTTCTCAATTTATGTTTTACATTAACTAGGATTAAGATGGTTGACAAAATGTATAGGATATGTAATTTTGACTTGTTCTGTACAAAAATAATACATTTTTCTTATATCCATGTGGAATATATATAAATATACATACCAAAATAGTACTATTGTAAAATAATCTATATTAAATTTTACTTAATATGAAGTACCACGTGAGATTTAAAAAACCTAGAAAGTGATATATGCATACTCATTTTTGCTAAAAAGAGCAAAAAGAATTAATTCTGATGATTATTTAATAGCACACAAAGTACATTTATTCTCATTTAGTCATAATGTGATTGTGTTTTCATTAGAATATGAATTAAACCTTTATGATATTTTGAAAAATTAACTTTAGTGCAGCAAGCATTATTTAAAAATTGCAATTCATGTGTTTTATAAACACCCTGCTAAATTATGTTCTCAATAATTCTAATATACAGTAGCCTTAATTAATGTAAGTTAACTCATGGTATAAGTATAAATAGTCTTAATATCTATTCTTGAAGAATCAAAAGTAAAAATGGAAAATCTGAAATGGTGTGAAAAGATCAGGCCATCATCACTCAAAATGGCCTCATCAGTGATAGGAAAATTGAGCACTCTACAGACCTAGCATGTATTTAAAGAATATTGGAATGAGATGCACATGACACATTGCTGAGTTCTAACATAACAGTAAAGGTTTCACTATCTGTGTCTCCCCTTCTTCTTCCTTTGGCTTCCAATTCTTTCCCTTTGTCTGCAGAGAAGAAAAATCTAAGATAAAAAAATGGGTAGATAACATTAAGTTTTCTCTTTTTTTCTCTCTGTCTCTCTCTCACATACACAACACATAAGTGCACACACAAATTATAATTTGGTTGAATTGTTTTGTTTCATTTTGGTAGAGAATATAAGATATGAACCTCACTTAATTTGTGTGTGTGGTGGGGGAGGGGGAGAAGGGGGTCTTGGGGCCTGAACTCTGGGTCAGGGCACTGTCACTCAGATCTTCAGCTCAAGGCTAGCACTCTACCACTTGAGCCACAGCACCACTTCTGGCCTTTTCTGCTTCTGTGGTGCTGAGGAATTGAACCCAGGACCTCATGCATGCAAGGCAAGCACTCTCAGTGTCTCAGTGGAGCCATCTTCCCAGCCCATTCACTTAATTTTTTTGTACTCTTTTATTGTAAAAATGCTGTACAAGGGTTTAGTCATATACGCAAGGTAATGAGTACATTTCCAATTGAGCATTGTTGCCTTTTTTTCCCCCTACCATCCCTTCCCTCCCACTGCCCCCGAAGTTGTAAAGTTTATTTTCAACATAGTGTTTGGTACATCTCATTATTACAATGGGTCAACCTCTATCCTTATTTAAGCTTTTTGTTTTTTCCCTTCCCCTCCCCAAATTATAACAACATCAAATACAGTGAAAACAGGGGTTGTACCGTGGGGGGAGGAACATACAAAGCGACAAAAAAAAATCACATGGTACCTTATAAATACATTAGAAGCAATAGCAAGAAAGAAAAAAGATATCTGTGTCCCTATCTTGGGGTTCATTTCACTTAACATCATCTTATCTGGTCATATGTACATAGCTTTTGGCCTTTCTGCTTGTCCTACACATGTACTAGTTATTGCAAATAAGGGAAACCATGGGACCTATGTTTCTTTGGGCTTGGCTCATTCACTTAATATAATTTTTTCAGTCTTTCCATTTCCTAACAAATTGGGCAATGTCATTCTTTCTGATGGAGGCATAGAATTCCATT
>NW_012267233.1:16533142-16554467 GCF_000151885.1 Dipodomys ordii
ACATAAGCAAAAAGAAAAAAGCCGGAAGTGGCGCTGTGGCTCAAGTGGTAGAGCACTAGGCTTGAGCTGAAGAGCTGAGGGACAGTGCCCAGGCCTAGAGTTCAGAAACTTCCAAATCATCTTTCTCTTCTCAGGTAATGTTTCATTTTTCTCAACAATGTCAGACAAAACCATAGCTACAGCCACATATTTCCCTGTTCTCCCCTTTCAGGTTCTTTTGTTCCCCTCTCTTCTTTCTCCTGTGGTTTGAACTCAAGGCCTCTTCTTACTAAATAGGAACTCTTACCACTGAGTCATGTTTTCAGCCTTGGGTTTTTTTGTTTGTTTGTTTTTTTCAGTCATAGGACTTGAACTAGAGACTTGGGAGCTGTCCCTGAGCTTTTTTCACTCAAGGCTAATGTTTTACCACTTTGAGCCACAGCACCACTTCTGGTTATCTGGTGGTTAATTGGAGATAAGGCTTTCATAGACTTTCCTGCCAGAGTCAGCTTCAAACAATGATCCTCAGATCTCAGCCTCCCGGTGTGAGCCACCAGTGCCATGCTGTTTTATTAAGTGAGTTTAGAGATAGGGTTTTGCTTCCTACCCAGTTAAGAACCTGGGTACTATTCATGATTCACCACCTGTGTTAGGCTTCCTGTCATAGCTAGGATAACAGAAGCATCCAGCTCACCATGTAAAATGTTTTGCTCTCTCTGGTCTTTAAACATCAGCCTCCCAATTTCAGTTTCCCAAGTAGCTAGGATTATCTGCATGAGCTATCAGCTATCATACTCTCTAAGCCCAGAGAGAGCATAGGAATGGGGGCAATGCTGTATATATGTAGATTGACTTTAAATTAAGGATGAAATAAAAATGCAAATTAATGACACAGGACCTTTGGTGGGGGGAGAGACTTTGGTTTAAGAAAAGTGGAGTATCATATTCAAGTCTCAGGAAATTATAAACTTATTACTATAAATGGTTTATTATGGAAAATAAAACGGACTACATAGTCTCAGTAAGACATTACAAACTAGTGGTTGACAAAGGAAAACAGCAAAAGAAATCGGGAGAAATCATAACAAAGTTGTAAAAGTTATGTGGGATGCCAAATGAAATTTAAAAAAAAAAAGCAAAACTATAAATTAACAAATCAGAGAAACTGAAAAGAAAAAATCATAGAATTAGGACTGGAAAACTGGAAAATGAAACTTCCAGAACTGATTTCAGAAAACTAGCATAGTTACTAAAAGAAACTGCAATGGTAACAGATACCTAACTATGCTCAAAATGGCCATTGTAGTATAATACCTGACTGTACTAGCCAGCTTGTTTTTGATTACCTAAGTTTTAAAAAGTTGTCAAATGTACATTTTTTCCTTTTATTTTTGCCTTCCCTATCCCATCCTCATCCTATGAAGGAACAAAAAGTCTTTCCAGCCCTAGACAGTTGTCACCACCGCTCTCTCCTTACCTCACCGACCACAGGAATGGAGGCACTTTCAGGACAGACGACATACAACTCAGTAGACTAGTGCCAGGACATTGGGAAATAAGCAAATCCAAGGCTCCCATCTGCCATAAGGTCAGGCCTCCTCAGAAGGTAAATTCACATGCCCCAAATCCTGGATATTCCCTTAAAACATTAATCTTCCACACTTTGGAGTAGAACTGCAACCTTTATTTACATGTATTATTTACTTGTTTGTTTATTTTGGTGGAGCTGGGTATCAAACTCAAGGTCTTTCACTTGTTAGGTGGGCACTGCTACCACTCAGCAATACATCCAGTCCCTTTATGGGGTGGGTGGCATGGGAGCTGTGGATTGGGGAGGCAGGAAATCAGCAAGACAGAGGGCTAATGATGTTACTTATTAACAATGTTATTTTATAACCATTATACTAGTTCCAATCTGCTAGATGCTGACCTTTTTTCTATATGAAACAAAACATTCATTGTTCGCTAATATTCTGTTACCTATATCTAAATATATTCCTAACTGATAAAGAGTAAAAATTATAATAGGGACAGTAAATTATAGTAAATAATAGTAAACAGAAAATAGAAATCAGTTCATTCTAAGAGCAACAGAACATTTCAATTATAAACCAGAGAAAATTAATGCAAAAATAAACTATATAATAGAATAAAATTTACCTGATAAGATAAATATGAGCCAACTGACCAAAAGGTATGATCTTGTATCAGACCAAACCAATGACCATTTTCTCATTTCAAATGTAAATGGGGAGTTGTGGGGATTTTGTTTGTTGTAATTTTAAAAAAGAAAAGAAAAAAGTTCTATGTATCAAGCTAAAAAAAGGAGATTATTTAAAAATTAATAAAAACTAGGAATAGTTTCTAGTCTTTTTATCTCTGAAGAACTCAACTGCAGAACACATGTTGCCATATTAACAATTATATTAATAGCTTTGATTCAAATTCAAAAGCCCAGGCAGAATTTTTCATGTGAACACAAAAGAAAGATATTTAATTATATAAAAGCTCAGAAAAAGAACTACCACTTTCATATCATTGCCAAAGGAAAAAAACATTTCTCCAAGACATCAGATACTAAAGGAAAACAATTAAAATGATGAATAAAAAAAGTAGAGAAAGCGAGAAGGACAGATAATGCTCAATGAGTTTTTAAATAAACAGTTTATGATGGCCACAGAGTAGTGACGATACATTTGGTTTTAAGTAAACAGCATCAGTAATTTTGAGTTTTACTTCCCAGATTTAACTTCTGGAGCAAAATCCCCACTTTTCTTTACCATGGTTGGCCACACATTTTCCACTGTAGTTATCTTCCTTCATCTGGGGCAGTCAGGCAAGTACCAGAACACTCACTTTCTCCTGTAGCTCCGACATGCCTTCCTTAGGGTCATCCAAAGTGAACTAATATATTTTGTACCCATCCTATTTATTCTATCACTTTGAAATCTCAACCTTGCTGTCCCTGAGGGACAATTTCTGGAACCGTCAACAGCTCACTTCAGGAATAAGATTTTGCATGCCAATCTCAACCCCACCTTTTTAGCCACTGCCTTTAGAGTATGATCTATCATGATCTACATGCCTTGATTCCCTCTAGGGTCAGATATTAGACAACAAATGATAGCCACTACAGTCCAGTAATGTCTGAAAATTTTCAAACTAATCCTCTATTTGATTACCTTACCTCACCTGTTTCTCTCCTGCCCCAGTAGAAACCATGAATTCCTCTGCCCCATCTGCCTTAAGACCAACTCTTGAGAGAAGTTCCCCAGATGGGCCCTTGGATAGCAGCTATGCTTTCTATAGCTAGGAACATTTCAGTTTAGGGCACTTTTTTTCCTTCATAAGAGGAATTTTGATGTCTGTGTTCCTTACTATATCTAACTAACCAAATCAACTCTCAGACACCTTTAAAACATACACAATGCCCTCAAGACATGGCTCATTCTTAATGTGGATAATGTACTGTATGGATGACTTTGGGAGTCTCCCACTGGTCAACCTCATACCAGTGGTATCTGCTTATTTATACTAAATTTCTTTCCCTCCCTCCCTCGTTTCCTCCCTCCCTCCCTCCCTCCTTCCCTCCCTCCCTCCCTGCCTTCCCTCCCTCCCTCCTTCCTTCCTTCCTTCTTCTCTCTCTCTCTCTCTTTCTCTTTCTTTTGGTCCAGTCATGATGACCTGAACCAAAGTAACCAGCACATTCCTCCAAAACAACTGGCATAAGAGCATGATTCCCCTTATAGCCACAATCGATTTCTTGGGTAACTTTAGCCAATCTCAGCTTTTATATACTCACCAGAATGGAACACAAGTACCAGTCTCCATACTCTGGGTCCCATATCATTCACAATAACTGTTTCTGGGTCATGATGGCAGCTACAGAACTTAGCTCTAGACAGTGGGTTTTAATGCTCCTTATGTAAATGATCCTAGTCTGAAATCCCTTCTCTTAGCCTAGTACCAAAGGAAAATGCCATAGAAGTAGTTCTATCATGTTCAAACTCAACAACTCCTTTACTCTCCTTTAAATGGGAGTGCATAGTGTAGACAATGAATGCTGATGATTGAACATGGAGTCTGTTAACTGTTGGTAAATCCAGCATGGGGCTACTACTTAATAATTTTATTTAGAATGTCGACGTTCTCCCTCCCCTCCCCCCACAATTCCTGTAGCTTTGATACTTGAGCTGTAATTCCACCATATCAGGATGCCATCCTGCACTCAGGCGCTGTGAGAAGACAGCAGGGAATACTGAGGACCTCGGAGTGACTTGAATCTTAAGCAAGTAGTATCTGCTTTCATCAATTCCCCAGTACCAGTGAAATTTGAGGGACTTTTCATTTAAAAGTCCCAGGGCGTTTTTTCTTTCTTTCTTTCTTTTTTCTTTTTTCACTAAAGTGCATGAAGACAGTTCTACCCAATCACTTAGCTCCCCACAATCACATTAAAATTCATGACACAATTCTTTAATTACCATCTCAATCTAATTCTCTAAGAAGTTTGTCCTAATTGCATTGTTGATATGCATGGATGCAAATAAGATGTTGGCTGTTTCCCTAGAAGCAAATGCCTGTTTCTAGTATGTACCTGTCTATTCTCTTGGTAGAGAAGCTGGGGTAGTTCCGCTGCACTTTGGCAGTGGTCTTGCTTGACACATGATACTGGTTAAATTCAGTCACCAAAGAGCACATCACCCCTCCTCTACCCCCTCCACATACATCCCCCCACACTAAAAGAAATGCCCACAAATAAGGCAATGAACAGCAGAAAATTCCCTGTAGACAGGCACCACGGAAGTGCGAATTGGACATTTGTGGAGCAGCACACGCCAGAAGGTGTGTGAAACAAACAACCCCCAGCTGCTATGCTTTGCTTTTGTAAAAAGATCTTAAGGTTGTTTCACAAACACAGGTGTGAGAAGGAAGAAAAGGAAAGAGGAAGAGAGGGGAGGGGTGATATGTGCAACACTGGAAACCACAAAATAGCATGTTTTATTCTTTAGGGATGGAAAATAGATGTCTCGATAATATGTGGGGCATCTGCCTTACTCTTTAGCTACTGCCATCTGATTTCAGAGAGGCCCACCTGAGCATGGGTAGGTACGAGTGTGTGTTGAGGGCTAGGAATGAAGGTTATTTCAGTGAGGAGTTGGAAAACTGATGAAAGTGCATTTCTTTGGGTGGGGACCAAGAATGAGCCAAATAGAAGATTTGTAATTGTAAAATTAACTCACTTAAAAAAATCGCATGTACATTCCCATGGGAAATAGGTATGAATAAATATTTCTCTGTAACGGTTTCTATGCACAGACACATATGGACACATTCTTATTTACTGTATAGTTTATTTTGTGTGGCACATTTTGTCCCTCTGTGAAATACCTTTGTTATGGAACACTGTATACAAGTGTGCTGTAATCACAAGACTTAGAAAACTTCTATTTCTCCAATCATTATGTCAGTCTGGGATTTAATTTGCAGGGTAGGTAGTACAAGACAAATGGAACTTTGTTTCCTACATCAAGTGTAAGCTGTGGATCCAGAAGTCATCACAATCAGCCAGATTAGGTAATTCTTCACAGAGTTGTGATGACACATCTCTGATTCTTTCTGTTTCAATAAACTGTTTATTTCTGTAGACATTTTGAGGACTGATTCACCAATTAATGCTTTAAAAGTTAGTAAAAGGTGAAAGATATATATGCTCTGATGAGAAACCAGAGTAAGCCAGACCTAAAGAAACATAGGCTCTGTGGTTTCCATCATTTGTAATAATTAGGAAATGTCTAGGATATTCCTAGAAGAGGATCACAATAGCTCAAGAACTATGTTCATATGACCAGATGATACTAAGCAAACTGAACTCCAAGATACTGAAATAAGTGGTTTTCCTTTGTTGTTGTATTTAATGTACTGTGTGAAGTTATTTCTTTTTCTTTCATTTTTTTCCCTTTGGTTTATCCCCATTGTCACTGTATTTAATTTTGGGACCCTGTGTCATATATATATATATATATATATATATATATATATATATATATATATGTTTATCTGAATTAGGGAAGGGAAGGGAAACAACAAAATGGTGAGACAAAGGACAAAGGGTGAACCAAAGCAACAATACTCACAAGACATTATGTTGGAAGTGAACTTTGGGACTGGGGATGGAGGAAAAGTGGGAGAAAAACGAGGCAGCGTGTAGCAATGTTTGACAAGAAATGTACTCATCACCTTTACTTATGGAACTATAACCCCTCTGTACATCACCTTGACAATAAAACTAAGTTAAAAATTTAGGATTACAAATTTCCAGTCATTAGAATATTCTTTCTCTTGGTAGAGTTTCTAGAGGAAACAGTAACAAATGGTTAGCCTTGAGTATTCATGCTGACTGCTCCTGCAGAGTAAATAATCCTTGAATTGAAAACATTGAAAAAAATTATTTGAATGAGCCACATACCAGTGGCTTGTGCCTATAATACTAGTTACTCAGGAGATTGAGATTTGAAGATCATGGTTCAAAGACAGCCTGGGCAGGAAAGTTCTGTGAGCCTCTTATCTTCAATTAACCACTAAAAAGCTATTAGTGGAGTTGTAGCTCAAGCGGTAGAGTGGTAGTCTTGAGCACAAAAGCTCAGGGATAGCACCCAGGCCCTAGTTCAAGCACTGGTATGCACACATGTGGGTGTGTGCATGTGTGTGTGCACACACATATTGGAATGAGCATGAACAGATATTTTTCTGTCATTCGCTAAACAAAACAGTATTGCAATGTCAGGTGCTGGTGGCTCATGCCTATAATCTTAGCTACTTAGGAGACTGAGATCTTAGGATTACAGTTCAAAGCCAGCTGGGGCAAGAAAGTCCATGAGACTCTTACCTCCAATAAACCACCAGAAAACTGGAAGTGGTGCTGTGGCTCAATGTGGTAGAGCACTAACATGGAGCTGAGGGACAGCACCTAGGTTATGGGTTCAAGCCCCACTACTAACCAACAAACAACAAAACAGTATTGCAACAGTTGACATAGCATTTATATTATCTTAGGCATTATAAATAATCTAAAGATAATTTAAAGTAAACTGTAGGGTTTGTGGAGGTATATGAAAATACTATGTCATTTTGTATAAGAGACTTGAGCATCCATGGATTTGGCATCTATGGGCCAAATGGAGTCCTGGACTCCCATGGTATCCTGGTTACCAACTTCTAAAACTCTTCCAGATACTGAGGGATGTCTATACTCACTTCTTCTCTAGCTTCTCTAGACATTTACATTTCTGTTGAGCACCCATTCTGCAATCTGCAATACCACCCCAATTTTTCTTTACAGAGCACCATGCTTAGATTGCCAGATAAAAATACAAGACTTTGGGCTTGGAAAGTGGCTCAGTGGTAGAGTGCTTGCCTTGCATGCATGAGGCCCTAGGTTCAATTCCTCAGCACCACATAAGCAGAAAAAGCTGGAAGTGCTGCTGTGGCTCAAAGTTGTAGAGCGCTAGCCTTGAGCTGAAGAGCTGAGGGACAGTGCCCAGACCCAGAGTTCAGGCCCCACGACCAGCAAAAAAACAAAAAATACAAGACTTTTAGTTAAACTTTGATTTCTGAGAAATAACAAATGATGAGTTCATGTAAATATTTCTTAAATATTGCAGAGGACATAAGTACACACCCACATCATTGTTTATGTGAATTCCAATTTAATAGGGAAAGTTGTATTTTCATGTATTGAATCTGACATTTCTGATCTTCTATTTTCAGTGTATGTGTTGTGGTGAAAATGCGATTTCCATGTGTATATGCTAAGGGCTAAGAATAGTCAAAGCAAGTGTTTGTGTGTGTGTGTGTGTGTGTGTGTGTGTGTGTGTGCATGTTAGGGATAGGAGATAGGGGGATCTAAGACCTGGGCAATGTCCCTGAGCTCAAGACTAGCACTGTACCACCTGACCCACAGCTCCACTTCTGGCTTTATTTTTTGGTTAAATGTGGATAAGAATCTCATGGACTTTCTTACCGGGGTACTTGGGCAGCTTTGAATTATGATCTTGAGATCTCAGCCTCCTGAATAGCAAGGATTATAGGCATGAGCCACTGGCTCATCTTTTTGTAAAGATCAGAGTTGGAAGGGCATGTTGAGGTTAAACTACTTAAGGGCATATATATGGTAAAGTGGTGAAGCCAAGATTCATCCAAATTATCTAAGTCCAGTGCCTAAGCAGTCTAAGCAGTTTCTCTCTCTCTCTGTCTCTCTCTCTGTCTCTCTCTGTCTGTCCCTCTCTCCCTCTCGCTTTCTCTCCCTCTCTCTTTCTTCCTTTTAAATGTTGTTTTATTGTAAAGATGCTATACAGAGCAGTTACAGTTACATGAGTAAGGTAATGAGTACAATTGTTATTCTCTCCTTTGTTGTTCTCCCATTATCCCTTCCCTCCCCCACTTCCCTCGCTCTCCCACACCCAAAGTTGTAAAGTTCATTTCCAATATAGAGTCTTGTGGGTATCATTGTTGCAATGGGTCATCCTGTGTCCTTGTTTCAGTTTTGTTATTCCACTTCCCCTCCCAAAACTGGACAAATGTATGTACAAGATGCAGGGTACCAATATCAAGTACAGTGACAAAAGGAGATATACCATAGGGGGAAGAACATACAAAGGAAACAAAACAATCACATAGTACATTAAAAACAATAACAAAGAAGAACTGCTTGTGTCCATATCTTGGGGATTGTTTCACTTAACATCATTTTATATGGTCATATGTACATAGCTTTTGAGCTTTTCTGCTCATCTGATAAAATTATCCTAGGCAGATACTAATTTTTGCAAATGAGGGAAACCATGGAAAGAAACAACAATAGAGAAAAAATAACAAACTGTATACAGAGTCTAATGAGAGCCTCTTTTTTTCCAAAAGTTGGAGTTCATGTTACTATGCTTCATTATATATATAGTCCTTTGCACTAAGCATTTGGGATCTTGAGATCCCCTGGTAAGGGTATCTTATACATACGCTAGTTCTTACAGATAAGGGAGATCATGTGACTTGTTTTTCTTTGGATCTGGCTTACTTCACTTAATATAATTTTTTTCAAGTCTTTCCATTTCCTTATGAATGGAACAGTGTTATTCTTTCTGATGAAAGCAGTGTATATATGTACCACATTTTCTTGATCCATTCATCTACCAAGGGGCATTTGGGTTGGTTCCATATCTTGGCTATGGTAAATAATGCTGTGATGAACATCGTCATGGTGTGACCTTGTTTATGGACAATTGGGTAGATTCCCAGAAGTGGGATTGCTGGGTCATAGGGGAGCTCTATGTATCTGTGTAGTCTTTTGAGGAACCTCCACACTGCTTTCCAGAGTGGTTGAACAAGTTTGCACTCCTACCAACAGCGTAGTAGTGTTCCCCTTTGGTCACATCCCCTTCAGCATCTGTTGTTGTTAGATTTCTTGATTATGGACATTCTGACTGATGGTAATGTCCATTCCTCATAAAGTTGCCATATAATACTTCATGTAAAGCAATTAATATGTACAATTAATATTAGCTCTTATTTTAAGACTGCTAGTAATATGTTTCTAAAGATGTTGATATAGATATATGCCACATAGATATAGATATAGATATCACATTTTCTTGATACATTCATCCCCTCAGAAGCATCTGGGTTGCTTCCAGATCTTAGCTATGGTAAATAATGCTGCAATAAACATAGTTGTGCTGGTAGCTTTAGTATGGTCTTGTTTGTGATCATTTGGGTAAATGCCCAAAAGTGGGATTGCTGGGTCATAGGGGAGCTCTATGTGGGGTCTTTTGAGGAACCTCCATACTACTTTCCAAACTCAAAAAATTAAATCCCCCAACAACAAATCCTCAAAGAAACAACTGCCCAATAAATAAATGGGCTAAAGACTTACAGAGAAACTTCTCTGAAGAGGAAAGAAGGATGGCCAATAGACACATGAAGAAATGCTCAACCTCCCTAGCCATAAAAGAAATGCAAATCAAAACAACACTGAGATACTGCCTCACCCCAGTTAGAATGGCTATAATCAAGAGCTCTAATAACAACAGATGCTGGAGGGGATGGGGACAGAATGTAAAACAATTTAAGGGTATTGAGAAAGAGTGAGGAAAAGAGCTCTTATCTACCCTAGCTTGTATTTTGGGCTTCTTTTTAGGGAAAAATGTCAACTAAACTGAAACAGACTCTACATACAAAATTCATAAGTAAAAGAAAAAATGCCTATTTATCATGTCAATGCAAATTATAAATGAATTAGCTGATAAAATGTGAACAAAATAATGACTGCCTTTAGTTAACACTAATTGAATACAGCTTTGCACACCTTTGTTCTTTCTCACTATTCATTCCCAAGTCCTAAATATTCTCCCTTTGAGTCATTGGAGGAATGCTTTTATGAGGGACGAGATTCAGCAACTCTTTCTCAAACTTTTCAGAATCATTCGTAAATAGCAACTGGAATTTATTAGAAACTGAATCTGTATCAGATTCAAACGCCGAGTCATATCCTCAGACACCGATGTGCATGGAAAGGCTGCTGAAATTGTGATGATGGAGGAGAATCTGCAGGATTGAGAATAGATACAGCAGAGAATAGATACAGCACATCAGATCTCAGAATGCATCTTCATAAGTGTACTCCCAGAGGATATGGGTCTTTTCTGCCCTTCTCAGATTATTTGTAAGAGTAAGTACAGATTGAGGGTGTCAAGGGCTGCCCCTTTCACTCATAAATACTTTGCTTCTAGCTCTGCTCCAAAATTGTGGATACTTTTCAACATTTTTTTGGGGGGTGGTGACAATACTGCGCTTTAATGAATCTTTTGAAAGGGAGGCTCTTTCTCAACCTTTCCAACAGTCATTACTCTGATTTTATTTTTTAATCAGTTGTGGGGCTTGAACTCAAGGCCTGAGTGCTGCCTCTGAACTTTTTTGCTCAAGGCTAGTGTTCTACTACTTTAAGTCACAGTGCTACTTCTGGTTTTCTAGTGGGTTGGAGTCTCACAGACTTTCCTGCAGGGGCTGACTTCAAATTGTGACCCTCAGATCTCAGCTTCCTGAGTAGCTAGCATTACCGGCTACAGGCAGGCATGAGTGCGGGTCATGGATGAATGCACTGATTTTAGAATATTGAAGACAACTTTCTTGCTAGCAGCTGTGAAAGCTACACATTTTGAGATAGAATTTTTCTTCCTCCTCAGTCCAGGGCAGAGGTAGGTGATATACCTGTTTAGTAGCAAGAGAGAAATATCAGACACTTTAAGCTTTCCATATCCCTCATCACCTTTTACAACAATGACACATGACTACATTTCACTGCATTTTTTTTTTTGTCAGTTGTGGGGCCTGAACTCTGGGCCTGGGCGCTGTCCCTCAGCTCTTCAGTTTAAGGCTAGTGCTCTACCTCTTGAGCCACAGCAACACTTCCAGCCTTTTCTGCTTATGTGGTGCTGAGGAATTGAACCCAGGGCCTCATGTATGCAAGGCAAGCACTCTACCACTGAACTACCTTCCCAGCCCCTTTACTGCATTCTTTACTACCTGTAATGTGTGAAACATTTTTCAGTGTCATTTCCTTTCATTAAAAAAATAAGAATGGAATTCACCTATGATAGATAGAAAATCCACATAGCACCAGGAGTGCAGGAAAACAAACAGGTGTTAATAAACTTCCAAGAAACATTAATCTGTTTTTGCAAATACACCCTGCTGTTCATTTAAGTGGAATGATACTCTATAAATTTACCACTTCAGTCATTCTCTGAACCTCAGAATGTAATATACAACACCTCTCGTGATCAAAGCAAAAGTAAGTTTAAAAATTCGATTTTTTAAAAAACCATTTAGGCTCTTTTGCTTTTGCATTCAGGCCCTCATTTTAATCAAGCTTCCATTTTACTTATTCACATTCTGTGTTGTAATGCAATTAGAGGTGTATTCAAAAGTCGTCAGTGAATGCTACAATTTCCAAAAATAAAGTTCTGCTTTAAACCAAATAATAAAAAAATTGTTTTCTGTTTGTCACATGTAAAGACGTCAATTAACTTAACAATTGTGCTATGAGGTGCATAAAATGCTTATCCTGGTCCTAGTAGATTACACCTGTTATCTCCACCATCTGAATTACTTTTGGAAATAAACTTTAGGATTGAAAGCCTATTTCCACAGCACAAAATGGAAGTGTTGATCCTGGAAGTTGTCCAAAACGACTCTGCATGTCATTTACTCACAAACTGAATCATCCAAAGTCTCCTGAAATAGATACCAGATCATGATTTAATTTTGTCCAGGGTCTAATATGAGGAAAGATTTTAAAGATTGTGAATATGTCACTTTGGGTTGGTAGGTGAACACTATGGAAGACTAGAAATTTCTTTGTGTGTGTGTGTGTGTGTGTGTGTATCTTTTTAAAAATTTTTATTTTATTGTAAAGATGCTGTATAGAGGGGTTACAGTTACATAAGTAAGGCAATGAGTACATTTCTTGTTGGACATTATAGAAATTTCATATTTTGAATTAATGAATGTTTTCTGCAGTGCCAAAAAAATTGTCAATTCACCCTAAAGAAGATTTCATTTGCAAGTTCTACACAACCTTTCACTGGCTATAAATAGACTCCTATATATCACAACTCCTATTATAACCTTCATACTACATAGATACCAATTGTATTGTAGCACAGCTACATTACATACTTTGCAAATACATGGAGCCTGCAAGGATACAAGTAGCGGCCATATAAACTTTGGTTCTCATCTACGTATGTGTTTTATTGTCAAGGTGATATATGAGGGAAGGGGTAACAAGTACATTTCTTGTCAAACTTGTTACCCCTTCCCTCATTTATCTCCTCCTTTCCCTTCCCACAACCCCTCTCCCCAAGTTGTACAAATTATTTCCAACTTTTTGTCTTGTGAATATAGCTCTTGCATTGTTTCCCCCTTGTCCATTGTCTCACCATTCTGATATTCTCCTTCCCTACTCTATAAACATATATACAATACCAGGGCACCAAAATCAAATACAATGACAACAGGGGATACACCATAGGGGGAAGAACAAACACCAAAGAAACAAAAATATCACATAGCACATTAAAAACAACAACAACAAAGAGAAATCTCTTGTGTCCATGTCTTGGGGTTTATTTTACTTAGCATCATCTCATATGGTCATATGTACATAGTTATTGAGCTGCTAATCTGATAAGATTTAGCCTAGACATTTACTAATTATTGAAAATAAGGGAAACCATGGGACCTATGTTTCTTTGGGCTTACTTCACTGAATATGATTTTTTTCAAGTCTTTCCATTTCCTTACAAATGGGCATTGTTATTCTTTCTGATGGAGGCATAGAATTCCATTGTGTGTGTGTGCTTCACATTTTATGTTTTAATATATATTTTTATTGTAAAGATACTGTACAGAAGGGTGACAGTTACATGAGCAAGGTAGTGAGTACATTTCCGCTCTATCATTGTAACGTTACCCCTTCCTTTGTTTTCTCTTACCATCCCTTCCCTTCTTACTTCCCTAACTCCTCCCTTCCCCCACCCTGATGTTGTAAAGTTCTTATTTAACATAGCATCTTCTACATCTCATTGTAACAATAGCTCAACCTGTATCCTTGTTTCAGCATTTTGTTATTTCCCTTCCCCTCCCCAAATTAGAAAAATGCATGTACAAGATGCAGGGCACTGGAATCAAATACAGTGAAAACAGGGGTTATATCATGGGGAAGAACATACAAAAGAAACAAAAGAAATCACATAGCATATTATAAGTACTTTAAAAACAACAACAACAAAGAAAAAATCTCTTCTGTCCCTATCTTGGGGTTCATTTCACTTAGCACCATCTTATATGGTCATATATGCATAGCTTTTGACCTTTTCTATTTGTCTGGTGAGATTATCCTAGATGTATACTAGTTATTGCAAATAAGGGAAACCATGGGACCTATGTTTCTTTGGGCCTGGCTTACTTCACTTAATATAATTTTCTCCAAGTCTTTCCATTTCCTAACAAATGGGGCAATGCCATTCTTTCTGATGGAGGAATAGAATTCCATTGTATATATATATATATATATATATATATATATATATATATATATATATATATACACACCACATTTTCTTGATCCATTCATCTCCTGAGAGGCATCTGGGTTGCTTCCAGATCTTAGCTATAGTGAATAATGCTGCAATAAACATAGTTGTGCTGGTAGCTTTAGTATGGCCTTGTTTGTAATCACTTGGGTAAATGCCCAGAAGTAGGATTGCTAGGTCATATGTGTAGTCTATGTGTAGTCTTTTCAGGAACCTCCATACTGCTTTCCAGAATTGTTGAACAAGTTTACATTCCCTTTTGGCCACATCCTTTCCAGCATCTGTTGTTATTATTTTTCTTGATTATACCATTCTAACTGGGGTGAGGTGGAATCTCAATGCTGTTTTGATTGGCATTTCTTTCTTTCTTCTTCTTTTTTTTTGGGGGGGGGTATGGGGCCTGAACTCTGGGCCTGCTTGCTCTTCAGCTCTTCAGCTCAAGGCGAGTGCTCTACTACTTGAGCCATAGCACCACTTCCAACTTTTTCTGCTTATATGGTGCTGAGGAATTGAACCCAGGGCCTCATGCATGCAAAGCAAGCATTCTATCACTGAGCCACCTTCCCAGCCCCTGATTTGCATTTCTTTTATGTCCAGAAAAGTTGAGCATTACTTCATGTGTCTTTTGGCCATTCTTATTTGTTCTTCAGAAAAGTCTTGCTTTAAGTCTTTAGCCTACTTATTAATGGGGCTATTGTTTCTTTGAGAATTTGTTTTTGAAGGACTTGACTTTTTGAGTTCTAAGTATATTTTATCTATGAGGCCCTTGTCTTTTGTATGGCTAGTGAAGATTTTCTCCTAATCTGTGGACTCTCTCATGTCCTTTGCCATGCAGAAGCTCAGCAGTTTAATACAATCCCTTTTGTCCAACATTTCACCTATGAACTTTTGTATCCCTTGAGACCTTGTAATGATTATTAGCTAAAAGATAGAAACCCAGTAATTTTCATTTAAACTGTTTCAGGTACTCTAATAGGCACTGTCCCACGGTTAGGAAGAACAGAAGGATGGTTTATATGGTAGCAGAAATGTTGTCACATAAAAGAGTTATTGGAGAAGGATGAAATTTGGAATGTTCTAAATTAGAAAAGAATACCAAAACAGGTTGTAAACACCCTGGAGAGGTTGAGCTTAGTAGGCATCCATGAATGAGGATTCGTTCTAAGGGATAAAAATCAGGTTGTGCTTTAACCAACAGGCTGCAAAACCTGTTAGTGCTGAAGGCTGTGATGAAGAAACAGGTGTTGGGTAGGAGCTTTAATCATGCCTCTAATGGGTCAAGAAGGCATTTGGGCAAGTCATTCTTTTCACTGGCATCTTTTTATGGTGCTATATTTAAAAAATATGTTCAGGTATCTGACATCTTCCGTTCTCCCTTTTCGTTACTCAGTTTGATACTGGGCCTGATTCACTGTCCACCTTGCTTTGTGTGTGAGGAGCTATCCCACAAATGTCCTGCATTCCTTTCCCCGGGCACTTTCAGCTTTATTTCCACACGTCTTTGTAAATGGAGTTACTGTTCACCTGGAAGAGAACAGAGTGGCAATCTTGGGATGCTCGAAAGTCTCAGCAGCTCGTAATCAAGTTCTAATGCTGGTTGTTTCACGCAGTTTCCAAGGAGAGCTGTGACATGAGGGCATTAATCTACCTCATGACAGCCTGGGGTTTTAATGCATTTTCTGCATCCACAGAAAGAGCTGCCTATGGAGGTGGTGAAAGGAGTTATGGTGAAATCAATATCTTCATTTCACTGGGGCACTGACAATTTGCAGCGATGATACAAGGGATCGCTGCACAGGGAATGCTTGTTGGACAGCATCTAATGTATAGTACATATACTTTTGAAAATCAACACAAAGAATTGCTTCACAAGTTAAAAAGGTGAATGAGCTGCATGGAGACATTAGCACTAGAAAAATGCAGACAGCCTGTTGTAAAGCAAAGTTCTGTTTCTGAAACAATTTAGGATCCAGGGTAACATTTTCTGAGAAGACTAATTTTACAAGGCATATATGGGGTGGAAAACATTCTGGCCATATGTTGAGATGGCCCCATCAATAGTTTGATGCCTGATAGGCTACTAAACACACAGATCAGTCTCAAAAGCCATATTGCAAAACACTAAGAATCAAGATAAAGGCCATTCGAACCTTGTGAGTTTGATTGCTTGAGAAAAATATGGCCACCGTCACAAGTGTCACACCATCAGAAAGAAGTTGAGTAGATTTTCAAATATTTTCTTTTTGGAGGACAGGGGCAGTTCTAGGGTTTGAACTTGGGGGCTTTACCCTTGTTCTACCACTAACTTGTGCCTTCAGTGTAGACTTTATAACCTAGATTTACTTAACCAAAATTTCTAGATTGATTGTTAATACAAGTGTTAGTTGGAAATCACATGTAGTGGTCACTATAAAATGGTGCTAATCAAAAAGAAATCCAAGATATAGAAACAAGAGGTTTTTCCTTGTTGCTTTTAATGTTCTGTGTAAAGTTATTCTTTTTTCCTTCTTCCCCCACCCCCTTTGGTTTATCTCCTGTTGTCACTGTATTTGATTTTGGTACCCTGTGTCTTGTATATACATTTATCTGATTTGGGGAAGTGAAATGGAACAACAAAATGGTGAGACAAAGGATTCACAGAGTGAACCAATACAACAGCCATACTCACAAAACACTATGTTGGAAATGAAGGTTACAACTGGGGAGTTGGGAGGAAGGAAAGTGGGAGAAAAATGAAGGAGGAGGTAACAATGTTGGATAGGAAATGTATTCATTACCTTACATATATAACCATAACTTTTTTTGTACATCAACTTTACAATAAAATTAAATTTATAAAATGAAATGTAAGCTGGGTGCCGGTGGCTCACACCTGTAATTCTAGCTACTAGGAGGCTGAGATCTGAGGATCATAGTTCAAAGTCAGCCCGGGCAGAAAAATCTGTGAGACTCTTCTCTTCAATTAACCACCAGAAAACCGGAAGTGATGGTATGGCTCAAGTGGTAAAGCACTCCCCTTGAGCTGAAGAGCTGAGGAAACTCCCAGGCCCAGAGTTCCAGACCTATGACAGGCAAACAAACAAACAAAAAAAGAAATGTAATGGTCAACCTTTGACTGATTTTTTTTCTGGATCACCCTAATTTCTGTGATATCCCTTATTTCTGTTATAGTATTGGAGATAGCAGTGATCTCCAAAATTATATCTGTATCTATTTTAAGTATTCAAAATAAATGGATATAAGGATGAGGACACATTTTGAAAGATTGTGTCTTCTTAGCTCTCAGAGGTTTAAATATACACACAGATAAGCTTCATTACTACTTAAATGGTTGTATAGGAATTACTTATTCTATATGGTCATAGAATATAAAATGAGAATGATTAATTTTTCTAGCTTTTCTGTGAATTTTCTTTCTTTTCTGTTTCTTCTGGCAATAACCAGAAATGAAAACCAAAAGGTCTTCAGGTTTGAGTGCTTTTTCCTGAGTCATGAAAACAATTTATTTTATGTGTCTCTCAGAAATGGTGGCCATTTCTAAAGTAGGGTAGAGACAGGATGCATCTGAGATTCCTATATTTGAGAACACAGAGTCTGCTGCAAAATTGTAGTTAGTGGAAATGAGTCTCAAAAGAGTTCCATCATCAGATGAACTTGGGAGTTGCTGCATTTCATCTTGTTTCTTGGTGATTCATAGCACACTTCAGAATAGTTAACTCATTAGTGAATTTTGAAGAGAAGGAACTGGTTTAACAAAGCCTAGCATTTCTTAAGCTTGAAAATGAAAGTTATCTTAAAAGATTCATGAAATACTTATTAATATCTGCTTAATTGCATGGGAAATTGGAGTTCTATAGCCTTCTCAAAATTCCCTTACTGACGGGGAAGATGTACTGCACCTAATCTCTTAAGCTTTAGCATAGATGGTCATTTCTGTGTGGTACATTTGGCAACCCAAGGTAGAAGCAACAGTTGGAAGCCCTCTATTCCTCACCTGTCTTAATAGCTTCATCTATTTTCATTATCTTCTCCATTATTTCATAAAATTACAGTGAAAAATAACTAACTAAATGGTCATTTGGCTCATCAAATTAAGTGCTACACGAATGTAATAATAATAGCAACCATTAATTGCATACCCACTGTATGTCACGCAATAAGGTATTAAGTCAGGCACTTGACATGAAGTTTTCTTGTTCCTCCAGTAGAGAAAGAATTGCTATCTTCACTTGAAATGTGACACAAGCCTGGGAGAGGCCATGCATCTTGCTCCAAGTCACTTGCTATTACTGCTTAAAGGCAGCATTGCATTTTGATCTTGCTTTTGTCTCCCAAGTCATTGCATTCCTCACTATATCATGCTGTCTCTCTAAATAATGTGAATTCAGCTAGTCCCAGCCAGATAATAAAATATGAAGTGGTAAGAATAATGATGCCAATAATGGTAATTAATAACAATCAGAATAGTATTAAAAGTCTACATATTGTCATTATATAAAATTTATAGCAGTGCAATGCTTTATTACTAGAGAACCCATTCTCTCTTCTCCGGCACCCATGTCCAATTAATCACTAACTCTGGTTGATTTTTTTCCTTTAGTATCTCTACAATCCATCTACTGTCACTAAACGTTGCTCAAGTCACCTTCTTATCTGCTCTGAATTGTTACTGCAGTCAGTGCCTAACTGGTATTGTTGCCATCCTTCAATTCAGTTTTATGCATTGAAATAACAATGATTTTTCTAAAATACAAGTCTGATTGATTACTCACCATCAATTTAAAACCTTGAAGACTTCCCATTAATGATAGATGAAAGACGGAATGTATAGGTTCCCAGGATCCTTTATCTTCCTGCCCTGTTACCTTTCTGTCTTCAAGCTCCTCATTCTCATTCTTTTACCAATATCACATTACCAATTCCACTGATCCTAAAGTACAGTTTTATTTCATTTTTCACATCTCTGGAATTCACCTGTGTTTTACAACCAATGGTTCATCATTTCTAAGTAGCCTCACTTTTGTTTCTTTGTAGTATTTAAGAGATATATAAAATGAAAGACCAACTGATAAGTAGACATTCGGTGAGGTGTCGTACTTCTGCCTTATTTCCTTATTTGAAAGGATATTTCCCCAGCTTTTCCTTCTGCCAACGGTTCTCTGAAATCTTTCTTTTTTTTGAGGTGGAGTGTGGGGTGGGAGTGGTTAACTGTATTTTTTGGCGTGTCTTTTCATTTTGGAAAACATGACAAGTGCTTTGTTCGTGAGCGTCATCCTAGCCCAGTTCTCTGAGTTCTTTTTCATCTACCATTCCCAGTCTCAATTGTGACATTTGTGGATGGTGCTTTTAAGGGATGACTATAATTTTTCCTTTTCCTTTTGTGCAAGGTTGGTGTTAGATAGATAGATAGATAGATAGATAGATAGATAGATAGATGACAGATACCAGATTGAGAGATTATGCCAATTTTTCAAAGGAAACCCATCTAAACCTGCCTATCACCACTAACATGTGCCCCAATATCTTGATATATTTTCTCCATCTCTATTAGAAATTGTTCTTAGTGTTTTTTTCTGATTCTTCACAGTTGACTATTGTGTCTCCCCAATATTCAGATTGTTTGCTGCCATATAATAAGTAAAGGTTAATGAATGAACAGATGGATGAATGGATGGATGGATGAATCAATGAATGA
The DNA here is from genome assembly GCF_000151885.1 of Dipodomys ordii. NCBI lineage: Eukaryota > Metazoa > Chordata > Mammalia > Rodentia > Heteromyidae > Dipodomys > Dipodomys ordii. The sequence continues at coordinate 16,552,964 of NW_012267233.1, forward strand.
ATGAGAGAGGGACAGAAGCTTAAAGAAGAGGAAAAGAGGTCATATGTAGGTCAAGGATTATGTCCTCTGCTCATGTGTTCTTTTGACTTTATTGGAGCTATTATTATGAGAGCTATTAAGACAATTTCTTTTACCATTGACTTGACTCCATTGTTTCTTCAAAGCCCAGATGACAAAAGTATGGTGAGAGTCAGGGCCATCATCTCATTTCACTGGGATCTTGCATGGTTCCGAAACTTAAAAGGGGGACAGCTTTGAGAGCCTCAGAGACTGCCTTTGGAGAGAAACATGAGTGTCCTACAGATGAACCTTGCGCACTGAGGTGATGATGAGGGTCTTCACGTTAAGAGCAGTGGATGGAAATTAATGGACAAAGCAATAGAAGGAAAAGTTGAATAAAGCAGAGAGACACTCCATGATAAGCCCGGTAGTAAACTACCTGTAAACATATGGGGGGGGCAGGCATTAGAAGAGCCATAAACATATTTAGTGAGGAGTTGGAGGGACTCCTCAGGGAAGATACTGGAGGTGCTGCTTCAGAGAAAGAAAATAAGGAACAAAAGCATTTCTTCAAGTTTTAGCTATCGTCTGACAAATTTGGAAATTATCATTCCTAGAGTAAGTAAAAGGGTGCTGCTTAGGGAATCAAAAGATCTGAGATGTTGTCATAGCTCTTTCACATTCTTGATGTTTAACAGGATAACTGAATCTTTGCACTTTTATTTTTTATCTGAAATACAAGAATACCAATATATACTGAACAGTGTATTGAGAACGAATTTAATAGCATACATATATCAAGGTTTTTGCAAAATACAAAGTAATGTAAATTATTAAAATGCTGTAAATTTATCATTGTCACATCTAAGATTAAGCCGTTTATAATGAGTAATACTTTTCATCCCTTAAAAATGTCTTTCATTTGTACACCTAGAACTTGGAAATCATCTGAAACTCTTCTAGGTCCCACCCCCTTAGCCTTCATTGTACTAGAAATGGACATCTGACTTTTGTTCAGCCAATCAGATTTTTCTTCCAGAGATTTTAGAATTTAGATCAAAAGATGTAAGTTCAGACTAAGTTGACCTTTTGAATGACAGGCCTGTACCAAGGAACTATGGGACATCATAAGGAATCCACACGTTATCACAAAGCAAATTAAAATAATCAATAGAGGAAAGATGAAGATGATTACAGAGAAAATGTGCCTGAATTCAAGTGGCCTCTTCAGCATCTTAACAAAAATCTCTGTGGTTTTAATCATAAGTATCCTTTTCTTAACATTAATAAATAGCTTACTGTTCTGCTGTAATTTTATTTTATTTTAATTTTTATTGTAAAAACACCATACAGAGGGGTTACAATTACATGAGCAAGGTAATGAGTGCATTTCTTTTTTTTTTTTAATTTTATTTTATTTTATTTGTGAACATACTGTACAGAGGGGTTACAATTACATGGGCAGGATAATGCGTACATTTCTTACCAAGCATTGCAGCCTCCT
>NW_012267233.1:16555392-16597836 GCF_000151885.1 Dipodomys ordii
CTCTTCAGCTCAAGGCTAGCACTCTACCACTTGAGCCACAGTGCCACTTCCAGCTTTTTTCTTTTTGCTTATGTGGTGCTGAGGAATCAAACCCAGGGCTTCATACATGCAAGGCAAGTGTTCTACCACTGAGCCACCTTCCCAGCCCTAGACAACACTGTTTGAGGTCAGGAATAAGTCTTATTTATTTGTCATCCATGCATGAATAAGGCAAAGCCTTGAATGTAATATATGCCACAACAATCATTTGTTGAATAGATGGAAGGATAGGTGAAAGAATTAGTATGTTTGGTGATCATTGACAACTTTTATGTCAGATTCTGTCAGGTAGTGAAGCCACCCAATGAGTTACTTGCAATGCCACTTAATGTACATTATTTCATAGTTCACCACAAAATATTGGTTTGCCAGCAATGTATGTTTATTGGCTGAAAAGATTGAAAGTCTAATCCCGTGAATGCTAAAGGATCTTTATCAGAAAACACAAAGTAAGGGGAACTTTGGAAATTAAAGCAAGACCTATGACCATTCATTGCTCTTGGATTTCCACTCCAAGGCATGGTTTTTTGAGTCAACTTTTCTAAGTGGATTTGATGACAGTAGCATTTTGTTGAGCAAGAATATTGCAAAGAATTATTCTTTAGTGAGCTGCAGAAGAAGCTCTATATTGTTATTCCATGGGTTAATGGTGGGCTGGTGGTCACATAGATGATAAATTTTGTGACCAGCAGTTGTTAGTTTTGCATAAAGCATTCATTTTTCCCCTGAGAACACATACATTTATTAGTGTTTATGGCTTATCATGAATGGTTTCCTATATTGACTGCAACATTCACTTTTCCAAGCTGTTGTTCTTTTTAATTTCTTTCTTTCTTTTTTAGTTCAGAGTATCTGGAATTGAAAAAATAAAAGGAGATTGGTTCAACACCAAGAAACTGCATTTGTTAGCATTTGTTTAATACCCCTATATTCACCATTAGTTTTTGTCCATATTATGACAATTTCTTATCAGCTTATTAGTTAAGTGGAGATCAACTGAGCAAATGCCTGAATCTGGTTTGGGCCCTGTCCATGTGCTGATCATATGTTCCCCACAGCATTCACTTGTTCATAGGCTTGATAACACCCCAGATGACTGCTTTACTGTCAAGTTCTATTCACTTAGCACAGGCATTGAAGGTTCTATATATGTTTACTTGAAAAAATTTTCAAGTTTTCAGTTGGCATTTGAAAAACTAAAATGACCTGTATGTCAGGGTCAACTTGGATTTTCCAGGTCATTTTATGCGTTCATAAAAAAGCCTCTGATTTTCAGACTGGGTCTCTTCACCAAGGACCTAAGTGTCACTCTGTAGGTTCCTTAGGGATTTTGTCTTTGTGTCTCTCCCAGAGCACTTATCTCCTTAGCAGTGAATATGATAGCAGATCTTCACAGTTTCTCTGTGCCCTTCAAAGGCAGCAAATGAAATCAGCTGCTTAGTGTTTTTATCTGCCCTTCTACTGTATCACATGAGATAAGTTATCAGGGTTTCCCCAAAGCAAACCAAAAAGAAACAAAGAAACTGTAAAGGCTGAGAAGACAACTTGGGAAAGGATAACTTGTGCCTGGAGCTTACTTGTTAATTAACTAGAAATATAGTCCAATCATATGTCATAAACAAGAGCAGTAAGCAAATAAATGTAGTCACTTCAAATTAGCTCTCTCAACAGGTTGGCCACAGTTAATTCTTAAACATTTAATTCAGTCAATTGACACTCAAACAGGGAAAGATAGAAACAAATGATACAATCTTTGTAAGGTGGTTAGCCTGACTCAAACTCATGGGTAAATTAAAATTTTCATTTGTTCCCTAGTTTGCCAATATTCAAAGAGAAATGGGAGTAATAGTAGCAATCTTCCAGAGTATGAGTTATAATGCATTTAAAGCGCTTATGGAGCACTTAATATTATTTTGCATATTTATACTTGACACACCAAAGTAGAAACTTCTGAGAATTTTCATCATTCCTTTCAGAGCCTAGCCTTTAATTAGGGATGAGAATTGCTATCTGAGATTTCAACACCAGCATCTGATTATATCGTATTTATTTTCTGTTACATTAAAACTAGATATTTGTTATCCCAGTGCCGGTGGCTCATGCTTATAATCCTAGCTACTCAGGAGGATGATATCTGAAGAGCCCGGTTTGAAGCCAGCCTGGGAAGGTGAGACTCTTAACTCCAATTAAACAATAAAAAGTCAGAAATGGAGCTATGGCTCAAGTGGTAGACTGCTAGCCTTGAGCAAATAAACCTCAGAGACAGCATCCAGGCCCCTAGATCAAGCCCTAAGACTCTGTCTGTCTGTCTGTCTGTCTATCTCTCTTATACACACACACACACACACACACACACACACACACACACACACACACATGCTTGTTATAATACAATTTTCCCTCCTATTTCTTTACATAATTGATACTGGTATTTTACTCTTTGGGTAAGAAAAAAAAATGTTGATCCCTGAATTTCTGCACTTTTGTAATTCCTTGGAGAGCATTGCCTCTGATTTCCTTCTGTAAGTGCCATCTGTGTGGAAGAAATTTTTTGTCAGCTCCTTCTGTGATTCACTGTGACTCCTTAATATTGCAACTAGGATGGCCTTTTTTTTCTCTCCTCTCCTCTCCTCTCCTCTCCTTTCTCTCTCTCTCTCTCTCTCCTAATAAGAAACAGACCCAACATGACTGGTATCACTTTGAATGCTGGCATTTCTTCTGAATACAGCCCTAACTAGATTTGTATTTTTATGCTGTGGGTGGAAATGCCAGATAAGAAGAAACAGATGAGCGAGATGAAAGGGTGGGGTAAAAGGAGGAGGTCAATCATTTGGATTTCTTTTGGCGGGACATTTGTTGCAGAAATGGCAACCAGATCCTTAAAAAAATACATTGGGGTTCAGTGCTATTAACAATAGGTAGAAAAGAGGCAAGTAGCTGTGTGGTGTTAATCTCACCCCTCACAAATAATGGCGGGGTGACATTTGACCATGTGACAGATGAGTGAGTGGAGAGCCTTGGGACTGTGATAGTGACAGTTTTCTTTTTCTACCCTTGTAAATTATTCAGCATTGGCACAGCACTGGGAAAACACAAACCCGAGAAAGGGTAAGGGAGAAAAGGAATTCTGTTGCAAATGAGAGTGGCTGCTGACAAGTCCATTAAAAACCAACAACTCAACATCCAAGCTGTGTCTGTTGTCTTCAAAATGTCCTTCAAAGGTTTGGTTCACTAACCTCTCTCAGACATGCAAGAAGGTGACAGAGAGGAGAGGAGAGAGCCTCTACTGAAAGCCTTCCATATGTCCTTTCTTACTCAGTGTGTCCATGTCACTAGGAAAGATCAGATGATACCTCTCCTATGATCACATGTGTTATAAACCTTAAGGTCTTAGCCACATATTTCCATCCCAGTAATTGCATTGTACTGACTTCAATGTGTCTTTTTGCCCTCCTTAGATGTCAGTACCTCCCATCCTTTTCTGTCTACTGTATTAAAGCTGTTGCTCCAATAGAGGCAGGTGGTTTTCTTGAATGTGATTATAAAATTTCACAGACATGCTATAAAATGCTCTGGTACACTTTTTTTTTTTGAAGCAGAACATATTGCTTTCCAATGAGTTTTATTGTTTCTCTTTTCTCTGCTTGAAAGAGAAACGAGGAAATCTTCCCATCTAAATAACCCCAGCTGAAATGGGGAACCCAGTGAGGTTTCTTGAAGTGAGGCTAGGAATGAAGATCCTGATGGTTGAACCAAACCAGTTGCACTGCCCCAACCTCTCTCCATTAACATCTGCCGTGCAGCTGGAAGGCTGAGAAGATGATGTTTTTACATCGAGTGTCCAGCAAGGGGGGCTAGAAACTACAATTGCAGTTTGGTTGGAGCCAATTCCCCTCTGGTATATCCTGCTAAAGAAAAATCATCAGTAACATCTTGTATTTCTATAATAGATTTTATGTGACATTTTCAGAATATTTTACATTAATGTGTGGTGCTTCTCTTGGTAAGGTATAATAAATGAGCACTTAATCTCCATTTTCTGGAAGGGTGAAATGATACAACAGTAGGCTCAGCGAGGAATAAATCTGCTGCAGTGTCACGGATGGCCCCCAGATGTTCTTTCCTCAGCTCCCCTCTGCTCCATAGCTCGAACATTTCTTGTCCACAATTTTCTCTTTACAGCAATGGCATGAATTTCAAAGTGGGCTCTTTTGTCAGCCCTTTTCTGTCATGAAATAACAAGATCACAGAAATAGCACAGAAGGTTTCATGACTTAGTTGATGCATTTGTGGTGACTAGATGGTAGCACTCTTACCCTTCTACAGTTGCCTACATCTTATTTTAGGCTATTGTGGCTTTCTGGAGACCTACTACACATGAACACTGATGACCAGATGGAGCATGGCTCTGGGATATCAACTTCCTGTGATTTCCATCTTTTAAATTTCATTTGATCATATCTACTTCCCATTCCCTTCTCGCTCACCTACACTCCCTCAACCACCCTGACTTTATCTCTTAATGGAATTGTGCGTTTAAAATTAGCTATAGGAAGCATTTTATATTATTGAATTATTATTATTATTATTGTCATTATTGTTTCATGATGAAATGTAAAATTTCTTTTCTGATAAAATAGGTCTATTCAAAGGCAGGCCATGGGTTCAAATGACTAAGAGATACAGGCATTTCAACCTGAAACCTTAATATAAATGTCTGTGGCCATGACTTGGTTACTTTAAGGGAGGTTATGTAGGAAATTATTTCTACCACTATCACATGAAGTAAAGGTGATCTTATCATTTCTATCCCTAAGGGAATTTCTCCGGATTTCCTTTAGGTTTTCATAGTGATCCTGGGAGACAAATTAAGATGATTATTTTGCCCTCACTGAAGCAAGTTCTTCATCTGTCCACAACTGTTTGGTAAAAATTGGTAAGCAGGTTACAGAATATGTGGAAGTAGGGCCTATTTCTATGTATGTAGCTGCCCTATACCATGATAATTTAGTATATATATGCCAATAAGTTAAAATAAAATTCCTATTTTCTTAAGTAATAAATCTCTCCAAAGTTAAAAAATGGATTTCCAAAGTATAACAAGAGGTCCAGATAAACCCCATCTCACAAATACTAAGATTTCCCAAGTTCAACACAATTTTTGTCACAAAGTAGGGATGCAGAAAACATATATTGAATGGTTGAATTGGTCACAGGTACCTGATATGTGTAGGCCAACATGAAGGAGCTACTGAGTATGCTGTTTTAAATGATGTTCTCTACAGACTCTTGAGGAAGACTGCTTCCAGAGGCAAAACTATAAATTATTTGGGGGAGAATCAGAAACTAGAGGTCCTATAATGGTAGGCATCTATTGCTGATATGAAGTGGCTCTAACTTAACTCTATGCTGGTATGACATGAGGAATTACGGACTACAAAGTAAAGAAGTCAGGATGGACTTTTCACACCCTTGCTAGTAGAAAGATTGTAAAAGGTAACTTCTACTGTGAAGAGCTTAAAATAGATTTATGTCTACCTTTTCTAGGTCAAATACTGATGTACCTGGTATTGTCTGCATCCTCTACAGGCTGTAGCTCCTTGTTATAATTTTGTAAGTCAATATCAATGACCACTCTAGTTGGTCGTCTCCCTGCCTTAAGCTTGCATCAGTTACTCTGGGCTCCTAAGATTGAAGCCCTCAGTATTCATCTGATATTCTGCTCTGTCCTTTGGCTCTATGCTTTTGCAATATTGGCTAATCTTACTTTCTCTTTGGATGCATTTTACCCAAGTATATATTAGAAATGAGGAATACCTCACATTTTTATTTCTGTTTATTTTTAATATAAAATAAACACAAAACTGCATTGCACAGGTCAAGTAGAAGTTCTTATAATTGATATTTGTGTGATTTCTCTATGGACAGGTAATATATGTCTATCTTTTTCCTGAGAAAGGTAGCCTTTTGTTCTCTTGGAAGATAACAACTCTTGTTGCTCATTCTGTGTGGCTTAAAGTTATTTTGAAACTATACCTACCTCCTTACTGGATATGTAACTGGAAACAAGAAACATATTAATTTCTCTGTCCAGAATAATTAATGCAGATTTGCAAAGGTGATCAATTTAATTCAATAAGAAAAAAGTTTGGTGTTTTGTTAAAAATCTTTTTGGGAGCTAATGAGGGCAGAACCTTTTTACATTGGATTTTTTACTGGGAGAATGTTTGGAGTCATCTTGCTTCCAATTATTTAGGGAGATTGCCTATAAATAAGTCTAATTCAGAAGAATGCAGGAAAAAGAGATATAGCCACTATGAGTTCTGATGGCATTATTTGAGTTTCCCTATACCAATCATGACTGAACTATTCAAGCTCTATTATTTTCAGTTATATTTGCTAATAGCTTTATTTTATTTTATTGCAGAACAGAGATTTAAACTCGGGGTCTTAGGTTTGCTGTATAAGTACTTTACCAAGTGAGTCATACCTTCAGTCCATTTTGCTTAAGTTATATTTTAGATATGACTTCATTTTTGTTTGTTTGGTTACTTTTGGCCTGGACTAACCACAAACCATATCCTCCAGATCTCAGTCTCTTGAGTATTAACAAATTCTTTTTGTGGGTTGAGTTTTCAGATATTTAAAGAACACTTACTACTTCAGATCCATTTTCCACATGATTGATGATTTGGCCACAGTTTCTTCTTTTAGGTATTGTGTTATGTTTGAACTTATTATTTTGTCACACCAGAACTATAGATAATATGCTGGAAATGCAAGTCACAGGCTGGCCATAATCATTGAAGGATGAATTATCCCAGAGACTAATGTTCCAGACAGTCTGCTAGAGTAAAACTAAGCAGAGAAGCTTTCTTTTCTCTGTGTGTTGGGAAACCAGAGCCACTCCTTATCCTGCTTCTATTTCCTGTAAATGGTATGTCTGGAATAATGGACAGGGGATGGCAAAAAGTATAAGATACAGGCCTGTTTTCCCCATTAGACTGTAAAGCTCCTTCAGGAAAAACACTCAATCTAGTTCACTATTTTATCCTCAAAAATTAGACTATAACCTAGCAAAGGGCAAGTATTCAATTAATGGCTGATCAGATAAATAAGGGAATGCTTAAGATAGTCACCCACAGCATATATTACTTAATGTTTTTCTCTTTCTGGACAGATCCTTATTACTGTTAGAGTTGCCAAGACCTGTGTGGCTTTTGTGTGATATGTTCATCAGTGCCAACCACAACTTCTGGTAAGTTTGGGGCAGCCAGAATACGGAGAATCTAACAAAGTCCAAGAATGTACAGGAATGAACTTTCTCAGCTACCCTTATTCACAGGCTTCTGGGCTGCTGTTGATCTGGGAGGCATTATATTTCACCGTGTCAAACAGTGAAATAATGGACAAGTATCAGAAGCATGGCCTGGAGCTAAGTGATGTTTAACTCTCTGTTCTCCCTGTGACAATGAAGGTCCAAAGGTTTCTTTCTTTCAGGATCTTGGAGCAGTCTCAGATTGGGTGCTTGTTCCAAATTTAGCCAGCTGCAGGCCGTGGGGACTTAGCATGAAAGAGAAAAGTTGGGGATTGCTTATATTTCATGGAACAAGGAAGTGCAGGGCTTCTGCAAGAGGGATTTCTGTGCAGGCTCAAGAAGTGTGAGATGAAGTGCAGAAAGGCTGGCTGTAGCTGGGACTTGGCCTCCAGGTAGAGCTGTGGCTGGCTCCTCGGTGATCTAGCTTTCATAGCAGATCATCCATTAACTTTGTCAAACCAATCATGATGCTCCCTGGGTTATTTGCACTGATAGCAGGGCAGAACTAATTAGCAAGTACAATCTCTATGTATTCCAAAGACCACAGACCCTGTAGAGCATATTAGCTCCTTCTTATCCTAGCCACCCTTTCCAGTTTGGATGGTTCCATTTACAAGAGAACAAAGACCAGGATACATGTAATAGAGAGATGTGCCAGGACTGGGACTGGGCCCAAAAATGCTGGGGCTGAGCCCAGGTGTTCAGCAGGAAGCCTTTCTTGCTGGGAGGTCAGATGGAATGAAACACCAGCTTGAGCTGTTCAGCAAGACCTGCTGGGCTTTATGTGATTGGAGGTCAAGTTAAATGAAAGCAATGTCTTCCCCTTCTCTTCTCTCTCCTCCTCCTGTGTCCTGGCAGCAAAAGTTTAACTAGGGAAGACTTCAGATGATTATCAACAACCTAAACAATGGCATCCTTCCAAATCAGGATGAAACCCTCGGGAATCTTCAAAATGTACACGGCTTCCAGGGCTCAGATAATTACCAGTACTGGTAAAAAGGACAACATAGCAGCCTGATTTCACAGAATTCTCCCAAATGGACAGAAACTCTCCTTGGGGGAAAAGTCCTTGAAAAAAAAGAGTAATCATGGAAACTCTGATGAGCTCAGATATGTGAAGGAAGAAGAAAGAATGACTTGGGCTGTTGCAAGGACTGTGATGGCTCTACTCAGGCACAGCCTCCAATCAACGCTATGACACCAACAGCTGGGGCAGGGGCTGGATGGATCCACTGTTGTTGGCAACTCATTTTGCCACCGTGCCATTGCAGCAGGGTTTAAGACACTCATAAGGAAATAAAACATGGATTTCAAATTAAAGCATGGATTTCAAATTAAATATAATGGTAAAGAAATGGAGTGACAAAGGGTGAACAAATGCAGCAGTGGCACTCCCTCGGCACTACTTTCAAGATAAGCTATCCAACTTGTAGGTGGCCATGGGAGGGAAAACTGGGAGAGAGTGTAGGAAGGTGTGACATTGTCCATGAAGAAATGCACTCATGCTGAGTGCCGGTGGCTCACACCTGCAATCCTAGCTACTCAGGAGGCTGAGATCTGAATGACAGTTCAAAGCCAGCCCAGGAGGAAAGTCTGTGAGACTCTTATCTCAAATTAACCACTAGAAAACCAGAAGTGGCACTGTGGCTCAAATGGTAGAGCGTTAGCTTTGAGCTGAAGAGTTGAGGGACAGTGCTCAGGTTCAAGCCTCAGGACCCACACACATACACAAAAAAATGTACTGATTACCTGACTTGTGTAACTGTAACCCCTCTGTACATCACCTTTATCATAACAATTCTTTAAAAAAAAGACACAAAAAAGTAAGCTTTACACATTTGCTTTACAAATTCCAATGTTATGGCTGAAATAATTTTTGTATGTACTATTGTCCTCTCAGGAACAAATACTAATTATAATGATAAGAGGATAAGACTGACCTTGAGTTGCATTATTCAAACCAACTAGGGTTTTCTGCACAAATTCTGCATTATAATTTTATTGTTTCAGGAGTTGTCATACCCTATGAATTCTCTGGCTCGATCGAGTCCTCTGTCTTAAATCTCCTTCTATGAATTGCTATTTCTGCATATCAGATTGCAGTACTTGGTATGTGTTCTTCTCCTGTTAGAGTTTTTATCTGCTTATGCATATTTAGCCCTCTCTGTCCTTGGTGGCAAGCAAAATTTCTGGCTCTGATCTAATGTTCAAATTATTATTCTTTTCTTTGTCATATGTACTGTTTGTCAACAAATATTTATATGTGGCTCATGTTAATACACCAGATCATTTCCAAATTGTTGTCTTTTATCTCTCCAACTGCCAAAGGAGCATTTTATCTAAATACATTTTTATCATCTTGAACATGCCTATGATACATTTATTATCCTCTTCATTCCAGTCTGGAGTCTTTTCTGATTTCTATTAATGTTTTCATAATATTCCAAACAGCCTCAAAATAAACAAATAAAAGACCAAAGAAAGTAAAAGTTTGACTTTTGTCCTCGTTGTTTCCGTATTGTCAGTTCTTTTCTAGCAATCCTTTGTGTACTTTTGTACTGCCACCCCACAATTCACCAACAATTGAGTTATTAAGTTGAACCTTATGAAATTGCCAATCTTATATGTCAAACATGGCCAAATAGAGGCAATTTCAAATGGATCATTCCAACACAGTAGCAGCTCAGAACTGTCTCTCAGGATTTATGGGAAATTAATGAAGTTTAGATTCAGGTCCCTTTAGGAAACAACTCAACCTTGTCTTAACTCTCAACATTTGAAGCATTTTTCTTGTGCTCTGGAGTGCTTGGCTTTCTAGTTGCACTTACATAATTAATTCAGGCATTCCTGTAGCCGTATATCTTACTAACCCTCCCCAACATCTTTTACTCCCAGATTTGGGGCAGGAGGCCATGGGAATATATTTCCGTGACACCACTTCAAATCCTCTTTGGAAGTAGCAATGGAATAAATTTTTAATCAGCCAACTGGGGCTTTAATGCCTGAACTTCACTTACTTGCTTCTGCCAAAAAGAAAAGATCTTGCAGGGAGGGCATGTGACTTGGTTTGTTTTGCCCTCTGCTCTGACACAGTCAGCTGGCCTTCAGGGCACAGCTTAAGGCCCATCTGTTCAATCAAGCTTTTTGCCTGATTGACATGGGAGAATCATCCAGGTGAGGGGTCCCTGAGATTATTATCTCCATCTCTTTGAACAAGCAACCAGAGACCTCTGGTGCAGCAGCCGCCTCCAAGTGACCTAAATGAATGAATGCATAAGCAATGTTTTCTGTAGCAATTATATCCACTCCAAAAACTTCTTCCTCAATCCTTGGTAGAACTAGCCAGCATATAGACATATCCATAAATAATAAATTTAAAGTATTCCAAGTGGTTGCTGTAACCAAAAATCTTACTGCTTCTGAACCAAACTTTATATACTTGAAATAAGCATTTCTAGTCACACTGCATTTGAAAAGGTGAGTGTGAAGCCTCTTTCAGAAGATTAGTGTTTTTCTGTGCAAGTGTTTTACAGGTTTAATTACTCACACATGAATGTTAGATCTATCAGCTTTCATAGTTATTGACACTGGCTGTGGTTTCATGGGCACACCACCTCATATTGTTTTTAAAATCCTACTGAACTTGTCAACATTTCAATAGTATCGAACAGATAAAGGCACAGCTAAAATATTTAAGAGTGTTTATTCATTTCATTGAAAAGGTTAATCCACAATCAAACTTCCCTGATTATCACAAAATTCTGATATTGTAAACAGTGCCACTCAAACTTTGATAAAGTCTCTTCCGAGAATTTTATTTGTTAAGAGCATCCTACCCTTCTATTCCATGCTACCCATTCATCTTCTGCCTACAGCCCTTCCTACTCTTGGAATTTGACAGATGAATTTGCAATGTGCTGTTTAATTCATTCCCCCATATTTTCTGTATTGTTAAATCTAGAGGCTTTATGTGGATTATATTGTTTCTGAGATTAATGAAAGTAAAAGTCTGAAGTAAGGAGGCCAGGTCCGGCCAGTGCTATATTGGCCACATGGTGGATGGTAGGGTCTGGCATCTTGTCTTCATGCTGGGGGAAGGAACTCCTCCTTCTCCCCCACCCCATCACCTGTTTCCCAGGTAATGGGCATGCTGGGACCCCTGGAGGCAGGGGCAGGCACTTAGCTGATAGGTTACTGAATCTGTCAGTCCAGTGCCTGGGACTGGGAATTTCCTGAGGACCTGCCCCCTACGCCCACCTACTTAGGCCCCCAACCAGTCTATTTGCAGGACTCCATGTCACGTGTGTCTCTGTGATTATGTTCTCTGTCCTGTCTCCTGGTGAGTCTCCAGTCAGCATGGCATCCCAATCCAGCTGTCCATTGGAGCTGAATTGGCTTGTTGGTATTGTTTTTATTTCTTTCCTCTTTATCATGTTTCCTAGCTGTGTTTTGTGTATTTGCCTGCTGCAGGCCTTTGTAACAAGTGGTGGCCTGCAGCCTGTTAACTGTATAATAAAGACTCCAATATTCTATATTTTAAAATGTGGCTTCTGGGATGATTTACCTCTATTTCTTATCCTTGCAAAAAATAATAATAATAAAGTGTGGTCCACGTTCACCTGCCCAACAGACATTTCCAGGAAACAAACTTCAAAAGATCTGGGCTGAAAATTTAAGGATAACTGAGAAGTCTAAGAATTCTACTGTCCAGCATTTGCCTTTAAGAGATTTATACTCCCACAATAGAGACAGAGAGACAAGAGAGTTAGAATAAGACTTGAAGGAGTAACAATATAAGGTTTAGTACACAAGGAAAGTACAGAAATAATTACGAGCCAGAAGATTTCACAGATTCTGTTTGGTATAGGAATATAAAAATGGGAGAAAGGAATGTGGCTAGGCACTTTTTCCTGAGGAAGCAAATGCTGAGCTAGATTTGAAGGATTAGCAGGATTTACCAGGCAAAGAAAAGGGAAGAGATGCACAGAGTACATAAAATGACCCAGCAAAAGACCAGTGGGAGAGGAATGCACAGTGGGATCCAGGCAGAGTACTTTAGGAGAGTTTGTTCCATTAACACTATTTCCTCATTAACTCTGTATCTGAATAAGTACTTTATAAAAGGGGGCTCAGCAGGTATCTGTAATGACTGGAGCTATCTGAATCAAGTGGCTTTGTGTCAGGGTCAGATGCTTTGGAGGATGGGTTGAGAAGTGACCTCATTTAGGTTAGTGGCTTTCAAACTTGAAACTTGTTAAAAGTAAAGACTCACTACCCTTGGAGCCTTTGGTGTCTGGGGTGGGGCCCGGGATTTTTGCACTGTTAACAAGCAGTGGAAGTGAGTCTCGTGCAGAGTCCAAAATGACATTTTGAGAAATAGCATCTAGGGGAATTGATGGGACCATAGCAGACAGTCTGTTTCAGGGGATCAAGGGAATTTCTAAGCCTGATTTAATAAGGATGATGATGTTGAGCTCTTGTGTGCCTGGAGGCTTTTCACATTCATTCTGTCCAATACCACCCAAAGAGGTAGATGATTTATCCACCTGGTAGGAATAAGGAAACTGAGGCTTACTGTAGTATGTTCGCACAGCAATTGAGGAAAACAGAAATTTAAATATGTTTGTATGCCATTCAAAGAGATAAGCCCTTAACTGTAATTGTAGTTTGCCTTGCAATACACAACAATCCTTAGCAAATAGTGACAGCCTCTCCTCCTCCTTCAGCACACACACCTTATACTATCATTTTAAAGGCGCCACAGGTTTTGTATCACCTCTGCAAAGAGGTCCTATGTCAATATTCTTCTTTGAATATTTCCTTACAGAAATCTTAGTTCTGAAATGAAGGTTAAAATGAAATGACACACGAGACTGCAGTTTGTCACACGTGAGCCCTTACCCCAAAGCACCATTTGCTTTCTCTGTTTCCTCTTTTGCTTCCACCAAGATTTGTGGAGGGCTTCAGCCAATGGTCTCCAAGTGTGTATTTCCAAAGATGAAACTTGTTTATCTCACACATGGCTTTGGTTAACCACACAAGAGTGGGAGATGAAAATGTTTTCAGGAAATAAATAATAAATGAAATAAATAATTTCAGGAAATGAAATACAATTTTTTTAGTTTCATAATATCTGTAAAATATTTTATAGCATCCTAATGTTTGCACACACACACACACACATATATACATATATATATATATAGAGAGAGAGAGAGAGAGAGATGTTCATATACATGTATAAGGTTTTAGGTTCCTTTGAAATTTACAATGTACTTTGGCTGAGAACTACCAAGGGGAAGGGAATTCCACACTTTAGCAAACATCTCAGTTATAAATAAGATTTGATGAGTTTTAATAAGATTTTAATGTAGTGTCAAAGATGTGGGGTGGAGTAGAGGGGTTGAGGTAGAGGACTGGCTTCTGCATCATCTTTGGCCCCTAATTTGTTTATAGATGTGAAGAAGTTTAGGGGAAAAAAACTGTATACACGAATCAAAATGCCTAGCTTGAATGAAATACTCTCAGATTTACTTAAAGCAGACCATTCATTTACGTATTTACTATTTGTTCTTTGTATCTGGTGAGATGAACAGCAAGTGGGGGCAGTCAGTAATTTCACAGAAAAGAATGGGTTTTTCTCTTTATAGAAAATAGAAAGAGACATTCGAACCACTGATTCTGGCATCCCCATGCAGAGACATACACTTTAACTACAAAACAGCATGTTCTGAGTCTGTGTTTTCTCCGGATAGTAGTAGCAGGAACACAGTGTTCATTTAAATTAACCCAGTTCCTTGGATAATAACAAAGTAATTAAAGAAGCCACCAAGGAAAAAGAGCCAATTTATTTGAATCCTGTTCATAAAAACTACATCAAGAGCCTGAAGGTACAAAATAATGTGGATAAGATGGCAGATTGATGATTTTTAAAAATTCTGCGTGGGATGCATCTTGATATTAATTCAAATGAGTATCCCTCATCTGAAATACATGATGCAAAATTTTTTTTATCTTTCTTAAGAGATATGAAATTCTATTAAAATACCTGGATAAGAAATTGCCATATAACTCAAAGTCCACTTGACCTCTAGTAATACCTTAAGATTGAGAACATTATGATTTATTCATACTTTGTACATTCCCATTAGAATAGAGAGGTCTTTGTCTTTAATGCTTTCAAGAGTTTGAAATTCATACTGATTTACCCTACATATTACCTGAATCACAACGAGACATTTTTCAGGCAGCAGTGAATTTCTTATTTTTGTCAGTAACCAAAATCTAAATGGAGTTGAAAATGTATATCATATTTTCACATGACTTTTAAACACTGGAAGTTATTTTAAAGGGAAAAACAAACCAGTAAAATACCTCTCATCTTTATATTCCATCAGAACCATGAGAAATTGAAGCAGAGTTCCCAAACAAAAATTTACAACTGTGCTTTGTGCATTTTAGCACAGAATGACTGCCTCTTGTTATAAAGGAATGTTCTCTGCCATGTTTTGGTCCCTCCCCACACCCCACCTATCTGGGAGCCGCTCAGGTTATGTTCTAGTAGATTTATCAAGAATCAGCTCAAGGATAGCATCCAAGATTTACTTAAGATGAGCTAATTTTAAATGAACTAATTTCAGAAAGAGAACAGACAAAACAGTTGTCTAATTTGTTCAATCATAAGGTGAATATTACAGAACTTGAAACTTTGTCCATAAACATAAACAAATAGAAATCTACTTCAGTTCATTGTCCTAGCCAAAGATAAATAGGAAAAAGCAAGAAGAAAATGAAGACAGTGAAGTTATATATGAAAATAAAGGAGAAAAGAGAAGGGTGAGAAGCAAATAAGAGTAGATTAGTAAAGGAAAACAAAAGAGGAAAAAGCCTAAAGCCCAAATCTAGAGAGAAAATCTGAGTGGAGAGTAACCAGAAAACGCAGGAACTGCCTGTATCATTCTTGCCCCAGAGCCTGCAATACACCTCTTGAATCTGGTCCCCATTACTCTCCACTATGTATGACTGACGGATTCTTTCTGAGACACAAACTCTGTACCTTGAGAGTCTCATCTACCCATCCCACTGCTTCACACACCTGCATCTTGCTCCATGGGAATAATTTTTTGAGAGCAACGTGCAGCCACAAGGAAGACTTTTCAGAGATTAGACATAAAATCTATGTATGTCTTATCTATAGTTTTTTTCTTTATTTTCTGGTCATAAGGTGTTTTTTGTTGTTGGTGATGACTTTTAAACTAGGGATAATTAATAGACATTTAGTATTAGAAAATTTGCCACTGTTGACATAAAATTCAGCTAAGAGCTGGATCTACTATGGTTTGCCTACTCATTATTTAATACGTTTTAGGTTTCAGAGTCCAAGTGCTATATATATTTTATTTATTTAAGAGTAGTTTATATTAGAAATATCTATTAAGGGGCTGGGGGTTTAGCCCAGAGGAAGGGCGCCCGCCCGGCGTGCGCAAGGCCTTGGGTTCGGTCCTCAGCCCTGGAAAAAAAAAAGAAATATCTATTAATTTTCTACAGGTAATTTTTATTTATTTATATCTGTAAGAAAGAGTTTACATTGTTTATATTTTGGGGAACTTTTTTTTTTTTTTTTTGTCGGTCGTGGGGCTTGAACTCTGGGCCTGGGCGCTGTCCCTCAGCTCTTCAGCTCAATGCGAGCGCTCTACCACTTCCGGTTTTCTGGTGGTTTATTGGAGATAGGAGTCTCACAGTCTCTCCTGCCCGGGCTGGCTTTGAACCGCGATCCTCAGATCTCAGCCTCCTGAGTAGCTAGGATTACAGGCGTGAGCCACCAGGGCCCGGCTGGGGAACTTTTTTTAAAAATTTTACTCATGGGTTTTGAACTCAGGGACTAAGCGCTGTCCCTGAGTTTTTTCATTCAAGGCTAGGGCTCTACCACTTTTAGCCACAGTGCTACTTCCAATTGGAGATGATTAATTGGAGGTAAGTCTCACTGGACTTTCCTGTCTGGGCTGGCATTGAACCAAATCCTCAGATCGCAGACTCCTGAGTTGCTAGGATTACAGGCATGAACCATCAGCACCCAATTGTCACCTTTTTTTCTTTTATTTTCTAAAATTATTTTAAAGTAGTTGTACAAAGGAGGCACCATATAACAAAGAAGTTTATGAATACATCTTGATCAGCGTCACCCCTTTGAACATTCTCACACCCCTTCAACCCACACCTCCTCTTACTTTTCTTGATTCTTAACTGCATTCTTCTTACCTTCATTCATCTATCTCTCTCCCTTTCTACCCACTTCCTGGGTTGATTTTGTTGAGTTTTGGCCCATTTTTCCTAAAAAATTATACTGCTTGAGCTTTCCATAGAGTCTATTACATTTTAGCTAATTGCAACCACTTGCATATCTCCCATTGTGTTTACTTATAGATTTATAGATACATTCTATCTGCCACAAATGAGAGAGACCATGAAACCTTTTTTTTTCTGGGTTTGGCTTACTTAATATAATTTTTTCTAGTGTTTTCATTTCTTTATTAATGATATAATAACATTCTAACTGATGAGTAAAATTCCATTGCATGCACACAAACATACATATATATCTATATCTAATCACATTTTCTTTATCCATCCATCCATTGAGGGGCATCTGGGCTGATTCCATATCTTGTCTATGGTGAATAACATAAGGGGCTATTGTTTTAGTCATTTCTGGTCCAAAATCCTGTGGGTATTGGGTTTTCTGAATCTTAAGTCAGTATATATAACTACTGTAGCTCATAATATTTCCTAAATTTTTTATTGCTCCTTTAAAAACAAGTTGGAAAATCTTCTATGTTCTGTAAGATTCCGATAAGACACCCTAACACATATTTTGTTAGCAAAAAAGTAGTTGCAGAATTAAGTTAATCAAACTCCAAAATGTTGGATGAGTCATAGATTCATGTTTTTAATACAAATAGGAAGAAATTCCAGAGCTTTCAATAGGCTCTTGAGCAATGAAACATAACATAGGATATTTTTCTGGATGATAAGGTCAAAAACGAAATGTTAAAGAACTTATGCTAAGTTTAATGAGCTTTCCTAGAGTCTAGCGATTAAAAGTAAATTTAAACATAATCCCTATAATGAAGAATCTTATAATCAAGTGAAGGTTCAATTGAAAACACTTTTGCATCTCCCTAGCTTACTGCATTGTTTTGAGCCTGATACTTATAACACAAATTTTTAACCACAACCAAATTTGTTGCACTATACTTGCTTCTGTTTCTACGTATCCAGCCCTCTACTCAGCTGGTTGGGGTTTTACTTGTTAATTGGTGTGATAGGTCAGAGCAAACATTCCATTTGTTCAAGATAGGACCCTTATTCCATCCACTATTTTTCTGACACTGAAGTGGGCTGTGGATGTTATTTCCATCTATGATATAATGATTGCAACAGGAATGATTTTCAGCAGTGGGCAAGTTTCAGAGAAGCAACCTGTGATAGAAGGGAGGAAGGAACCTTATAATAGCAAGCAATTCACATGTCAAGCAATGGGCTGCGATTGCTGACCACATTTAATAAAGAATACCACAACAATGGGCCTTATGTCCTATGTTACAGGATAGTACAGGACAGATGAAGGAAGTCATTACTAGAGCCAGATATCCAGATCTGCTGTTAGGTTGTGTGATAATGTGCACATAGCAACTCCTATAGGCACATGATATGCTTCATTTTCTTCAAATGCAAAATGAGTAAGACATTTAGAGTCACATAGGTTAATGCAAGTAAAGGGCATATTATGTACCACAAAATAGATACTACTACAAATGTTAGTTTCCATATTAATTCTATAATTCTTTTCTTTTTGATTTTTATTATCTTTAAGTAGTTGTACAAAGGAGTTGGCATTTAACAAAGCAGTTTATGAATACAATATATCTTGATCACTGTCACCCTTTTTCAATATTCTCACCCATCTTCTGCCTATCCATCCCTTCCCTCATTCTTCTTAAATTTGTAAGATATACAATGGATTCTTCACTACATTCTCCCCATCTTCTGCTCTTCATTTGCCCACCACTTTCCCCTTGACCCCACCTTTTAAGTACCTGCTTTCTAGTGTTTTATTTTGCTGAACTTAGACAATTTTATCTGACCCGAACATAGAGATGATCATAGTCAATTGAGTTTTCCTTCTTTCCTTCCTTCCCTTTTCTCTTTCTCTCCCCTTTTCTCTCTCCCTCTTTCTCTCTCCCCTTCTTTCCTTCTTTCTTTCCTTCCTTCCTTCTCCCCTTCTTTCATTCCTTCCTTCATTCCTTCCTTCCTCCCTCCCTCCCTTCCTTCCTTCCTTCCTTCCTCCTTTCTTTCTTTCTTTTTTTCTTTCTCTCTTTCTTTCTCTCTTTCTCTCTCTCTTTCTCTCTCTCTTCTTTCTTTCTTTCTTTCTTTCTTTCTTTCTTTCTTTCTTTTTCATTCTGAGGAAGGAACCCAGGGTCTTGAGCTTGCCAGACAGGTGCCCTACCACTTAACCCATGCCCCTAGCTCAATATATTAGATTTCTTTTGCTTTTATAACATAAAATGTTTATCACAAGCTAAGTGACTTCAAAACAACACACATATATTACCCTATAGGTGTGGAGGTTAAAAGTCTTCAAAGCCTAAAATGGTTTTCATTGTATCAAGGTATCAGGACTGTGTTTCTTCAGGAGGATCCAGAGAAGAACTGGTTGCTTTTCTTGTTCAACTTTCTAAAGGCTATCCTCTCATGTCTTGGCTTGTGGCTCCATCTTCTATCTTCAATACCAGCAGTGCAGCATTTTAGATTTTTGACTCCTACTTACCTAACTTTCATTTATAAAGTCCCTTGTGATTGATTGGGCCTATCCAGATAATCTGGGATAATCTATCAAAATCCTTAATGACATTTCAAAGACCCTATTACCAGGTAAGATAACATATTCATAGATTCCAGAGAATGGAATATGAACATCTTTGAGGGGCCTTATTCTATATATATGCAAATGTCTTAGAGGATGCTCATATATCACCCCACCCATGATAACTGGAATAATAGAGGAAGAATTAGGCATAGGAATCTTCACTCAAATGTCCAGTATTTGATCAATTAGTATACATAAGCGTTGTCATTCATTTGTTCATTCATTCAATAATATTCGTTTATTTGCATAATAAACTAGACCTCTTTAACCAAATCAGTTTCTTCACAATTATATTGCAAAACCAACCATGAAATGCCAACATCAAACTGCTATACTTCCAAGATTTAATTGGTGTCAAAGTGCTCCAAAGGCTTGAATGTGATGCTCCGTTGGGCATCTCTGTTACTAGTAAATGAACTTAAGCGAAAGAAATTTGAGCCAATGATCAAATTGATCCTCTTATGAATAAATAATCCAAACAATTAGTTTTCTCAAGATGTGAAAGTAGACAAAAATTGATTTTGTTCAACAGGTGAGATGTCTTCACATCCATGTTTCAAAATCAAGCAAGAATCTTTGCAACTCAGGAACCCAGAATTTCCCTGCTTACAAGCATTCAAATATAGTAAAAATTAAGGTGGAGTTTGCAAGGAAGAAGCTATGATAACACCAGCCTTAGCAAGACAGGTCTCCGTAGCTGTGATTTTTATAGAAAATACTCACTAAAGAGTTTTTTTTTCTCCTTTCTTTTTCTATAAAGACAGTGGTCCCTTTCACCTTGCTGACTACTGTTTGTATGGTACTTTATAGAGTAGGAGGCTGTGCAATATTATTCCAATATCTGAATTAATTTGAATAGGAAGAACAGTTAAACATGGATTGTGCACAGATTATTTCAAAAGGCAAGACCTTATTATTGCCAACCCACATGTCACTAGGTATTGAATGACACCCCACATCACATTTCATGGAAATAAAAGGAAAGTGCCTTTGTTGCAAATTCATTCATACACTCTTGGGAAATTAGGACACACAACAGATGTAAATCAGCCTTTAATCCAGGTCTATGTGGACAGTGCAGAACAGAGGGGTGGCAGGAGTCAGAGAAAAAAGAAAACAGGTTGGACCATTCATAGAAGCTGTCCAGTGCTACTTATATCTACCTTGATTGAGCACCCTTCCTTTTCTTTTGCATTGTGATTGGAGTGAGGGGTGACCAGCGTGAGAGAAATCTTGGTACGACCTGCCTGCAAGAAAACAATTGGGCTTCCTGTCACAGAGGGGACTTATTTCTAAGCTGTTCCTCTGGGACTTTATCTCTTAAGCTTAGAATCCCTTCAGGTCAAGACCCTCAGCAGTTGCAAAAGAATTGTCAACTTCCTTAAAAGTCTCTGGTGAGTATTGCATATCTAGAGTTATATAATTCCCATCAGACTAGGTAGCCTTTTGGACTGGGGTCTTGAAGTTTGCATCATTTCCCAGAGTCCTTTGGAAAGCCTCCATTCTGGGCCTTGACTCATCTCTGCACTAGCTTGTTTCTGCATGAGCATCTCAGGGACCAGGTAAAGCGGAGATAGTGATGCTTTACTGCTTCTGTTCAGCTGCTTGCTAGATAGGGAGTCTCCAGTGCAGATTTCCAATGCTATTCTATTAGCCTAATCACAGTATAATTCCACTTGGATGCAAAATTAGCAGCAGAATCATATTTTACTTTTAGTTTCTAATTGGCAACAGTCACATGCTTTTATTAAACTATTCCAATCAAGTCTTCCCAGTATCATACATTCGCTTATCACTGGGCCCACCTGCAGTCAGCTCTCTTCCCGGCCTCTTATCAGCAAAGCCAATTACTTTCTCATGTGCTTGCTTTGTGATTTTGCTTATAGACTCCACCACACCTCCACAACTAAGCCCAGGGGGTATTAGGTAAATTCTATTCCTGATCCTCCCTCCCAGCCCCATGAGTCACTACCTTGAAGTGGCATGTGAGTTCTGCCCTGTCTTCCTTTCTACAAAGAAACCTTCATAGCCTTACTTTTTAAAAACATCTTCTTGCTTGCATGGCAGTGTGTGTGTGTGTGTGTGTGTGTGTGTGTGTGTGTGTGTGTGTGTGTGTGGTGTGTGTGTGTGTGTGTGTGTGGTGTGGTGTGTGTGTGGCAGGAGCGGGAATCTGTTTATTTTTCCTTGTTACTTCTTCCTCTTTTCTCCTTTTCCTTAGTCAATGTTCCAATGTCTATTTACATTCCCAATTAAAAGTGACTGTTTCAATCATTTCTTCTGGGTATCTATTTCAAAGAACTTTAAAAATAGATATAGGGAGGTGCTAAGAAGAAAGAAGAAAGAGCAGGCACTTTGTCATGAGTATTAGGTTCCTTATCAGCTAGAGAGGTAAAACTTAGTGCTCTAGTTCACCTGTCTTAATCTGTTTGTTTATCTCTCAACTGGGAACATCAGGCCTGCTTGCAAGGGTTGTGAGGATTTCCTGTGCTTAAAGGGAGAAAGCACTGGGGCATGTGAGTGTTCACAGTGTTAGATCTTCTTCCTTCATGCTTTAGCAGGTATTTTTTCCAAGCAGTTAAGTAAGCGTTGGATTGAGAAACTTTAGAGGAAAGCAAAGATAAATAAAATGATGTGTGACTTGGAAAAGTTTGTAATCTAACCAATAAGTCTCAGAAAAAGCAAAGTCAAAACCAAATATAAGAGAAAATAGAACCCTGTATTTCAGGCAATTAATTGACTTGAACCTCAAATATATTGAGACTGAAAAGAATATAGCCTTGTAGTAATAAATTCATATAACTAATTATTCACCCCTATTTTCCTTTTCTTCCTTACCTGGGATATACCCCTCAAGAAACCATGCAATTATCAGCAATAACCCCAGCAGTAATGTAATTAATAACCATGAAGCACTCAGAGGCAATAAAGTGGCAAAGAAAATCAAAATGGTATCTATGTAATATTCATATTAAATTTAATAACTATTTAAATATTTATAAATTATCTGGCATTTTTTATTTGCAAAATGCGTCACAACCAGTTTTTATTAATTATTAGATACCACTTATCCCTTGGCACTCAAGTTTCCAGATACAGCAGTTCTGATTTTCTTTTATTAATTTTAAAGACACATTTAGCTTTATCAAGCACTTTTTTTCTAAGTTCTCTATCCCAATCATTGGGCCATGTAGAAAATAGAGAAATCACACCAGAGGTAAGCATTCATGTTGGATCATCTAATCTTACATGTCAACATTGTAGAGTTCAGAAAAGTATAATGGCTCACCTAGGGTCATGATTCTGGTCCTATTAATGACAGAGTATTTAGAGTATTTAAGCACTGGCTTAACTCTGAGTCTAAGCAATATGCTTGCCTTTTCTTCAGGGTCTGTGCAAATCAGTTCTCTGTTGAGAATAGTATTGAAGTCCCAGCACCCTGAAAGCCATGTTGCATACTGAGTGTACTTCTCAAAATAGGTCATGACACCATGGAAGCAGCTTCACTGCTGCCTCTCCCCCCCCCCCCCCCCCCCCCCCCCCCCCCCCCCCCCCCCCCCCCCCCCCCCCCCCCCCCCCCCCCCCCAGCTGCCTGGGCTCTCCCAGGCTCTCCAGAGCCTTTCATTAGCTTTGTAAACTTGTGTCACATGACAGAACCCTGTTTCATGTTCATCACCCCACATTCAATGATGAACTTACCAAAAACATATGGTGTATGTCTCACCACACCTTATATTTTCAACCTCCTTGAGTACCCAAAGTCAGGTACATCTTTTACCTTGCTGTGTTGATTGATGGCAAGTAATAGAAGTGCAAGGACCTGATTTATCTTTGCCTTTAGAATACGCCTAGTGCAATGTGTGGTCTGTAAGAAAGGTTTAATGAATATTTACTTTATTAATAAATATAAGTACATGTAGATATATTACTTGTCAATGGCATATGTACTATTTTATAATATATATATATAAATCGATAAAAATAATAGCTACACAACCTTTTCACTATGAAGCTGGTAATCATAAGTCATCAGAAGCAGACTCCAATTTGACTTTTTATAGGCGAGGCTGAGGGGAGTATTTGGAATTGAACCAAGGGCTTCTGTATATTAAATAAGCATTCTACCACTTGTGTTATTACCTTCCCCCCAGCTTTTTGTTTTTCTCTAGTTCCTGTTTGTTTTGAGATAGGGTCTTGACACCTTGCCTTCAGCTAATCTCAAGATGATTCTCTTGACTCTGCCTCTTCAGTAGCTGCTATATACCAACAAGACCAATTCACCAATTTGCCTTTCATATATTTGAATATGGCACACATTTTAAAAACTCAAGTTTTACCATTTTAATATGGCAAGAGACACATAACATAAAATTTACCAATTTAGCCATTTTGTAGTGTACATTCAGTGGCATTAAGTACATTCACAAAATTGTGCAACCATCTCCTTATCTAGCTCCAGAATAGCATGATATTTTTATGGTTTTAACACAGCTGTTTTATTATATTTGGGGTGAGAGGGAATCAAGTATGCTATAAATATAATTTGGATTTTAAGAAGTATATAGGAACTAATCAAGCCACAAATTTCCAGATTAAGTTTAAATATGCTAGTCCTTTTACTCTATCCTCATATTAAATTGTCTTCTGAAGACAGTTTAATCTTGGCAAGAAAATAGGACATAAAGAAATACAACAGTGAGGGCATCAGCCAGCCAGGATTAGGATTCTGATGACCTAATATGCTTGGATCTCAAGATGTGGAAACAGCTGTTAATTTGAATGTAACCACTCATCTTCTCTCACGAGCATCGAAGATGTCTCTAACTTTGGACTTTATGAGGGAAAACAAAAGGCCATGGTTTATAATAGCCCACCCTAGAATTCTGTACCATTTATAAATCTTTAACTTCAGCCTACTTATACACCCAAAATAAAAAAAAATACCACATGGTTCTGGAATTACTGTTGCAGTTCATCATGAGGAACAGGTGGATATTTGTTGGCCTAGGCAAAGGGACCCTCTCAAACACCATGACTACCTATGACCATACCAATCAATTGAAGATTGGTCCTTTTTATACATTTTAATGTTTAAAAATAACTGAGATTTTCCTCAAAGATTAAGTTCTATTGGAAAGATATCAATGGAAAGTATTTCCATGACCTTCATCTTAATATGCTCTGAAAATATCTCATTCTAGTCTGTGAGTGGCAAAGTAGATGTTTCTATGCTTTGTTTTGTTTTGTTTTTTGGTTCCCTACTAAACACTGATACAGCAATTGCAATAAACTTGGGAATGGAGCAAAGCCTTATAGATGGATCTCATATTAAAAACATGATCCACTCTCTTCTACAGTTGTAAGGAGAAGTTACCATGCTTTATGTGAAATAGTAATAGACTTCGCTGCTTTACAGTAGCTGTTTAGCATTTGACAATTTCATCACAACTTTTATGCAGGTAGAAGTTCACAATTTTACCTTGAAAAAGAATTACCCAGAAACTTACTAAAAATGTAGACTCTTCAGTATTACACAAAGAGTAATGGCTTATGCTTTTGTAAGCCTTTGAGGAAACCTCAGAGTCTGCATGTTCCTAGGGTTTGGCTAGCTAATTACCATGCAGGTGAGAGCACAGCTGGAAAGGCAGCATTTGGGATTTGTTGTAAGCAGTTTCAATACCACCTCAACTTGAACTGTGTGCAAGCTAACCTGAGAGTGATTATTGCTCCCATCTTAAAATCACATTACCCATATTATTAGCCTAGGCTAGAAAAACCTTTCCCCCCTATAAAATGGGTATATCAAGCTCACTACGCAGAGGTTTTCTAAGGATACAATTGGGTATTTCAAGTAAAGGCATAACATTCGGTAAGCACGTATTTAAATTTTTTATTAAATTATTGTATCATCATGAGAAGTACATCAGCATGGGCTATCAAAATGCACATAGGAAACTGATCATCTCCATCCAGGCTTCCCATCCCCCTTTATTCTCATGGAGGATAGCTAATGTTACCTGAGTTCAAATTACAATCATGAATCCTTGCTTCTACCCACTCATAACATGCCACTTGAGTTTGTGAAATTTCCTCAAGAGCTTCTGAAGTTTTATATTCAGGGTGATGAGTAGATGTAACCTAAATACTTCAGAAGGATGACCCAAGAAATAAAATTCAAGTGATACAATTTAAGTCTACCCAGAGAATTTACCCTGAGATTGCTGGGCATAGTTTTCTGGGGTCAGGTGTATTTTACTTTTACATATTGTAGAACCAACACATCCTGAAATCTTGGTCTACTCTTGCCTTTTGACTTTATTATTTTAATCGGTTATTGATGACTTCTCATACATTCTTTTGTAGAGTAACAGTGCAAGCACAGATGTTAATCTTCTACTGTATACAATCGTTCTTGGAAGCCAAGTTGATTCCTTTTTTATTTTTATTGTGAAAATACCCTACAGAGGGGTTACAATTACATGAGCCAGGTAATGAGTACATTTCTTATCAAGCATTGTAGCCTCCTCCTTTGTTTCCCCTTCCCATCCCTTCCCATCCTCCCACCTTCCGCCCCACGCGCCGAAGTTGTAAAGTTCGTTTTTCAACATAACGTCTTGTACATCTCATTATTGCAATGGGTCCACCTGTATCCCTATTTAAACAACTTGTTTTTCCCCTTCCCCTCCACAAATTATACCAACATCAAATACAGTGAAAACAGGGGTTATACCGTGGGGGAGGGACATACAAAGCAACGAAGAAATCATCTTATGTTAGAAACAATAGCAAGAAAGAAAAAAATTTGAGTCCTTATCTTGGGGTTCATTTCACCTAACATCAACTGATCTGACCGTTTCTGCTTGATATCCTTCTCTGTAGAGGTAGCTCAGTAATCAGTGCCCAGAGCAGACCAAGGAGATGCCGGTGGGCAGCAATCACTTCTCTCTGTAAGGTTTGCAGCTTCCTGAGTGTCATCCATCACACTGAACCTTAACTGTTGACTCTAGCATATGGAAGGTACACCACTTCAGCCCTGCCACCACAGCATTTGTTTGGCTAGAAAACTTCCCTTGATTGATATCTAGGAGAAACATCACATTAAACATTCCCCTTTTAGATTGTCAAGGAGCATTTGTAATACATTCTAAGGAATGATAGAGTAAGGAACTCATTTAACATGATTTAATCTAGCTTTTCTGAAGAATATTGGAATTCAGAACATAGAATACCATATTTTGGAACTAATGGTCTATCAAATACATTTTGGGAAAACCTGGTTTAGAAGAGTCTTGCTCCTGTTGGATTTTAACATCATTGGTCAGAGAATGGAAAACCATGATAAAAAAAAAGCTTCAAAGAGGATATAATTATCTCAGAAATAAACGTACAAAAGGGTGGAAATGGAAAAGTGGTTAATTTAGATTAGTTTTCTATAGTTTCTTTCAATACTTGAGTGATTAAAAAACTAATAATGAATACAAAAGAATTTGATATAGAAATGATTATAAAGGTCATAGTCATACATCAGAACGCAGACAAATGCAATTATACTTCCCAAAACTATTAATGGCTCAATTAGTTCATAGATCAGATAATTATCTGTTGTTCATTAATGGTGATTGTGTGTGTATGAGATGGAAAACTCACATTTTTTAAAATATTAAGACATAAATTTAGAATCAAATAGAGTGTTTTGTTTTAAGACTGTTGTATAGATTTTTCAGTTTGGAGTAATTTAACCTTTCTAAATTTTCACTTGTAACTAACAATATTTTTTACAATTTGAATACTCAAGTTAAGAAGCTAAGCTCTTTCTTAAGGACAAAAGAGTTCAGAAGAACTTGCATAAATTAACATTATTAACGAAATAATTCAATAAAATGGAAGCCTACCTTTTATTCAAAATGACTAGTTTTCTCTTATTATGGGGAAATTTGCTACTCTATTAGTAATGCAGGCTAATTCTGTTAATTTTTAATTATTTTGATATAACAATAAAAGAAATGAGTAACTAAATTTGCCATCACCTTATAACTACTATGTCTCTATAATATATTTACTATGTCATGGTAATGCATCTGTGCAAATCACACACACTGAGTGCTGATAGAGAATATATTGTAATAAATCTATGAGAATCCTTTTTAGCGGTATGTGTAATTGGTGATCACATTTGCTTCTCCCTTTTAGCTTCAAGGCTCTTGGCTTTCACTGCCTGTCACTCAGGGCAATGGTTAGTTACTGTCAGAACCACAGCTATAATTGGGAAAGGCACTTGTTAAACACAGAAGTTTGGGGGAGGTGAGAATTCATATCCAGCCTAGCTAGTCTGGGAAGTTTTCCAATCCTCCAATGATGTACTAAAGCACAAAAGCCAAAGTGAATTTTATTACTTAGGTGACATGAAATCATATTTATACACAAGAGCTCACTGAGACTGTCCTTAAGAAATTCATTGCATTAAACCTTTTTTTCCTCCAAAGTGGTTTGAAGTTTGCATTCACTTTGAAATGCCTTCCATTTACATGATACATTTCTCATAGAAAATTATAACAAAGTAATAACAAGTCATACTA
Source organism: Dipodomys ordii (assembly GCF_000151885.1). Taxonomy (NCBI): domain Eukaryota; kingdom Metazoa; phylum Chordata; class Mammalia; order Rodentia; family Heteromyidae; genus Dipodomys; species Dipodomys ordii. The sequence goes on from NW_012267233.1 coordinate 16,583,249, forward strand.
TTATTAAGAGAAAAAACTTTTGTGATATAAATATTCTACAGCCATCTGGAAAAAGAAGTGCAAAATTAGAAAGTGTAGCTAAACTGAATGTTGTTACTGATATTAGTTATTAAAATTGATGAGCCCCTGCTCTCAGATTTGAAGAAAATTGTGTTTTTCTTGAAAAATGGGATATTTTGAATTTTTAAGGTGAAGAATTATGATTAAAAGTAAGTCACAAATTATTATAATAAACATAGCCCAATACACTATTAGACTTAATGCAGAATGGTTTTATAAAAACATTTTATAGCTATTTAAAAAGTTAAATCTAGAGTCTTTCCTTCATTTACAAAGTCCATTTCTTCCTGATAAACATCTTTGTCAAAAAGTATTTTTGAGGAAATGGCTTTAGTTTTTCAGCATTAAGCATAATGCTGGCTGTAGGTTTGTCATATACAGCCTTTATTGTATTGAGGAATGTTCCATGGATTCCTAATTTTTTCAGAGCCTTCATCATAAAGGGGTGTTGGATCTTGTCAAATGCTTTTTCTGCATCTATTGAGATAATTACGTGGTTCTTATCCTTGCTCTTGTTGATGTGATGAATTATATTAATTGATTTGCGTATGTTAAACCAGCTTTGCATTCCTGAATCATGTTTGATTGTGGTGTACGATTTTTTGGATGAATTTTTGAAGTTGATTGGCCAAAATTTTGTTGAGAAGTTTTGCATCAATGTTCATCAAAGAAATGGGTCTAAAGTTCTCTTTCTTTGATGAGTCCCTGCCTAGTTTTGGGATGAGGGTTATGATGGCTTCATAGAAAGAGTTCGGTAGTGAGCTTTCTCTTTCAATTTCATTGAAGAGTTGCAGGAGTATTGGTTTGAGTTCTGCTTTGAAGGCCTTGTAGAATTCAGCTGTAAATCCATTGGGTCCTGGGCTTTTCTTAGATGGGAGATCTCTTTTTGCTGTTTCTATTTCAGTGCTTGATATGGGCTTCTTAAGTTGGTTTAAATCACCTTGGTTTAGTTTCGGCATGTCAATATTTGCTAGAAATTCATCCAAGTTCATTAAGACTTGATACATGTCAAAAAAAACAAACTTTACAATTTAGGCGGGTGTGAGGGGTAGGGGGTGTAGCTGAGGAGGTGGGAGGGAAGGGATGGTAGGGGAAAAACAAAGAAGGAGGCAACAATGCTGGATAAGAAATGTACTCATTACCTTGCTCATGTAACTGTAACCCCTTTGTACAGCATTTTCACAATAAAAAAAGCTTAATTTGGAAGTGAACTTTACAACTTTGAGGAGGCAAGGAGGAGGAGTGAGGGAGAGAAGGGATAATGGGAGTGCAACAAAGGAGAGAGTAACAATGCTTGACAAGAAATGTACTCATTACCTTATTCCTGTACAATGAAATAAAATTTTAAAAAAGAAAATGAAAAAAAAGATGATACAAATGTGGGGATATGAATTACATGCACATACCCCTTCTCCAAGAAATTTACCTACTCTATTTTTAGTGTAGTAAATATTAGTTTGATTTATTCTTGTAATCTATCTTATGTAAATAATTGAGACTTTATTGTTATTATTATATTTAATACAAAACCCCAATTTTCCTATATATTTTGGCATTTTTCTATTCTTTGTCCCTTCACTTACCTGTAAGATTAAGATATTTTATTAAGAATTTCAGTAAACAGTAGAGAGAATTAAGTGAAGAGATAATGACTAAGAAAATTTCTAACTATTGAAAAATATGAATCCTCAGATCCTAAAAGCACAAATCCTCCCATTATTATGAGCATCTTTAACTTGTAGAGAAATCATAGTAGAACACTCAAAATAGCCACTTGCTTAATATCAACTTCTCATCTTCTATTGTCTTTATATAGCTCATGCATTTAAACTTCACTTAGATTCATTATACTTGCTGTGTCATTAAATCAGCCATTAAAATGGTTTGATGAACATTGACAATAAGCTTAACGTGTTTAGATAAAAATAATTCTGGATAAAAAGTTCTTAAGTAAAATAAGAAAAGTATAGACTGAACAATCAAAAGAGTATCATTCCATTAGTCACTAAAGTATAGTGGAGATTTCACTACATACAATTTCAGTGTTGTGCTCAAAGCCTTTTCCTTACAGAAATTGTTTGAAGTGATTTTTTTTTAAATCTTAAATGCATCATTCTTTATGTCATGGGATCTGACTAACCTTGTCTGAAACTGATTTGGCCAGAACTCTACCTTAGCGATAGTCTTTAGAACAAAATTGAAAGTGGCCAGGTTGTGAGATGACTCGATGTCAACTCTGCCCCACAGAACATGCTACATTGAGCAAGGTATGAGAAAAATCACCTTCTTCTACTTGGGACATTTGGATACAGAATAACTGAGATCATTTTGGAAGTTACAGTAGCAGTAAAGGCAGAGAGAAGGAATAAAAATTTAGTTTTTAAGATAATAAAGTGAGTAGAATTGAGTTTTGGTTTGCTATAATGTGAAAACATTGCTGGTCCAGCAATTAGCAACTGTAGGAATGTTAGATAAATGTAACAAATATTCTTCCCTATGGATGAAAGCCAGAACTGAAGTGGAGATGCTAATGCTGGCAAGAGTTACAGGAATCAGAGGTTCAGTCTTTCATCCTCAGGGGAGTTTTATAAACTGAATATTCATTTCTCCCACCCTATTGTATAGATTTCAAACCTTAGCTGCAGTGTGATATGTGGCTTTGTTATATAACACCCCTCGGAGGTAGTCAGTGCACATAGGCGAAGCCATTCTGAAGCAGATTAGTGCTTTAAGAGACACAATAGTTTGCTTCTTGTTTTCTCTCCTCCATGTGAGATCTAATAAGATATCGGTGTCCAAATTGGGGAGTGGGTCCTTCTGGCTAAATACCATTTCTGTTGGCATCTTGATTTTGAATTTCCTAGCTTCTAAGACTATGAGAAAGTGTATTTTCTGTTTGACTTACTCAGTCCAGGGTGTATGATTGAAACAAAGTAAGGACTGAGGGAGGAATAGCTGAAAAATTCTTTTTATAAGTATAGAGGTGAAAAACGTGCTGCTCCTTTCTGATCTGAGCTCTTAGTTTAAAATATATCTACTCTGCGACATTTAAAACTCTTGGTTTGAATTTGTGTTATCTACATTAAATATCTACCGTGATGATATAGTAACATAAAAATTGGTTCAAATCTTATAAATCTTATACCAAGAAGGTAATAACTGTGCTTTGGTGCTCTGTGGTAGGAAATGGGAAGGTCTAGGTGAAGCACTGTCACTCCCTGAGTTGACACACATATATATTACTGCCTGACCCCCACCCAAGACACAGCTCTAGAATAGCATAGTGGGGAAATGGCTTTTGGGTTTTCAGGAAAGAATTTAGGAGTGTGGGTTGGGCTCTTACTCATAACTATGGCCTGTAGGTTAGGGGACAGACTCTGGAATCACAATGTAGAAGAATTTGTGGAAAAGAGCAAATCGGATACTTCCTTTTCTGGGAAGGCAGTTCCACAGTTCCACAGACAGCTCAGTGTCTCCTGGTCTTCCTCATATTTTCTTAGCATTTGTTGTCTTGCAAGGAATGGGCTTTCTAGTGAGCTGTTTTTGGTTCATCTGCTTTCATGTTTTTGGCTGTCGAGTCATTCTTATTTTGTGCCTCCTCCTACAGTTTAGACAAACTTACTTGTCCTAAACAGTTATATTTCTCCTCCTCCTCAGCAATTAGAGTTCTTTAATATCACTATAACCTAGATTTTTCTTTTTTTTATTTCTTCTTCTTTTTTTGTTGGTTAGTGCTGGTACTGGGGCTTGGACTCAGTATCAGGGTACTATCCCTGAGACTCAAGAGTAGCACTCTACCACTTCAACCACATCTCTACTTCTGTCTCCTTTGGTTGGATGAAAGAGAATCACAGACTTTCTCCTACATGCTTAGCTTCCAATTTCAAGCCTCAGATTTCAACCTCCTGAGTCATTAAGATTTACAGGCATGAACCATGTGCTCTAGGCTCAAGCTTGGGTTTTTAATAATGTAAGTAAACATAGTTTTATAGGAAATGGTAAAGAACAAAAATCTATCCAAACCCTGGGCATAAACAGGATAAGTTTTAAGATTTTTTTAAAACATACACAAGTATATGACACATTTATGTATATTAAGCAGTCTTACAATTTAGTAAGTAAAATGCAGACAATAAAGAAAATATATTAGACAAATTGGAAGATAAAGGATTAAGATTGAACCCAGATCTACAGAAGTAAATTGACCTTGGAAACTGGTTTCAAAATGTCAGTGTAATCAAGGCCTAAAGTGATTTCCTTCATCAAGGAAGGAAGGATCAATTGATTTGATGACAAGCATAGGATATTATTTGCCAGAAAGTGATGTTTTTGTGTTTGGTTGTTGGTATTTCCCTTTTAATTTTAAAGAAAGCACATTCATTACTGTAGAAAATTGTCCTTTCTATTATATAAATTCAAACTGTAAATTTGTTATTTGTGAAGTATTATTTAAATATAAGAAAATCAGACCCATTGTTTGAAGTACATGGTATAACTAGCCAAGTTCTTGGCTGTGGGTATTTCAGCCACTCAGTCTCTTCTGCAAGAGAAAGAATGCTCTATTGACAACCCTACTAATTATATTTGTGAAGTAACACACATTTGTGTGTGTGTGTGTGAGTGAGTGAGTATTGGGGTTTGAACTCAGGCACTGTCCCTGAGCTTCTTTGCTCAAGGCTAGCACTCTATTACTTGAGCCACAACTCTACTTTCAGATTTTTGGTGGTTAATCAAAGATAAGAGTCTCACAGACTTTCCTTCTCAGGCTGACTTTGAATCATGATCCTCAAATCTCAGTCTCCTGAATAGCTAGGATTACACAGGCATATGCTACTGGTGCCCAGCTAGTAATGCACATATTTAAAAGATAAAATGATTGATTTATTGGAGCCAAATTTAAACTCAAGGTCTTTATATTAATGGTCTGTGTCCTAAGGTCTTTTCTAATCTGATAGGCCTGACTGAAGGGCTGAGTATATCACTTATTTGGAAATATTTAGTAGAACTTGTGCTTCCAGTATTCTCTCTCTCTCTCTCTCTCTCTCTCTCTCTCTCTCTCTCTCTGGCTCTCTCTCTGGCTCTCTCTCTCTGTCTACCCCCTTTCCTTTTTCCTCCCATTCCCTCCTTTCTTATTTATTGCAGTCTCTTTTTACTTCTTTTATTTTTTTCTTAAGTAAAGCTGCTCTCCCTACTTTAAATAAAGTCACAAGCCACAAACTTCATACACTACATAGGAACAAAAATTACAGATTTTAATATAATTGGAATGTTTTTGTTTTCCAGCCACACAGTCATGAATATATTCAGAAATGTTAAGTGATAAAAGTAGTTTGACTGCTGTCCTATGTTTATTACAAAAATTAGGTCTTTCTCTGAAAATCCCAGAGAATCATTTGTTGTGTGCTGGCTATGACTTTTTGCCTTCGCTTCTTGGTGCTTCTTTGGGCCGATTCTGGGGTTTCCTTGGAAAGATGTTGCCTCTGTCACAAAGGACTCAGAGAAGGATGCAGCCCTCCCTGACCATCTCATCCCATCCCTTAATTGTCCATAGCAGCACTTTTTTGAAAAAAGTGAACTAGTTGTGAACTAGTTCTAGATTTGCAAATGTGTTACAGAGACACATGGCTTGTATCCAGCATCTTCAAATCTCTCTCCTTACATCACTAGGAGAAGACTCCATAATTTTGACCAAAAGATGTGACTTGGGTTTGATACATTCCTGCCTCTGGGACACTACATTTTTAGTTCTCCCCACCCCTGAGCCCTGTTGCTCATTGCAATTGCTAAGCTTGCTGAACCATTTTATTATAACTAAACTTCCCCAAAGTATCCCTTTTGTTTGATTTTTACTAACAGTGTTGCTGCAAGCTGTGCTGTGCATGTTAATGTTCAATCCCTGCGTTATTTCTACAATTTCCCTTTCTTACATTGTCTTGCTTTTACTTGAATGGTTGAAATGTATGAGGGTTGACACCAAATTGTGAAAGGTTTAGCATAGATTTTTGTCACTTAATTCACATGATATTCATGCACTCAGGCAAAAATAAGAATTCATTGTTTACAATTTATTTTTAATTGACACAAAATCATGCACATTTATGGGGTACCATTTGAGGTTTTGAAATACATCCGCATTATATAATCTTCAACTCAGAGTAAGCATATGCAACCCCTTCAATTCTCACAATTTCTTTGTGGTGAAAACATTCAAAGTTTTTTTTTCTCCTAGCTTTTTTGAAACATATAGAACATTATAGCTATGTATAGTTACCCTATTGTGTAACAGAAATTGTTGAAATTTACCTGGAATGATATAGCTAAGGCATACTTCTGAAGTGGAATTCAGAAGCTTTTGTTTCTTTGTGACGAATATGTGTTTCCTTGTATGTTATTGATAGAATTACTCCTACATATCATGAGCTACAGTTTCCTCTAAATCTTTTAAAGTTTGAAATACATACAGGTATATACATCCTTTGGACAAGGATGTGTATACTTCCTTTAATGTCAGTGTTAAAGTATGAAATGAGAAGGAAATTACTCCTTTTGGTGTTTCAGATTCACATATGGGGAAGTGAGATTTTTAGAGTGAAGATTTCAGATTTCCAAAGCAGATAATAGTTGCAACATCCAATTACAAGAATTGCTTCAATGCTTTCTTTTCATAAGCATAAGACTTCATAAAAGAATTCATCAAATATAGAGGCTTATTAATCTTTTGGTACTATAGATCTTTTCTTTGGTGCATGGGGTCAAGTTTAAAACTAGGACATACTTTTCATTGTGAATGTTGTCTAGGTTGTATCTCTGTTTGGAGCTTGAGTTTTATTGTCATAGGTGAAAAAATACCCTCGCAGCAAGAAAAGTCTCTGTGGCCTCAGCAGACGATTCCCTTCTTTTTTGACAAATTCCTGATTGCAGTTCCTGAGGACATAGTCTCTTACTTTCAAACACTTACTGCCATTTCTTTAAAGAAATCAGCATTCTCTCCTCCTGTGTGCATCTAAGTAGTACAGAGAAATTCAAGTGAGGAAGAGTATACCACATGGATAAAAAGACACAGGAAAATGTTCAGGTTTCACGTCAGATCAAAAACAAATGTTCAAGGATACAAAAATAGAATCATGGCATATAGCCATGATAAAGTTGCATATGGCCCGTTATGGGAGGTATCTTGTATTCTTTGGTCAAGCATATGCATTCAGCTTTTGCAGACTTTTAAGAAGACAACACTGTGATAGAAAATTGGGTAGGGTGAAGACTTGGCTCATCAGAACATAATCTTAAATGTCTGTGATGACATTTCCAGTATCTATGATTCTCGGAATGCATAATTCATTTGTGAAACTACTCAATAAACTTGCTGGTAGAGATTTAAATTTCCTATGTTACTGACATTCTTTTCTTGGTCTATTAAAACAACTTTGTTCTTTTCACAGAAACTTATTCACAAGAAAATCTTCAGTTTAATTTATATCCTATTACCTATATCCTATTTGACCTTGACAGTGACACCAGACTTTAAAATAAGAAAATGTGAAAGAGATGAAGCTAGCGTGAGAGATTTTATAAGCCTGAGAAACACAGAAAACTTTTTAGATACGGTAGGTGGAAATGGGAAGATAGAAGTTCAAGTCTGGCTCAGGCAAAATTCAGGGAGACCTTATCTCAACAAACAAGTTGGGCATGGATGTTTATACCTATAGTACTAGCTTCATGGAAAGCAGAGGGAATTAGAGATTTAGGAAGATCACAGTTAAATTCTAGCCCCAAGCAAACAGTACCAGAGCCTATCTGAAAAATAAAACAAAATTGGCTGAGCGTGTGGCTTAAGTGGTAGAGCTCCTGTCCAATAAGAATAAGACACTGAGCTCAGGACTGTCAAGAAAAGAAAGAAAGGGATAAAGAGGGAAAGAAAGAAGGAAGGAAAAAGGGAGAAGGTGAAGGAGGGAGAAAGGAAAGGAGGGAAGAAGAAAGAAAGGAGGGGAGAAAGAGATTGTGAGTGCCAGGTTTGATATCGACAAACAGAAAGTTTTCTATGTTTAAATTGGATGAGAAAAAATGTATGTTATCTTAAACTCAGGTTAGTACAATGTATAGTATTGATTGAAACCCCTACATTTTTTGTCCATTTTGTTTATGTTACTTAAACTTGTAAGTATTTCAAAAGGGAATATTAGCTTGAAGATACATTCAACAATGTGAAACCAATTTTCACAGAAATTTAATTGTCAAGAGGAGAGTTAAAAGCTACCACAGACCAGACTGACCTCCTAGGCGCTTACCAGCAGAGCCCACCCAAACTTAAGAAGCAGGAGCACACAACCCCACACTTTGCTCTGATTTGCCCAGGGTCCCACCCATTTAAATAGTTTGAACTTTGAAATGAATGCCAACATTGTCATCGCTGTTACTGAAAATTTCATAAGCATGATTGTGTTGTAATTGCTCTGTTTAAAAAGCAAACAGACACAAGAACAATGAAATAAAGTGTTAATGAGAGAGAAAAAGTGAGAGAGGGAAAGAGAGAGAGAGAGAGGGAGGGAAGAAGGGAGAGAGAAAAAGAGGGAGGGAGGGAGGGGAGAGAGAGAGAGAGAGAGAGGGGGGGGAGGGAGAGAATGGAAAAGCTTTAATTTTTATTGCCAAACCACAGGCCAATACAGCAGGAAATGTGTAGACTGAAACTTGAAGACTAAAGAAAGAAAAGATGTAAGAGTCAAGTGCTGCTCTCAAAGGGCTGGAATGCTTTCCTGTGGGTCAAAATGGTGACCTAACAATCATTCGGCAAGAATGGGAATTAGTAACAGGAAGCAATCAAATTTCTTATATCTTCCAGGACAAACAATTATCAGCTCTCTGAACAATCTTTTATCTCTGTATCTATTGGTATTTATCTAATTTTACTTAATGAAAATTCATATTCATATATTTGAGGGAAAGAATTCTATTTTTTATAGACTGAAAATTGCTTTTCAGTAGACTGAACATATTGAGAACACACTCAGATAATGGCTAAAAAATGGATATTGCCTTGGTTAAAATGGTTAAAAAAGAACATCATTGCCTTCCTATTCTTCTTTCTGTTTATTGCCAAACTCAGAAATTAAAGTATACAGTAAAATAAGCAATTTTTGTTCTTAGTCTAAATGACACAATACCAATGTTCTAATTAGGGAAAGGATTATTCTTCCTCCTTTGTTACTGACTGGATATTTTTATGGAACATGGATATTTTTAGATTTATGATCAGTCCTTCTGAAAGCTGTTGACTATCAGAGAACCATTCCAAAATGGAGTTTGGTTTTATTTTTGCTTGTGCTATGTTTTGATCACTTTACTATTCACTCCAAGCAAGTAGTTTTTGTTGTTGTTGATGCTGTTTGTTTTAGCAAAAATGCCAAGAGCAGGTAAATACCTCCAGAGAGATGCCCTGGGTTTGAAGGAAAAGATTTTTTTTAAGGAAGATAATAAGCCCTTAAAATACAAATTAGCTTGTATTTGCTAATTGTTGAAAATGAATATCATTTTATGTAGTAAGAAAAATTTACTCAGTTGAGTGCTTCATGAAGCCAGTTGTATTATTAATATGTATCTTATTTCCCATAATGTTCTCTTACAACCAATCTAGAGTTTGAATACTAAAAACTATGGCAATGTTATTCTTTCTGATGGAGACATAGAATTCCATTGTGTATATATACCACATTTTCTTGATCCATTCATCTACTGAGGGGTATCTGGGTTGGCTTCATATCTTCGCTATGGTTAATAATGTTGCAATAAATATAGTTGTGCTGGTAGCTTTAGTATGGTCTTGTTTCTGATCATTTGGGTAAATGCCCAAAAGTGGAATTGCTGGGTCATAGGGAAGCTCTATGTTGAGTCTTTTGAGGAACCTCCATACTACTTTCCAAAGTGGTTGAACAAGTTTACACTCCCACCAACAATGTAGTAAGGCTCCCTTCTGTCCACAACCCCTCCAGCATCTGTTGTTATTAGAGTTCTTCATTAGAGCCATTCGAACTGGGGTGAGGTGGTATCTCAATGTTTTTTTTATTTGCATTTCTTTTATGGCTAGAGAGGTTGAGCATTTCTTCATGCGTCTATCGGCCATCCTTCTTTCCTCTTCAGAGAAGTTTCTCTTTAAGTCTTTAGCCCACTTATTTATTGGGAAGTTGTTTCTTTGAAGATTTGTTTTTGGGGGATTTAATTTTTTGAGTTCCAGGTATATTTTAGATATGAGACCCTTGTCTGTTGTATGGCTAGTGAAGATCTTCTCCCAATCTCTGGGTTTTCTATTGATCTTGCTAGCTATTGCCCATTTGTTAGGAAATGGAAAGACTTGGAAAAAATTATATTAAGTCAAGCAAACCAGGCCCAAAGAAACGTAGGTGCCATGGTTTCCCTTATTTGCCATAACTAGTATATGTCTGAGTCAAGCAGAAAAGGTCAGATAAGTTGATGTTAGGGGAATGAACCCCAAGATAAGTATTCAAATATGTTTTTGTTTCTGTTTTTTTTCCTTTCATGAAATTGTTCCTAACATATTTATAAGATGATTTTTATGTTGCTTTGTATGTCCCTCCCCTACAGTATAACCCTTGCTTTCACTGTATTTGATGTTTATATAATTTGTGAAGGGGAAGGGAAAAAAACAAATCGTTTATCTAGAGATACAGGTGGACCCATTGCAACAATGAGATGTACAAATCGTTATGTGGAAACAGGAACTTAACAACTTTGGTGGGGGGTGGAGGAGGATCGAGTGGGGGGAGGGGAGAATATGAGAAAGGATGGGAAGGGGAAACAACAAGGAGGCAACAATGCTTGATAAGAAATGTACTCGTTATCTTGCCCATGTAATTGTAACTCCTCTGTAAAGTATTCTCACAATAAAAAATAAATAAATAAAAACTATGATAATATGAAAATCAGAAATCACAGTGATAAAATTGGTAATTATATGGCAAATTGGAATTGTTCCTTTGTGCCAAATTCTGTGCTCAACACATTAGTGTTCTCATCTTATCTCATTCCATTCTTTTATCCTTACCCAGGATGCAGGTTCTGTTGTTAATTGGAAAACTGCTTTTGTTCAGGTGCCAATTGTAAACTTTCCTCAGTTTCATATCTGGGATTTGTTACTTAAACTTTCAAGTGTTTCAGGGTCTTTATCCACAGAATCAGAGTGATGAAAGGCTTATTGTAAGGATGAAATTGTTAAAATGTAGGAGATACTTACAGGAATGTTTTGTAAGTAGTAAAGCACTCAATACACATTAACTATGACACAGTGAAGACACTAGGTTCCAGAGATGTGACATTATCTACCCAAGGCTATCCATGTAGTAAAGGAAAATGCCTGGATTTTACAATCATTCCTTAAAAAAATGGTTATTATAAAGGTGATGTTACAGTTTCATAAGTCCGGTAAAGAGTCTATTTCCTTTGGACAATGTCACCCTTCCTTTGCTCTCTCTGCTTTTTCCTCCCGGACTTACCTGCAAGTTGTATAGTTCATTTTCAACATAGTGTCTAGTGAGTACCATTGCTGTATTTGTTCACCCTTTGTCCCTCCATTCTGTGTTTCCCTTATCACAAAGACAGACAAAGGAACAAATAAGACAAAAAGAAAGCAATACAAAAGCAACTCTTGTTTCTTTTTCCTGGAATCCATTTCGATAGGTATTATTTTAGACCATCAGAAGCACATAGGCATTATGACTTTGTGTTCAAAACCATTCTTTTTCAACTCCAGATTTGGGCCTGCTATTTACTATTCTTCTAATATATATTTTTTGGATTGTGATTTAAAAAAATTAAATTATTTTAATTTTATTGTCAAGGTGATGTATAGAAAGGTTACAGAAGTTAGGTAGTGAGTACATTTCCTTTTTGAAACTGTTATCCCCTTCCTTATTTTTCTCTCACTTTCCCTCCCCCAAACTCCCCGCACCAAGTTGTACAGATGATTTCAAACATATTTTCTTGTGAGTATTGCTGTTGCTTTGGTTCCACCTTTGTGCTTTGTCTCACCAATTTTTGCCTTTCCTGTCCCTAATTCAGATAAGTGTATACACAGTATACACAATATCCAGGATTCCAAAATCAAATCAAGTACGGTGACAACAGGGGATAAACCATAGGGGGTAAAACACAAAAGAAAAGAGAAATCACATAGTACATTAAAAACAATAACAACAGGGCTGGGAAGGTGGCTCAGTGGTAAAGCACTTGCCTTGCATGCTCCAGGCCCTGGGTTCGATTCCTCAGCACCACATAAGAAAAAAGACGGAAGTGGAGCTGTGGCTCAAGTGGTAGAGCGCTAGCCTTGAGCTGAAGAGCCCCACTACCGGACCCACAAAAAAAACAAGCCAGATACAGGTGGCTCACGCCTATAATCCTAGCTTCTCAGGAGGCTGAGACCTGAGGATCACAGTTCAAAGCCAGCCCGGGCCCAGCCAGGAAAGATTTGTGAGACTCTTATCTCTGATAAACCACCAGAAAACCGGAAGTGGTGCTGTGGCTCAAGTGGTATAGCACTAGCTGAAGAGCTGAAGAGCTGAGGGACAGTGCCCAGTCCCAGAGTTCAAGGACTACAACCAACAAAAACAAAACAAACAAGAAGCAACAACAACAACAAAGAAAAACCTCTAAAATAGAGCTCCCCATAGAGCAATTACACTTCTGGGCATTTACCCAAATGACCACAAACAAGGCCATACTAAAGCCACCAGCACAACTATGTTTATTGCAGCCTTATTTACCATAGCTGAGATATGGAACCAACCCAGATGCCCTTCAGTAGATGAATGGATCAAGAAAATGTGATAGCAAAGAGACAAACAGCACATGGTCTCCCTGATATGTGGATGCTAAAGCCAAAATGCAAGACGATATGACAAAGTAACCAGGACTCAAGAAACAAAGGGCAGCCACCTACTTTGTTGTATCATTGCTGAATGACTCCATGTTCTTGACCATATATTGGGTGGATATATGCACACAATGGAAGGAAGCCAGGAGGAACAGAATAAGTAAGAAATGGAACAACATACAACAAAGGGGCCCGTCAGCTGCACTGGACATAGAAGAAAAAGAACTAAGCAACCCAAAGACAGCAATGGGAAGGGAGGAATGAGGGAAAGAGGGAACAGCCTGCACTAAGCAAAAGGAAAGAAATGTAATCATTACCTGATATGGAAGAAATAATTTGTATTATCAAAGCTCATAGAATTCACAAACTTTATAGACCATGATAATGACAATTTGCCTTGTGAAGGTTAAAATGTGTTTGTGACTTTAAGTATCACTATTCCACAATACCGTGAAATATGTGAAATTTATGTAATCACCTAATCTCAATTTTAAAAAAAGTGAGAGAAAGGATGGGTTAGGAGTGAGGGGTGACCATGTTGTCAGACACCTTGTACTTGTATACTGTTTTGTAGAATGGGAACTTCTTTGTATAACTACTTAAAGATATAAGAATAAAAAAAGTCAAAAAAAGAAAATATGATATATATATATATATATATATATATATCTCCTACACACACACACACACACATATATGGAAGGACTTGGAAAAAATCATATTAAGTGAAGTAAGCCAGACCCAAAGTAAAATAGGTCAATTGAAAAGGAAAACAGAGTAGCAGTGAAAATTAATATATAAGTGTATATGTATATACATATATATATATAAATTATATTTCTTTTGTCATAATAGCTTTAGTGCAATTCATATGAACAAATCATTGTGAATGTAGGAGAGTATTGGTTTTGGGGCAGGGGCAGGGATGTAAGTGACTGCATTCCTCATAGAGAAATCAGTAATGATGAATTGTTTCCAAAATGTGGGTTAATGATTGAGTTGTGTTGGACTGATTGAGTTGAGCTGCCATTTTCATTTTGTTATTTCTAGAAATCAAGATGTGTGACTTTTTCCAATCATAATACTCATTTTCATTGGCTTTTAAACAGCTATGTGTTTATTTTTAGCATGCTTCATTGACCTGAGGGAAATAGGTGTTATAGTTAACATCAGCTTTCTCAGTCTGGGTATTTCAGTGGAAAAACTCAGAATACCTATTGCTTGCTTCTGATTCTGTCATCAAGTAGTGTCACCAACATTTTTTTCTTTCTTATTATTTTGACCTTTTTTTTCTTCACAAAATCATGAAATCAAAGTAAATATTTTCTTCTCTCTAAAACTATTGTGGTACATACAAGGCCTACTTTAAATATGCTCAGCATTGTCACATGAAGATAAAACTCCTTTCTTTGGCTTCTCATTCATGAATGTCACTGTATTTTGTTTTTTGCTCTGGAAGGTTAAAGTACAAGTTTTATTTTTATTTATTTTTATTTTATTTTATTTTGTGAACACACTGTACAGAGGGATTACAATTACATGGGCAGGATAATGCGTACATTTCTTATCAAGCATTGCAGCCTCCTCCTTTGTTTACCCTTCACATCCCTTCCCAGCCTCCCCCCCCCAATCCTCCCCCCTCCTTCCCCCG
>NW_012267233.1:16598901-16605198 GCF_000151885.1 Dipodomys ordii
CTGTAATGTTTTCAGAGTGTCTGCTTTGACTTCGAGGTCTTTGATCCATTTGGAGTTGATTCTGGTGCAGGGTGATATATAAGGATCTAGCTCTAGTTTTCTACAAGTAGGTAACCAATTTTCTTTCTTTCTTTCTTTCTTTCTTTTTTTTTTTTTGTTGGTCGTGGGGCTTGAACTCTGGGCCTGGGCGCTGTCCCTCAGCTCTTCAGATCAAGGCGAGTGCTTTACCACTTGAGCTACAGTGCCACTGTAGTTAACCAATTTTGCCAGCACCATTTACTGAAGAGGCTGTCTTTCTTCCATTCTGAATATCACTGTATTAAGTCACTTCAACAACAATGGACAATTCTATGTTCCTTTAATTTGTCCTCTACTTCAGTTCCGACTATCTTCGCTGAAGCCATGCTTCCCCCAGGGCTCTGAGCCTGAATGCCTGGGCTCTGGAAATCCAATAGACTAGGCTCTGCTGTCTTCCTGTTTTGGGTAACAAATAGTGGAGAGACAAGTGGTGGTGAAGCAGAAAAGGAATTTTTTCACTATGGCTACACTAGAAAATTTCTGTGATCTGAGTGCTATCTTCCAGGTACTAGTAATAGCTCTGAGGTTATGAAAAACTAGGGAAGGGGCAAGAGGCATATATAGACAATAATCTTGGTCAAGCTGTGGTCAGATTGATTAATATCTAGAGTCTTATTCACAGTAGTATGGGAGAGGACTACCTAGCAAGTTTATTGTTCC
The DNA here is from genome assembly GCF_000151885.1 of Dipodomys ordii. NCBI lineage: Eukaryota > Metazoa > Chordata > Mammalia > Rodentia > Heteromyidae > Dipodomys > Dipodomys ordii. Next base: position 16,599,640 of record NW_012267233.1, read on the forward strand.
TAGAGTGTGACATAGGCTGGTGTGAAGAAATGACTAAACGAAAGAGACCAAATGAATGGACAGAGTTAGTTGTAGAAATGATAAGGTTCTCCTTCAGATTCCCAGGTTTTTTAAAAAGGCTTTGTTACAATGCCCTGAAACTTAAGAGAGTTTTTTTCCTTTTACTTTGTTATTCTATCATCCATATTTATTATTCAAGATGCAGGTCAATTATATTCTCTTTTAAACTCCAACATCTTAATTTTCCACTTTTAATGGATCGTGAATGATTAATGGATTAAAAATGATTTCTAGGTGTGTCTTGGAGACTCTCCAGCTATCCTGATAACTTCCAAGAAAATCCAGTGAACTTTAGGAGCTAAAGACTAAAACCAGACAGAAGTTAGCACATAACCAAAACCCGGCAAGGTGATATTTAAGTGAAATCAGATGATTTTGTGTTACCAACTTATTGCTTTTGTCATTGCAACAATCCACTGAATGGAAATATATAGTCATGTAAAATCCTCAATACTCATAGTCCGACTTCCTCAATTGACTCTCTTTGTAAAAAATCTTTGATCCCCTTTACAATGGATAATGTCATCTGTGAGTAATTCAGTCTTCTCACCCTTGCTGACACCCATCCTTCCAGATGATAAGAACCACCTTCACAGGAGAAGTAAGATTGCCACAACGATTCAGAGGTACATTTGCCTCTCATTCTTGCTGCTTAGTGGAAAGATGCATGAGTTAGTAAAAAGACTTGTGCAAAGATATGTTTAAGTCAAGGAGAGGGGCATTGCCAACCTCTTAAACTTTCATTTTTCCTTATTTGAAATTGTAAGTCTCACTACTCTTAGCCTATACAGAATCTGATATATTAGACATAACTATGCTATGGACACTTTGGCCATGTCTCATGTCTCCCAATGATTTCTGTGCTGCAAGGTATGGGACCAGTGCATTTATTTCTTTTGCTATCCAGCATAGGAAGAGCTTAATAAAGCAAGAATTTGGTATTTAAAGAAGGCCATAATCAGGTCTAAATAAAGCTTCTCATTCCTCTCTTTACAACTAAATTATTTGTAATAATTTGCATAACTGTGTTACTACACAGGTTTTAGAATCTATGGTGTAGTGTGCAATCTTAGCCTTACATGGAAAGTACATGGAGAGGTTTAAGGAACCATTCATGTCTGTCCTTTTGTATTCTTATTTAGTTGATTTGCAGTGTATCCTGAACATACTGTTTTGTTTTTGCTATTCTTCCCAGGTAGTGTTCAGACAGATTGAGAACCAATACAGATGCATCACAACTGGAATAGTTCCAGCCTATATGAACAAGGAAATGTCATGTTTAGAATGACTCATAGGCAAAACCCCATGGGAAAAGCAAAGATAAGTAAGGCCCCAAGAAATTTATAATCTTGACTTTATATTGGAATTATCACCATCATCACTATTCTAGAATCTTTTGAGACTATTTTCACTTTAATGACTATTGAGCTAAAGAGCTACAAAGCCTGGGTCTCTTTGCATCTGTTAGTGGCTATTTTAAAGCATTGATTATTGTCTACCATGTAGTGAAGCATACACAGTTTCTCACAAGTGGAGATGAGAAAGACTAGTGAATTCCCCCATCAATAAATTTACGTAAAAAGAGTCAGACAGCCACCTCTCAGACCCAAAATGTCAAGCTTGTAAAAATAGTATTCTTGGGAGTTACATTTGATCATTTGTTAAATATGGGGATATAAAATGTGGAAATCCATGTGTAATGCTTCAAATCCCTAATCTGGTTTAAAAGGTCAGTTGAAGCCTAAAAGGACTTGACATTTTACCTTTAAAGTCTGACTTTTGGGCTTAAGACTTAACAGCCTTTCAGCCTGAATGACCTGAAGGATAAATACAAAGCTGGTTTCAATTGAACTATTTAGAAAGCAGGGGATCTTCTAATTTGTAAGATAGCATTCAGAGAGCTTTTTCCATTAAGAACTCAATCGACTGAAAAATGATTTCCTTGGGTATTCCACAATCTTTCAATGCTTGTGTAAATTTTACACAGGAGGTGGGCGGTGTGTGAGGCTCAAGATATAAAACACCATGGTACAAAGGAAGAAAACCATCTTATGAGCCACAGAAACCTGATGATCACTTGTAAGCAATGTGCATTGCCCCTGTTTACCAGCTTCTCCCGCAGGTGAAACAATTCACATACCAAATATTCATTATAGTTTAATTTCTTGAAACTAGTTCAAGGGCTTTCTCAAATGATCATTATCATCAATTAATATTTATTGAGCACCCACTGTGTACATATTACAGGAAGGCCTTGTAGGCTATTATACAGTAAATGTCTTACAGCAAATTATACTTCATATGTACTTTTATTATATTTTCATAGGGCCAAGTGACTGACTCTCCCTTTTGCATGGTTTGTGTTAAAATGGCACTTGTGTGAAAGCAGTAATGGATTAGAATTCTAGAAACACATTTATAGTTTGTGTGTGTATGTATGCATGTGTGTTTTATAAAACAAGATTTAGTGAGGTAATGTTACACATTCTTTCATATAAATTCAAGTGAAATCTATTTTTGCATAAGGTTACCAATATACTTTTAACAAATAAGAAATTGGAGACAATGAATGAAAGATAATCATGTATAGAACTATCTCATATGCTCAGAATAGTGTGTTTGATAACTTGAAACTAAAATCATTCTGATGAGTTGGAACTATTCTTGTCTATAAAGAACACTTTAAATAGAAACTTCCATAAGTAGATTTCCAGTGTATCCAAGTACAGGTTCAACTTTGGATGTATTTCTCTCTTACTGTGAGATAGTCTCAGCCTAGATCAAAAAGTGAAGCCACGTTTCTTTCTTCTTAGCACTGTGCCCAAGGGTGGAAGGAAAGTGTGTGGTGATGAGGATCAGAGAGCTTGATCAGATAGCATACAAAGTGATGGAAACTTCCATTTGTAAGCATCATCCTTTTAGTAATTATTTAGTGAATCTTTATTAAAATAAACTACATTCAATAATATATGGTCTTTTGGGAATTCAAAGATAACTCCAACTCTTGCCTAGTTTTCAATGTGACTTTCTAATTACAATGCTTAATAATTTTCACATTATTTTGTCATGCTAAATTCTATTATTCTGACAGCCTTTATATAAGAAAAATACATGTAGCCATCAATGATCTTTCAGGTGTGGAAACTGCTATTCATTTGTATAAAAGACAAATTATAGAGTCTTGAGCTGACCAATTTTTTGTGCTTAAATGTTAAATTTTTAGATGTACAATATAATGAGGGTAGGGAGTGAAGTCAAATAGAACTGTACTTTCTCTAGACTCCAGAGAGACAACACTGAATGGCAGCATGCAAGTTATGACAGTTGGAAGATCTCAGTGAATGGTTGAACTAGGCACCAAAGAGCAGAGGAAACACCCCCGCTTGTGTCTTGGTGGAAAACAACACTCATCGAGTTCTCCTGAGCACAACTAAGTAACATGCAGATATCAGGAGGAGAAGAGGAGTAACAGAGATGTAGAGGTATCACATTCTCATTGCATTAATAGCATTGAAAATGTATGTCACAGTACTGAGAAGAAGCACCAGTTGGTAAATATATCCCCCCAAAAGAATTAGACCATAGCATACCAAATTCTATTTTTAAACATAATTATATTAAAATCAGTCAATTTGTGTAACAGAAATAAAGTCATTTTAATACGTTATCACAGGATCAATGTCTCCAGATTTGAAAAAAATAACCATTTCTCCTTCACTTCCACACTTATTTCTGATAAATGCCTCAGCATCACCTCCGTATAATTTCTCAGCTAGGTATTATTATACGGTGACAACCTTCTATTCTATTGTCATTATGTCAGGTTATTGAAAAGGATAATAGGCAGATATATTTGCTTTTAGAATGTTAAAAAATAAGTGGCATTCATATTCTTATTTATTGATAGTATTTCTTAATCTCAAAGAGTATTTCTAGTGACAATTACTAGCTTTTTATATTGTTAAAAATCTGGAGCATATGTTAATAGTAGCACAATTTTATATTTGTGATTTGTTTTCTGTTACAAATAATCATAGTTATTAATCATAACTAAGACTGCTGTATTTATTAAAATCTGAAATGTAACTCATTATTCTTTTAGTAATCTATTATCTACTAATTGAATGATAAAAACAGATGTTAGTAGTTTTTTAAACAATAATACAGCAATTTTTATCTCTGTTCTATAGTTTCCATATAATACAATTCTCTTGTTTCTTTCTAATAATTTCAACCAAGAATGGAATTGACAGTAGAGAGAAACCCTCTGTTAACTATTTAGAGAATATCTGAAAATTGTTTAAGCCAAGTAAATACCCAGAGAGATGTTTTGATTCATAAATAGTTGGAGGTATTTTTCTGTTTTAAAGTTGATAAAAATGAACAAGGATAGCCTGGAGTTATGCTGTCAAGATTAGTCTATCTTTTGAAACAATTTAAAACAACAAAGAACATTTCATGATCATTATTCTACTTGCAAATTTTTAAGGTATGACAATATTTATAAATAGCATATGGAAAGAGAGCCACATATTATATTTGATGAAGTTTAAATTTGGAAAATCTTCTGCAGGATAATCTGGCAATACATAATGTGCTAAGAGATAATCACTGCATCAAATACTCTACCAGAGGTAAAGGAAATTAATTAGATTTCTCACTCTTCAATAGTAATAGAGTCTAAATCATAGTGTAATAACAAGTTGAAGAAGGATGATAATAGAAATGCTACTTAATTTTAAAAGGTATGCAAAATCAAACTATATGTTGCTTATGGATGTAAATGTAGCCTGGAATCATGAACACCTGGAATGATACATTCTATTTTCAAAAAAATAATTGGGTTTCAAAAGGACAGAGGTAATGTCACTGGTGAAGACAAAGCAGTTTCAACAGTTCAATATTTAGTTCTCAAAATAAGAACCTGTAACAGAAATAAGTCAAAATGTTAACAAGTGTAATTCTTGTTATTAGTGCATGATATTTGCTAAATTAATGCCTACATTTTTCCTTTTAAGTATGTTTTTCATATGCAAGTTGTGCCTTTATATATCCACCACTGATACCTTTTCTTGGTTGAAATATTTTCATTCACTGAGCAACTGTACTGTTCCAGGCACAGGGCTACATTTTTTTTAGTGTGCCTTTTTATTATATCCGTTTTTATTTTATTTATTTATTTATTTTTATTGTGAAAATACTGTACAGAGGAGTTACAATTATATGGGCAAGATAATGAGTACATTTCTTATCAAGCATTGTAGCCTCCTCCTTTGTGTCCCCTTCCCATCCCTTCCCATCCTCTCCCGCCCCCCCACGAAAGTTGTAAAGTTCGTTTTCGATATAACGACTTGTACATTTCATTGTTGCAATGGGTCCACCTGTGTCCCTATTTAAATGATTTGTTTTTCCCCTTCCCCTCCACAAATTATACCGACATCAAATACAGTGAAAGCAGGGGTTATACTGTGGGGGAGGGACATACAAAGCAACAAAGAA
>NW_012267233.1:16605568-16678120 GCF_000151885.1 Dipodomys ordii
CGTTCAACCACTTTGGAAAGTAGTATGGAGGTTCCTCAAAAGACTCCACATAGAGCTCCCCTATGACCCAGCAATCCCACTTTTGGGCATTTACCCAAATATTTACAAACAGGGCTACATTTTTGATATTCAACATCTAATATGATGCCACCAGTGCCTCCTAGCTGAGTTAATGCATTATATTAAAACCATTAGCCATTTTGTAGCATTCTTTCTATGCTAACAGTATTAGTTTCCTTGGATTGGAAACATTCTATTGGAAGTGAAGGTGTGGCTCAACTGGTAGAGACCCAGTATTGAAGGAAAAAGCCAAGCATAAGGCTGTGAGTTCAAGCCTCAGGACCTGTAAAAAGAAAAAAAAAAACTGTCCCCGGAAGTACTCTAGTACTAATATATTGAGAACATCTTTATTTTGTATATCTCTCTGTTGATTTAACTTGTTGAGTTTAGTATTGTTATGGTAGTGTCTGAAAGATTGATGTAATAAAAAGTGAAACATCTTTTGCAATTAATGCGTTGCATCCTTAACAGGCCAGTGTCAATGGTTTCTAGGATTTTGGGTTCAAGAATTTGTACCACTTAAGAGGGGGTTGTTGATGCACTGGTGGCTCACACCTATAATCCTAGTTACTCTGGAGGTTGAGATAGAAGTTAGATATCAGAGGGGGCAGGAAAACCCTTGATTCTCGATCTCCAGTTAATTACCAAAAACAAACAAACAAAACCCAAAGTGGAGCTGTGACTCAAGGGGTAGAATACTAGCCTTGAGCACAAAAACTCAGGAACAGCACAAAACAGGGGCGGGGGGGGGGAGTGGGAATGGTTGTTAATATTTTGCCATAATAACAAAGCATAGCAATATGGTTCTTTTAGCTAAATCAAATTTTATGCTTTTGCTTATAAATTTGGTACATTTTCTTTATTTATTTTTCACATTTTGTAAGGAGTTAGTAAAAAATGTATCACAGCCCATTTTAGGGATCCAGGCTGATAGGGTCATAGCTGTCTTGGTTGAAACCAGCAATTTATTACCAGGTTGTCTTGGCACCTATCCACAAGTCATGGAGATAGTCAGCTGAGCATGTTGTACTGGCTCCTCCACCTGGATTGTTTCTTAACTGATACATGTTAATATTTTCTGAGAAAGCTCAGCCACAGTCTTGCTGACCACAGTCCACTCTAATAAAGCTTTGTATATAAACCCCTTTTTCCTTCCATGAAGTGCAATGATTCCCCTCCCTGGCAGCTTCACAAGACACACTTCTGTCTGTAAGTTCCCAATAAATTGTACCTGGAGCAATCCAAGCTCTGTCTACCTCTGTCTTTGAATTCATGGTTTCTTCCAGGTTTGGCAAGTGGTTCTCCAAGCAAGCCAACTTTTGAAACTACTATCCTAATGATACCCACACTCATGACCTTGTGCAACCATACTGAATGCATGAACTATTAGAACATGATTATATTTTCAAATAGTTTTTATCTAGTCTGGTAGCAATCTAACGATACTGACAACATGGTATAATTCTTACATACCTGCTTATCAGTCCAGGAAGATAAACACAGGGTAGATCCTTATATCAAAAGTCAGACACATGATTCAGAAATTCACATAGACATTGGCAGTAATACTTACAAGTTGTTAGAGACTTTCCTTAATTCTGAACTCTTGTATATTATCTTTCTAGTAATATTGATAATGTAGCCAAAGTGGAAGAGAGGATTTTAAATCTTGTGATTCTTGGTGACCTAGTATCTACATTGAATTGTAGTCAGAGTTCAGGAAACTGAAGAAAATTAAAAAAAAAAATCAAGAAGAAAATAAAGACAAAAAATGAATGATTCTAATCTTTACTTATATCTGCATAGAATCATTGTATATATAGAATGTGATTTCATGTCATACCTTCCCTTCTTGCTATTTGTATTTTTCCTAGTTTCTATTTCACTTGTCATCTGGGAACCCCTATCCATTTCTTGCATTCCCCCTCCTTCTCCTTCTTTCATATGTACAGCACCTTAGCCTTGCTGAAATCTCTAAAATTTATTTCCTACTTTCCATTGATCCAGATTCTTTTCACTAGAGGATAAAGTCTGGATGATACCCTGCAGTTTTGACTCTTTCCTGTTTACCTTTATCTTCATTCTCAGGATTCAGCATCACAAAAAAATTCATGAGAATCCAGCTAGCTAATCTTAAATGCTCTTTAGAAGAAAGAGAATGCCTCCCAGCTCCTCTTTTAGCAGAAGTTAACTTTCTCTATGACTGGGTAGGGAGGGAAGAAAATTGTAGAAGGCTAATAGCATGTTTGTACAAGTTATCCAGATCATAAAATAGATGACATTGAAAGGTGAAACAAAATGAGAAAGACACTTGTTAGTTTAGAGCAAATGGTTATTTTCAGGTCTGGTCAGGAGAAATGATCCCTTCCTATTGTTCTCCCCCATGCACCCTAGAAGTCCTTGCCCAGCACCTGTAACCCAGGCAACTGGCATGCCTAGGGGCAATGGGAGGTCCCCCACACTCTGAGGTCATTTCCTCATCCTCTAAGGTCAGCTCTTCATCAGCTGTGGCCACACCTCTTCCTTGCCCTCCCCTACACAATCTATCTCCTCCTAGAATAAGCTCTTGCTCTGTCTCCATCTATTGCTGGCCTCCCTCTCTCCCTTCCCATCTCCCTCTTCCTTTCCTTCTCCCTCTCCCTGTCCTTCTTCCTTTCCCAATAAACCCTCTTCCTCCTGAACCACCTAGGAGTCCTCTTGCAGCAATCCCCTACAGTTATCTATGTGGAACATTAACTTGCCCTAACAGAAAAGCGATCCTGGAATTCTTGATATTCCTTTCACAAGTACGTGGGTAAAGGAAATCAGAGTCATGGTCTAGTAGATGAAACTTGTTCCTAACATAAAGATTTGTCCCTGTGTTTATTGGACAGGACACTCTATTCTCTGCAAAAGTAACCTGAACCCTTCAGTTCAGAAAGTCCTGGTTTTGTTTTCATTTTGCATATTCCTGTTTGTTTCCTAGTCTATAGACAATGAACATATTTATGAAGGTGTTGAACGTGTGGCTCAGTTGGTAGAGTGCTAGCCAATCAGGTACCAAAGTTTGAGTCCTGGTCTTGGACCTCCCTCCTCCCCCCCAAAAAAAAAGAAAGAAAGAAGGAAGGAAGTAAGGAAAGAAAGGAAGACAGAAAGAAGACATTTATGTAAAGTTATAGAATGTGAATAATTAATACTCAGAGCAAGGCAGGTAACAATGCAGAGTTTATTCTGCAACTCTTTCTAGGCTAATTTGCAATTCTTCTGGAAAGCCAGGGGATTTTAAGGGTATAACAGGTCACAGAGCCACTTCCATTTTATTTATTTCCAGGCCTTCCATGAACAACACCATAGTGGATATTACCAAAACTTTACTCCTGTGATTCTGATGACACAAATACAGATGAGAACACAGGGCTGGGTGATTTCTGAGGTCCCTTCATATACTTTGTTCTTCTCTAAAATTGTTAACCACAAAGCTGCAGGCAAATAGGGTTTATCTCTAAAGTTGGGCAAGATTTTCAATGTAAACAGTGATTGTGATGCAAAAGCAGAAGGAGAAACATGACAAAAATCTTCATTCAAAAAAAATAACAACTACAATGTGTAAATTTTTTTTCTACGAACTGTCTCTGTATAGGATCCTTAATTAAACCACCCTCACAAAACCTTATTCTCTGTTCCTTCTCCATGTGGTAGGTCAGGAGGCTTCTAGGCATGCCTGCCAGTTGTGTTATATTTTAAAGCACTTAGCCTGAAGAACTTTTTGAAGTTTAGCTGGTACTACTTTCCTCATTGACTCATGTTTAGATTACAGAAACAAATGATCAAGCTGAAGCTCATTCTCAAACAAAAAATCCTCTCCTCACAATATAGTGCATAAACGGAGCTGCAGCCTTTGCATTTTTCACCATCTGGCCCACAGTGTGAGATGATATTAGTAGCATGTCAGGGAATTTTCTCCCTCTCCTTTCAAGAAATGAGAGAGAGAGGGAGAGAGGAGAGAGAGAGAATAAAAAAAAATAATCCTAATCTATAGTATGGAGAATATTAAATGAAACATCTGTCTGGCTGAATGAGGAGATGAACTTAGCAGTCTGCAAGCTGCTGGTGTTTGTCAAGTACATGTTTACATTGCTGACGGCTGTAAATTTTCAAGATGGTGACATAAAATTGACTTACTAAAATATCTTATTCAAATCCCTTAAAACACATGTTTCATTTTATTTTATATTTTTGTCACTTTTTCTCCTTTCACGTCCTTATTCTGGATGAAAAGCATTGCCGATTGAGATAGTGAGAGGGTGCTGAGATTTGAGTCAAGCTGAAGTTGCCCAGGAAAGAAAAATTCAGTAATAAAATCTGCCAAGAGCTAGCATGCATGTCTTGTTATTGTAGACCTACAATCGTAGAGGGTAAAAGATACCAAGGAAAGAGATTTTACTTTTACTCCTCTCCTTTGACTGGCTAACTTGTTATTTCTAGGGGCCTTATTTAGATGATGTAAAATCCTACAGTTTTCTCTGACTTCCACATCTAGATTAAATTCCTCTCCCACGGGCTCTCACAATTCCTTGTAATGATCTCCATTTCCTTGTCATCAAGGAAGGGAGGGGAGGAAGAAAGAGAGAGGGATAGTTAATACAATAGAAATTATAAACACCCCTCCTTGACCAGAAGGCAAAATAGAAAAGTTATAGCAGCTGTAGAGTCTGAAGATTGCACATTTTAACAACAACAACAAACTTCCTACTGTTAGAGTCATTGGATATTGTTCATAGGCAGCCATGTTACGAACTGCTCTGCTCCCTCATTCCCTTCTTACCATACTGGATGAAGCCATCAGCCAAAATAAATCCTTCAGTTTCTATGCTTGAGCATTTGACTACAGTGACCAAAAGCAAACATTGTGTCTGTACATGATGAAAACTCCCCCCCCCCCAGAGATGTCTTCTCTTGCTGCTATACCTCTCCCATTGCTATTCACTATCTTGCAATTGCATCACTTCTTGAAGTGACTAAGAGGTACTTTAGAAAAAAAACACTTAAGTACTGCCTGGTGACCATCAACTTCTAAGTGTCCTAACTCACATCTTCCTTAGTCCTTTAGGTCCTGTTCAGATGCCATCCTAGATTTTTTTTTATCATTCCAAGATGATCAATGTTTACGCTTCATGCTCAATAGCTTTGTCAGGTGCTTTGCTTATTTATGTGCATTAATTTCACTGTGGTGTCATGGGCACTTCCCACACGAGGAGGATGCTCCCCACCTCCACAGCAGAAATTCTGCCTTTGTGTGTCTTCTCCCAACACAATGACACATTCTCAATGTGTGTTTGGTGAGCTGAGTTTTTCATGTTCTCTTAGATCATGTTTCCCAATCTTCTTTCAGAAGTAGCTTGCTGTTTGCTTGTTTTTCCATCCAAGAGGCAAACAAGTAGAAAAATAAATTCAGGATTGCTATAGATAGAAGGTTGCCTAAAATGATAGCAGGAATAGGATAAATTATAAATAAATTAAGGTAATTCATCCACCCACTTAGGTTTAATTTCTTATATTCTGCTAAAGTGATGCTAGTAGCAAGCATGAATCTAAGAGATGCAATGAAAGGAATGGAAGGCCAATGATCACAACTAATATTTATATCTACTATAGCTTTTCAATAATGTTTCCAAAAACTACTACTTAAAGTAATGGCTTGGTCTATTCATGTATGTATAGATGCATGAAAATCCTATATCTTCCCAACAGAGGTATTCAGAGAAAGGCAGAGTAACCAGACTGTACATTAACTTGTTGCTAGCTTTAGTAAGAATGCATGTGTCTCATTACTTGTCAATAACTTGTTGAGATGGAATACAGTCACTTCCATATATGTTACACAAAGTCTTACAGGTTTAAAACACTTACATCATGAACACTCAGGGACAGCCAAGATTTAACTGACAGGGACTATTTTAGGACTCTCACTCCTGCTTCAATCCGAGTGGTTAACCGTTGTTTGTTTTTCTTCTCTGAAAGAAAAAAAATGGTATGTATGAACTAAACAGAATCAGATCTCAACTGAGACAAACATTTATGGATGAGAATATTGAGAGCTGGATAGCTGAAGTGTAGAAAAATTTACAGCTGAAAAACATCTCAATTCAAATCTTAAGACGGCCACTTGGCAAATGGCCACCTTAGCTGCTAGAACAAAATAGTGTAAACTATAATCAGTGTGCTTATTGCTTATAGTAGTGGAGGCTTGAAGTGGCTGGAAGGTGGATGTGTTGAGGGCTTCTTTCTGAATCGTAGATGGCCCCTTCTTGCTGTGTCCTCCTGTGGCAGAGAGGATTTTCCCCTCTCAGGGGACTTCACCCTCAGGGCCTCATCACTCCCTCAGGCCCTACCTCCTACAACCACCATGATGGACATTAGCTCTCTGCATATTAATTTTTAGGGGAAGCAAATCTTCAGACCATTTAATTGGGCAAATGACCTTGGAAAAATTGCTCAAATGTTTGGCACTACAGGTTTTTCATCTGGCTAAGGGTTTCTCTGAAGGGATTAAGGGAAGCAATGCGAATAAAGCTCTTACCACAATGAAATACTAGCATGTATGGAATAATATTGTGTCATATTTTGGAATTTTTAAAAATAAATATGTTTTATGAGCTCTGTCACAAAGAAAGTAACTGTGTGCAATGCTAGCTATGTTAATATGTGTCCCTTTAATAACCATTTTAGTACTGTTATGTATCATATGAAATAATGGTAGAAACCTCACATACACACAGTAAATTTCACTTAAAACAACAACTGAGAACAAAAATAGTAGTAGTAGTGTCAGTAATAGCAGCAGCAGTTCAATTAGGATGCAGGTCCTTCTAATTTCTATGGCCAGCTTTTTTGTTTTGTATTGTTTTGTTTTGTTTATTTATTGCTATTTTTTCTTTTAAAATTTATTATGAAGGTGAGGTACAGAGGGGTTACAGTTACATAAATAAGGTAATGAGTACATTCTTGCTGAACTTGTTACCCCTCCCTCATTTTTCTTCCACTTTTCTGTCCCTCTGAACCCCCATCCCCCAAGTTGTAAAGACCCTTTCCAACATATTGTCTTATGAGTATCACTGTTGCATTGGTTCCCCCTTTGTCCTTTGTCTCACCATTTTGTTGTTCCCCTTCCTTTCCTTAATTCAGATAAATGTATATACAATACCCAAGGTACCAAAATCAAATACAGTGACAACAGGGGATATACAAAAGGGGGGAAATACAAAAGAAACAAGAAATCAAATAGCACATTAAAAACAACAACAAAGAAAAACCTCTTGTGTCCATATCTTGGAGTTCATTTTATATGGTCATATGTACATAGTTATTGAGTGGAGAGCCCTTACATGTCTGTCTTATACACACTTTTTGAAGTGATTCCATGCAACTAGGTCAGCATCATGCCTTTTTACAGGATTGCAACTTAATATTTGAGGGAAATGAATCTGTTCTTAGGAGAGTTTAGGTTTGGAAAGAGTTATTTCAAAGCTCCCCAATTTATACTCAATTTGCTTTTGGATTGTGAATATGATTATCATTTCAGTTTAATAAGAGATGCCTAGTATTCACAAAGTGGATAAAGTTTGTCATTTAGGCAGAGTGCTTTAGAAATCTCATCAAGAGATATTATTTATACCATCTTCAAGGCTTAAAAATGCTTTATATATAGCATTTAAAAACAAAATATATTTGGAGAAATTATTTTGATAACTTGAATGTAATACACATATGTATATGTGCATATATAGACATACACACATTATATACATATATGTATATATCAATATATAAGCATATTTATATATTTGTATGTATACTATATGAATAAATATGTATATGAACACATAAATATACAACATTTCCTTCTCCCAAGAAGTGAAAAAGTTCACAAATTTATTGAGTTTATATACAGTAGTAATAAAATTGGTAAAATTAAGTTTTAGTTGTATTATTAAGTTTTAATTGGTATAACTAAATTATTTTTACACAAATTTGAAACTAATTTATAAGGCATCAAAATATTTTTAGTTATATTGATTTGAATGAGTATTACAGGAGTAATACTTTGCATATAAAATCTATTATTTTCACTAGAAATTTAAGGTAAAGGAAAGATGAATTTTTCTATGATCTTACTAAAAGATATTCTTGTTTTCTGTAACTATGAATGTCTGAAGTAGCTAAGAAAATCGAGAGCTTTTTTCAATGTCAGCTTTTGAGTTCAAATCGTCATTTTCTGACTCAGTTATTTTATATGCAATATGGTATTATTTAGTCTGATGATTTGAGAGAGACTGATAAAAATTTATTTTCAAGAGCTTTGTCAGAATTGATCATGACGAACATACATGAGTCAATTTCATTTCTGGTGGTGAGATTTATTTATACATCCACAAATGCAAACTTACAGAAACAGAGAGAAGAACAATGGCTACTAGGAGTTGGGTGAGGGTGATGGAGGTGTTGGTCGTAGGGGACACACTTTCAGCAGCAAGACGAAAAAGTTCTGAAGTTTCATGTGAATCATGATGACTATAGTTGACAGTAATAATGTATAACTGATAGTTGATAAAAGGGGAGATTCTTACCCCAAAACTAAATAAAATTAAAAAAAATCTGTAAGAGAATGATGACTATGCAAGTTGATGAAAATATTAATCAGTTTGTGATCATTTCACAATGCATAAAATTTTAATTGTTAATTATATCCAAATAAAGGCAGAAAACATAAAAATGAAAGATTTTAAAACCCCAAATCTTAACAAATTTTCAACCAGTAACAAATAAGTGACCAAACACTTTCTCAGTTTGGATTTAGATTTTGATAAAGTCGATAGGGGCTGACCCTCTGGCAACAAATATTCTTGTGGCAGTAGGAGGAAATATATAAAATAATAGTAGCAAGTAAGAAACATGTGAAAATAAAGCAATAACGGGGTGGATAACTTCATTTCATAAAACCACAATTAATTACAATGAATTAAGCAATTACATTTTGTAAATAAGGAACTTTAATAGCATGTCTATAAAATGCAGGTGAGCATTCTTTTGATCTTTAAATGTATAAAATTATAATTATAAAAACAAAAACTCACAAATGAAAAGGTTAACACATTGAACTTATAAACATTAACAACTTCTCACTTCTAAAAGCTGAAAAGCTAGTGGAAAAAAGTAAAATCCTTTCCACTATTATTGTTATGAAAGTAAGGAGTTATTGTTAAAATATAAATAATAGATAAATCAATGGAGAAATCTTTAGTATAACAAATAAGGACTCATTTGACTAACAATAAGACAAAACTACTTCATAATCAAGATATGAAAGCTAAAGTAACTTCAGATGCAGTGAAAACATTAAAAGTATACAGTGCTGGTGAGGCTGTAGTGAAACAGGTAAAACAAATAAAAATAAAAAAGGAACCCAGTAACTATCAAGGACCATAAAGGACCATAGAGAAAGCATGGCAACATTTAATTCTATTTATAGGATTCATAGGGACTTTATCTTCTTCATGCACTTTTTATATTTTCAGATGTGTTCTACAGAACATCTTCTTATCAGGAAGATCAATAAGATCATAAGAAGAGGAAATGAAAAAAAATGTAGTAGGAGAACCACAGGACACCAGAAGGAGAATTTTCTTGACAGATCTTTTCCTATGTATTGAATCACAATCTATTTTCTTCACACGTCAGTATAAGGAAAACAGGAGTACAATTTCTAAGGAAAAAAGTAATGCTTAGCCAAGAAATAGCACTTTGAAAAGTAATTAACAGAACAAAGATCATAGCATATCCCTTGGAGCTAATTCCATGGATTATTCCTGAACATGCGCCTATACATCATCTAAGAAGTCATTCTGAAGAAGAGGTACTGAGGGAAATCTCATTGTCTCATTGTAGCTCTGTTTTTCTCATTCCCACTTCAAGTTTTCTGGAAAGATATTCAGGCAGCTTCTCTGGCACACAGAATCTAGAGACCTGGAAAAATCAGCCCTTTGTTAGGGTGTGTGTGTTAATGATAATTATGATTTATTATTTTCATTTTTTAAAACCATTCTACCGCAAAGATATTAACCTCAGGAGCCAGTATGTCGTTGATGTTTTGTCAGATCAGCATGGTCTGGATTTCCTGATCCTTCAGTTTAAATAGATCAGCCAGAAACAAATCTTTGGACTTAGCTCCTGCCTGGATTTAGATACAGTACAACACACACACGCACCTGTTTGTTTGCTTTTACTACATTGAAGAGAATTTTGGTTTTGTTATGTTTTAGGATTAATTAGTACTGCTATGGTAATTAAATATAGAAATACTTTGTGCCCAGGACTAGATATAACTTTACAGTTAAGTATTGATTTGGTTTCTGTAGAGCTTAACCCATCTGTAATACAAATATAAACAAATACAAAGGTTTGGTCTAATGTACTGTCATTGGACAGTATTGAGCAGCAGTTAAAGTGGTAATAGCCAGGTTTTCTGCAGTAAGAGAGGGAAAAAGAGCTCAGCATAGAAGCAGGCTTACTGTGTAGTAATGCTGAATGCAACAGGGCCAAGTGGCAATTTAGAGTTAAGGAGCAGGGGAAGGAATTAGTGGAGAGAAAATTACTAGGGGAAACAACTGGGGTTTAGTCAAGCCAGATAAGATAGACAGGTAAGAAGCCTGATGAGTTATTAAGAGTGATTGGGTATATAGGATTTGAGAGTTCTTAAACTTGTGAGACTATGCCCAGACAGGCCTTAGGGATCGCTCAGACACCAGCATAGTCAAGCAAAAACTCTTTATCAGTACTCAGGAACTTAAATCAAGATCTCTGAAGAGCTAAAAAACGTAAAAACATTTAAACAAACTATTGCCTTAATATTCATTAGAATGCACTAAATAATACATACTTATATTACTAAACAATAAAACAGTGATATCATATGATAGGAATATGTACTACAAACACAAAGAATCAGCAAGCTAAAATATCTGTTTGTATTGCAGAACTTCTAAGATTGAGATTTTAACGTATTCGAGTGGGATATGATCCAGCAATCCCTCTACTGGATTTGTATGCAAAGTAAATGAACTCAGGCCAGCCAGGGGCAAAAACTTGAGACCCTATTTGAAAAAAGGCTAAAGCGAAAAAAAGCACAAAGGACTAGGAGCATGGCTCAAATGGTAGAGCCTCTGCCTGGCAAGTAAGCTCCTGAGTTCAAACCTAAGAATGCCCACCTTCAAAATAAGAGTAGAGATAAATTCTTTCCTCTATACAAGGTATAAAGAATTTCCAAGTTCAACAGAATAACTACACAATAAATGTGTACTAATGATTTTTGTTCAAAAACAAACATGAGGTACGTAAGTATAAGTTGATACATATTTATGGTTTTTCAAATACAATATTCTTAGTCATTTTAGTAATAAAATAATGCAAGTATATGTATTTTGCAATTATTGAGTACATATTTTGAAGTTAGTTGTCTATAAACAAATAGACACAATGTGACTAAAATAGAATAGTAAACTCTTAAAGGAAAAACATTGAACTTTTTGAGTCCTCTTATCAGCTATAATTTTCAAATTACTGCATGTAGATAAGGCCTGTGATAGTTGCTCTTCTGCAAGAAATGTATCTCCAGCAGATTGCACACATGATATTAGAAGGCTAATATTTTACTGAAAGTATAGTTACCTTAGAAGGCTCCAATCAAGGAGTTCTTTCTTTAATAGTTTATCTAAAAGACACATTATGAGAAACTTCTTCCTTGTACAGGAATTTTTCTCCATTGTTTACATAGGTATCACAGAGCGATGTGCTTGATACAGACTGTTTCAGTTGGAAAGAACTCTGCCAAAGAAAACAGACAAGCAGCTGTTTGCATAGTACATATTTTTTTTGTTAAATATGGCTGCACCTGTGTAAACACAAACTTTATTTCCAAGAAATACCCCTGCAGCTGCAAAGGTTTTCAGTCATAGCCACAGCAGTTATTTTTATTATACCATGTAATGTATATAATAGCTTTTGGTCAGTTGTCAACCCCCAAAATCATATAAGAAGGCTCATTTATTTTTAATATAGACATTTTATTGGGTTTTTACTCAAACCTTAATGTGCAGTTGATTTTATGTTCTATTTATACTTCACAACAATTTAATTATGCAAGATGGAATCAATCAGGGAATAAAGCTCTATTTGTGCAAAGCATAGCTTCATTCATTCATTCATTCATGATTCTTTTGTTTTTCCCCAAAGTATGGTTAAGAAATACTGTAAAGATACATTTTTAAAAATAATCTGATTACCACTATTTTACTGTTTGTTTCTATGAGCTCCACTTTTAAAATTTCATGTGTGAATGTGATCATGAAGTATTGATAATTTTGAGGCCTAATAATCATCCACTTTGTAACAAATGGCCATCTTTCCTCCTTTATAAAAGGGACGAGTAATATTCTGTTGTGCATATCTTTAGTCTTCCATTGATGGGCTTGTCTTTTGTTTCAGTTCTTGGGTACTGTGAATAATGATTCATCGAACATGGGAGTCAGAGAAAATGAGTTTATATGAAGGACACAATTTCTTTTATCTTTTGAAACATCTTGTTTACTGAACATCATTATTGAAGATTGTGTCTTTTGTCATTGTTTATATATTCTAATAATTACTTTTGAATATTTTAAAGTCGTTGTACAAAGGAGTTGCCATTCAACAAAGCAGTTTATGAATACAGTGTTTCTTGATCAATGTCACTCTTTTCAACATTCTCACCCATTCCTCCCAAGTCACCCTTCTTTCATGTTTTCTAATTTTTAGGATATGTGTTGAATTATGTTTGCTGTTTAACAAGGCAGCTTATGTATATAATGCATCTTCATCCTTGCCATTCATTCAACATCTTCACCCCCCTGCTTACCCACCTCTTCCCTTATTTTTCTTAATTCTGTGGTATATGCTATTAATTCTTGACTGCATTCCCCCACTTCCCCCCCTTCATTCCACTACCCTTCTTCCCCTGGGCCCATACCCCCTTAACAAGTACCTATTTCCTGGTGTATATTTTGTTGGGCTTTGACTTAGTCTTTCAAAAGAATAATACTATTTGAGCTCTCCAAAGAGTCTATTACACTTCAGTTAATTCATTTGTAACCAGTGGCTTACCACCCAGTGTGTTTACTTGTAGACTTTTAGGCACATTCTAGCTACCACAAATGAGGGAAACCATGCACCTGTGTTTCTCTGGGTCTGGCTTACTTCACTTAATGTATATTTTTCCAAGTCTTTCCATTTCCTTGTGAATGTTACAATAGCATTCTTTCTGATGGGTGAGTAGAATTCCATTGTGATTATATACACTTGATTTTCTTGATCTATTTGTCCATTGACAATGTGTTGATTCCACATCTTGGCTATGGTAAATAGTGCTGCAATGAACATGGTTGTGCTGGTGGCTTTATTGTAGCCTTGTTTGTGCACTATTGGATAAATCCCCGGGAGTGGAAGTGCAGAGACATAGATAGGGTAGTTCTATGTTTAGTTTTTTGAGGTAGTTTTATGTTTAGTTCCTCAGAGTGGTTGAATAAGCTTACACTCCCACCAACAGTGTAATAAAGTTCACTTTTGGCCACATCCTTGACAACATTCATTTTTGTTAGTTTTCTCCATAATAGCTGTGCCAACTGTGATGAGGTAGAATATCAATGTTGTCTTAATTTGCATTTCCTTCATGACCAGAGATGTGGAACCTTTCTTCTTGTGTCTATTTTTCTCATTTTTTTACCTTTGCTAGTCTTGGTGAATTTCAGTTGGCTGGAAATGTGAGGATTTATTTCTTTATTCTTTACCATTGGTCTATGTGTCTGATTAGACTATAGTGTTTTGAGTACTTGTAGCAGTATATGTTTTGAAGTCAGGAAGTGTGATGCTACAGGAGCAATTATAATTCTATACAACTTTTAAGATAAAACGCCACTGGGATTTTAACTCTACATTAAATCTACATTAGCCAACTTTGGGCAGTATATATTTTAATAATATTTCTTTGATTTGTGAGTATGAATATCTAGTTTCATTCCCTCTAAATAATTGTTTAATACGTCTTAAATAATTGGATATTTTTCAGTTTATAGAACTTTCACATCCATGGTAAACTTATTCCTGAATATTTTATTTTTAAAGAAAATATTGTAAATGGAACTTCTTTCTTTTCTTTTTTTCTTTTTTAATGCCAGTCCTGGGGCTTGAACTCAGAGCTGCTTTTGTTCCAGGATATCACTATACCATTTGAGCCACAGTTCCATTTCTAACTTTTCTGGTGATTAATTACAGAGTCTCTGGGACTTTCCTGCCTGGGCTTCCTTCTAATCATGATCCTCAGATCTCAACCTCCTGAGTATTACAGGGAATTCAAGGGCCCCTGGTACCTGGCTCTGTTTTCATAATTTCTTTTTTTTCCCCTTTGGTAGTCCATTGTTAGTGTTTAGAAATACAACCCATTTTGCATTTTGTGTTGTATCCTTTCACTTTCTCAAATTATTAGTTTAAATAGTTTTTTTGTGAATCTATTAGGTTTTCTTAATATAAGTTTATACCATCTGTAAGCAGAAAATCAACTTTTGATTCTTATGTGTTTCTTAAGTTCCTTTTTCTTGCCTAATCACTCTGTTTAGGACTTTTAATACTATGTTGAATAATTTCAATGGGAATAGGCATCCTTGCCTTGTTCCTTATTTTAGGAGAAAAGCTTTATCCTGGTGAACATGATCATTAGGATTGGCTTGTCATAGATGACCTTTTAAATATTGAAATGTATTTCCTTCTGTACTTAATTTGTTAAGCGTGTTATCATGAAAATCTGTAAAACTTTATCAAATGCAACTTTTCTCTATCTGTTGAGATGATCATGTAATTTTTACCCTTTATCCTGTTGATGTGGTGCAGCACTCTGATTGATTTGCACATAGTGAGCTGTCTTTACATACTAAGGACAAATCCTTTTGTATTATGGTACCTGATATTTTTAATATGGTGTTGAATTTAATTTGATAGTATTTTTTAGATTGTTTGCACCTGTATTTATTATAGACATTAGCTCATAATTTTTGTCGGGCATTGGTATAAGGGTTATAGAGGCTTTTAAAAATAGATTTGGAGGTATTTCTCTTCTTTAAATTGTTGAAGAATTTCCAAATTATTTATATTAGCTTTTCTTTGAATATTTTGTAAAATTCACCAGTGAAACCATGTGGACTTTTGGGTTTATTTTGATTATTGACTCAATCTTATTCATTTTTCTGGTCAGACTTTTAAAAATATTTCTTTATGATTTAGTTTTAATGAATAAGTCTAGTAATTTATCCATCCTTTCTTGGTTATACAATTTGTTCATGTTTAATTGTGATAATAATCTCTCTATTTTTTATGTATTAGTATGGGGCTTGAACTTAGGGCCTCCCACTCTTACTTGGCTTTTTTGCACATGTCTGCAGCTCTAACCTTTGAGGTATTATTCTACTTTCTAGCTTTTTGATGGTTAATTAGAGATGGGTCCTGTGGTTGTGTCTGCTTAAGCTGGCTTTGTACCTAGATCTTCAGATCTCAGCCTCCTGAATAGCTAAGATTATACGCACGAGCAACTGACACGTAATTCAGATTGTATGGTTGTTATTTTTAAGTTAGTAGTGCTGGGAATTGAACTCAGGGCCTTAACATGTTAGTCAAGCATTCCACTCCTGAGCTATAATCTTTGTTTTACTTTACTATACCCACTGTTTTACTTTTGTATCAGTTGAAATGTTCCCTCTTTCACTTGTAATTTCATTGGTTTCTTTCTTTCTTTTTTTTACTCTAGATAACAGTTAATTTTTTTTCCAAGGCAGGGGCTTGAACTCTGGGCTTGGATGCTGTTGCTGAGCTCTATTAGCATAAGGCTAGCACTCTACCACTTGAGCCACAACATCACTTCTGGCTTTTTCTGTGATGAATCGGAGATAAGAGTTTCCAGGGCATTCCTTTTTGGGCTAGCTTTAAATTGCAATTCTCAGATCTCAGCCTCCTCAGTAGCTAGGATTATAGACATGAGCTACCCACCTTGGCTCTTGTTAATTTTATGTACTTTTTATGGTTACTTTTTTTATAATATATTTTATTATAAATATACTGTACAGATGGGTTACAGTTACACGAGTAAGGTAATGAGTACAATTCTTATCAAGCATTGTTACCCCTTCCTTTGTTTTTCCCCTACTATCCATCCCTTCCCTCCCCAACTCTTAATTTGACTGACATTCTCTATTATCTTTCTAATCTTTATTTCATTTATTTCTGTTTTTATAATTGTTATTTCATTTCTTCTGTTAATAGAAGTGCTGCATGCTTTCTTTTTTCTAGTTCCTTACAGTGTAAAGTTGTTTCTCTTAGATCTTTAGCTTTTATTGGTGTAGGCATTTATCATGATACATTTTCCTCTTAAGATATTTAGTTTTTATATATCTCCTACGTATATATCTCCTAAAAATTTTCTTACATTGCATTTTCATTTCCACTTGTCTCAAAGTATTTTTAAATTACTCTTTTGATTTCTTTTACCCATGTGTGTTCAAGGAATGGTTGTTTAATTTCCTTGTATTTGTAATGGATATCTTACATTCATGCTATTAGGGTTAAACTTATATGTTTTTAATCTTCCTAAATTTAAGATCTTTTTTGTGGCACAACATATGATGTTCTGCAGAATATTTTATGTATTTACTTGAGAATGACATATATTATGCTTCCATCAGATGGAAGATCCATTTGTTAGATCCATTTGGTCAACAGTGTTATCAAGTCTGTTTCTTTATTAATTTTGTCTGAATGATGCATTGATAATTAAAAGTGGCTAGTTGTAGGCTTGATTATTGTATTGCTGGCTTTTTTCCTTTTATTTGTGTTAATATTTCCTTTATATATTTTGATTCTTTGAAGTTGGGTATATATCCTCTTCTTATAGTCTCTGGATAGATTAGTTACCATATCATTCTTTTTTTTTGGGGGGGGGTTCCGGTCGTGGGGCCTGAACTCTGGGCCTGGGTGCTGTCCCTCAGCTCTTCAGCTCAAGGCTAGTGTTCTACCACTTGAGTCATAGTGCCACTTCCGGCTTTTTTCTTTTTGCTTATGTGGTGCTGAGGAATGGAACCCAGGGCCTCAGGCATGCAAGGCAAGCAAGCGCTCTACCACTGAGCCACCTTCCCAGCCCCAAAACATACTTTTTGTTTGTTTGTTTTGGTTGGTCGTGGGGCTTGAACTATGGGCTTTGGCGCTGTCCCTCAGCTCTTCAGCTCAAGGCAAACGTTGTACTGCTTGAGCCACAGCGCCACTTCCGTTACCATATCATTCTATAATGACCTTTTTTGTCTTGTGAGGTTTTGATTTGGATTTGACTTTATTTGATGTAAGTTGCTATTGTTGTAGAATATACTTTTCCATGCATTGACTCTCAGTTTAAGATTGTCTTGAAAATCTAGTCTTAGATAAATAATAATAGGATTAAAAATCACTTTAGTCACCCTATATCTTTTGATCAAAGAATTTAACACATTTTCATTTAATGTTTTTACTGGTAAATAAGATTGTGAAGCAGAACGCTAGTGGCTCACACCTGTAATCCTAGCTGAGTGAAATCTGAGGATAGTAGTTCAAAGCCAGCGGGGACAGAAAAGTCCATGAGACTTTTATCTCCAATTAACCACCAGAAAACTGGAAGTGGTACTGTAGCTCAAGTGGTAGAGTGCTAGCCTTGAGCTGAAGAGATGAGGGACAGCGCTCAAGCCCAGAGTTCAAGCCCCACGACCAAAAAAAAAAGAAAAAAGAAAAAGTAAAGAAAAAAAATTGTGAAAATTTCAGCCATAATTTCTTTATATAATCTCTAGTCTTAATTTCTCCTTATGCTATTCTCATGATGTATATATTGATTTGCTTGTTGACATCCAAGGAATCTTGTCAGATTTCTTTGCTCACATTAATTTAGTTTTAATTTTAAAGATTGTGTCTTTCTGTTTAGTTTACTGTTCAAACTCTATTGCACATTTTCATTCTATTCATTGAGTTGTTTCAAATTCTTCATTTGAAACCCATAGATCTCCACTTATTTGAGATTGAAGAATGATTGTGTTTATATGGTAATTTTGTATCAGCAACTATAAAAAGCAAGAGTGATACTCTCATTTAAGTGACTCCAGAGGGCTAGCCTAGAGCAAAAAATCTAAGAGACAGGCCCAAAGCAATGAATTCAAGCTTTACTATCAGGGCTAAGTATATAAATGAATGTATGAATGAATGGAGAAACAAATGCAGCATAGAGTCATTTTCTTCTGAGCCAGGTAATTAGTGAGATTGGAAATAATGTTTGGTTTGCTTATTTATGCTTATTATTTAAATATAAATCAATAAGTAAAGATTTAAAGAATTTTGTAATGATTATCAATATATACATCTAAACAAGAATATATAAATTATTGCCACTATAATATATATTACCATATATATTTATTGCAATAAATTTTGGGATATGAAGATTGTTAACATGAAGAATTCCTATTATCAATCATTCTTGTATGTTTGAAAGAAATCTGAAATGTATATTTAAAAAGATAAAACAGTAAATTGACTTTTTCTTATAAAAATACTCATAGAGCTCATGAACATAGGCTAAAGCTTGAATTGTAAACATATCATCATTTCTAGACCTACAGCCCTTTCCCTTTGATCATCATAGATTTTTCTCATATTTAACTGTGTGTGTGGTACCATATGACATCATATTCTTTTGAAAAAAGGACTTAACCAAGTAATAACAATACTCAACTATTTCTATGATATAAACATAAATATTCCTGGTATTATAAAAATATCATGCAAAATATATTATTCAAATAAACTTATGTTTATTCTAACAATATATCATCATATCTAACATTATATCTAATACTATATCATTCATAGATTGAAGCTCTGTGTTAAAACCTGAGATCAGTGCATAAATTATTCACTGAAAATTAAAGAGACATTTCCTATTCTCAACAAAATAGCAGAATTCTTGACATAAAAACTTTACCTATACCTACCAAAACATAGATTATCTAGAAGTTATTATTAAAGACATGTCATATTTTATATATTTACTACTAGGGGTTTTTTGGTAAGCAGAATTAACAACCTTGTTCTCAGGCACAAAGGGAAACAAGCAAACTCCTGAGAGGACAATCCTTGGTCATTCATAAATGATTACTGGTGGAAATGTACTCTTGGCTCTCATGGATGGGAAGATCATTGCTGGCTCTGGAGTATGCATTTCTCTGTCATTTGTTGGCTCCACTAGCACACTCTAAAATCAGATTTCCCAATAGGGAGGCTGTCTCAGCCTGTGTGGGGGTCAAGAAAAACCTTTCTGTGATGAGAGCATGCCCATATGGTTAAGTGTGATACTCAACATCTTGTCTTGTGATGCTCACATTAGTTTCTCTGTTAGCCTTTTCCACATTGATTACAGCTAACCATCCATTCATACCCAGTAGTTTTTCATTATTCCCTCTGAGATTTTTTTCTCCATTTCCAGATGTTCTTCTGTGTCTTCAGTGTTTTCTGTTATTTTTCATTTTTATGTACTTTCATTTCACTCTGGCAGGGTATTTCATGGACATCTATAATGGAGTGATTATATTCCCTGGGGGTGGAAGGGATATGCAAGAAAAAATTCATTAATGTATAAAAGAAAGCATCAGTGATATTATTCAGATTTATTTGGCTTCATCCTTAGATTTCATATGAATATGTCTTATAATAGTTGTGATATGCTAGTTTGAGATGAATGCAAATAATTTATAAGCAAATATTCATAGATGGTGAATGTTTACTATCATTTATTTTAATGGTATATATCACTAAAATATTTTGATAACATTGCTTATATTTCATGTGTTTTCATAAATCTGTATTTCATGAATTTTTTTGCATTCCTCACACTAACTTCATGTTTATTGTTCCCACAAGCTTGAAAAATTTGATTAACAAAATAAGTACTCTAAACACCTAGTATTTCCAAGTATTTTATTGAAAGTTTTAAACAGTTTCAAGTATTTTTCATGTTCAAAATATAAGCATTTATTATTATTATTATTGGTTTGATTCTAATGAATTTCAAATACATTAACTGTGAATGTAATCAAGAATGTCCAAAATTGCCCTATACTAACTTTTTATACCTGTGTAACAGCAATAATTTTCTGGTATGATTTCTGTGTGCCATCCAATAACTATCCATCATTTAGCTCTTCTCTTTTCTACCTGCCTCCATCTCAAGAATGAATGATCATATATTTGCTACTGTATTTTCTTAGCACTGGCAATCTTTGTGTCATACATACCAAATGCCTTGAAGTTTTTGCTCTTCCAAAAACATCTTCAGAAATATGTGTATATTTTTCTATACTTCACAATAACTTAGTTCTGAGTTCTTAGAAATAAATGGTAGAGTAAAATGCAAGTTCAAAGGTGATCTAATTCCAAATTCTGATTTTACCAATACAGAAAATATTCTCATTAGCTATAAGTAAATACTTGGATGCTATGCAAGTATATACAAATGTGATTAACTGAACTACAGCAGAGTCAAGGGAGAACTCAAATAGTGTAATTCCTTAGAAAGCCAAAATCAGTTTAGCGCAACAAAATACTAGGAAGTGAGTATTCCAAAGGAATAGGGTGGGATTGATGGGAAAACAGTAGACAAATGAAGAAGAAAAGAGGCAGGGAATGCAGACAAGAATCTAAAGTATATCCTACAAAATTAAGACAAGTAAGGTGAAGGATGGTGAAAATGTTGAAAGGGGTGAAATTGATCAAGATATAATGAATTCATAAACTGCTTTGTTTAATAACAGCTCTTTTTTTAGAACTACTTAAATATTATTTTTAAAAAATAGGGCACTTATTAAGGATTACATAATTGAGTAATAGGGCTAGAATTTATAATTTAATCCCTTAATTCCTCATATAACATATTTCTACTAAACCAGTTATGGAAAGTTGAACATGTTGAGGATCATTTTTTAGTATTCTGAATCATTCAGTTACATGATTTTTTAAAAAATTTCTTCAACAGCATTAGAAGTTAAAAAGCACCTACTTATCCTAAGTTTTAAAACACACATTTCAAGCTCCATGTTAAGTGAAAGCCATCCTGAGAAAGACAAATACCACATGTATTCTCTTCTATGCAGAATCCAGGCCTTAAAAAATGATGAGTCTCCTCTCTGTCTCTCTCTTCTGTCTCTGTCTTCTCTCTTTCTCAAAAAAATTATATGAATGTTAAACTAGGAGAAAGTTTTGGGGGTGAGAACAAGTGAGAAGAGGGAGGGCAGGATAAAATGTGAATGGAGAAGGGGGAAGAGGTGACTATGATCCAAGTACTTCATATACACGTACAAAAACAATGAAATCCATTAAATCTGTTAATAAAAGTGGGGGTGGAGAGGATAAGAAAGATCAGTAGAGGTAGATGGTGAATCTAATCAAGGTGTATTTATTATATGCAAATGTGGAAATGTTACAGTGAAACTCCTTGGTTCAATGAATACATGGTAAAAATGGTAAAAATCTATAATTAAACTGAACGTTACAATTCTTTGGAAGAACTGGATTGAAACACACTATACACATGAAAGATTTCAAATCTAAAACAAACCCAGGTTGTTTAGTGTAATTTTGTTTCAAGTGAATCCCTATGTTCATTGCAAGTCAATTTGAGAATCCAGAGCTCTTCAATATTACTGTCATTTGTCTGCACAGACTAATGTGAACCTAGAAAAGGAGAGCAATAAAATGGGAAAGAGAGAGCGTGTGTTCTTCTCCCCAGGGGTGTTTACAAACATTTTTAGCCCCGAAAGAAGGAGATGGATTGTTATTTAGTGAATACTACATTTTCTGTGATAGATATCTTACCATACGAGGATGGTCTTGTTGCTTGTATAATAAAATTGCTTTTAATGGACTCTCAGTCCTCTTTTTTTTTAAAAAAAATAAATTTGCTGGAAATTCAACTTATAGCAAATGCAGTGCCTTTTGTTTTTATAGTTTTAAAAATACAAAGGTATGACCCTGAGCTTGTATTTCAGAAGTTTTAGTTTACCTGATTTATATTGCAATCTGACTATTACAGTAATTTTGGTTTCAATATATAAATGGGAGCCTGTTTCATGCATAAAACTATGTAGCCCAATTTCCAAATACATTACCAACCCATGCTTGATAATTAATTTTTTATTGAACAAAGCCCTAAAATATAAAGCATTAGTTGATTATGTGTAACCCAGTGATGTTAGATGTCCAAGGGCAATTATGATAAAATATTAAAGCAATTTTATATCAAGAAAAGGATAAAAATATACAGCCACATACTTTTGATTCAGTAACTTCAATTTTTTGCACATTAAAAATGCATACCAGAGCTGTCAGCTCAATTGCTTCAAATATGAAGTTATTTTTGAGAAATTCCAGGTTTACTGAAGTGCATCTGAGACACCAGGCGACACAAAAAGTTACTATCATTAAGCCTCCTGTAAGCTAAGGCAAGCTCACAATCCTTTCTTTAATAATAAATTTAGAATCCTTATTAGAAAATGTGCCACGGTGTAGCACTCAGAGATAAACTATGTTGCAGTAGTCTCTTGGAAAAAAATAGAAATAAGTTGCTTAATAAAGTCTAAATCATTCCTTAGGTTAGCTAATAGAAGCACCCGTGGTTATAAAATTAATCAGTCCCTGCTATTACAGCAAATTGGTGAAGATTGTATTGACACATCTTCATCTGCATGTCTCATCAGAGGTGTCCGTGCCATTTAGCTAGGAAACCCTGGAGGCTTCCTCTGCACAGAATCTTATAACACTTCAATTAAGGGACACCAAGCTGCCAACCAGACAGTGGCGCATTTATTTCTTGATGACTCCTTAAGTTGTGCCACAGGCCTATCATTAAGAGAATATTTTTCACAGCAGGTTGCAAAGATCCTTGTGCCATTAAAAGGAATTGAAAAAGCATCAATTTGTTGTTTCTACCTAACACAGATATTTTTCATTGCTGGAACAGCCATTAAAAACAATCTGTTTTATTGCATTCTGAAAAGATCACATGAAGTACACATCATGATTTATTTTAAGGATGACATTAGGATTAAAACCACTGTGAAAATGTAGTATTTGAAATAAATATTTAGGCAAACAGTCTCAGATATACTCTTCTTTTTTTCCACACCAAATTATTAGTAGACATTTATGGCTACATGGAATCAGTTTGAAAATGCTCCTAAGGAATAGCTTTTAGAAGAGAATGGAAAAGCTTGCCTGGAGATGCATGCCTCAGAAGAATGGCATATCTTGAAATTTTAAGTGAAAAAAAATTTTGAACATTAGAGAACTAGAACAAATGCATTGAAAAGATAATGAATCAAAATGCTTCTTTGGGAGAAATTATGTGGGGATCTTTTGGAAGGAAGAGAGTGCAATGCCATTCTTATACTGTAGATTATTGACTTGGGATACTATTCTTTTTCAGAAACTGGAATGATAAATAATGGGCAATTCTAGTGATTTGCTTACATTATGGAAGTTGCTGACGATGGTGCCTATCTGTCCCTGAAGTAGGAACAGTGATTTATTTTGAAACTTGTTTTCTCAGTACAAAAGTTGGTCACTGTTTTGACAGCTTACAGCAACAATAAGTAGAAACAAGAAAACATTTTATCTAAGAGGTTTCTTAAGGCTTGCTGCTTAGAATTTTTTTTGGATTTTTTTATAAATTGTTTTGGACACTATCTTTAAGGAAAAAAATTTCTTTTTCGTTGCACTAAGAGTTGTGCAGTATTTTCAGCTCATTTTCGCCTTCTCCAAAGTAAAAACTTCATAAAATTAGGAAGACTTGGTTGTGTTTCCATTCTTGTGCAAAATGTAGGGTGTCTCATTTGGAAACTGTTCCCACTGTGACCTTCCAGGACCTCAACATAAAAATAGTTTAATAATACAGAATGGGAACATAGAACATGAATTGTAGCAGACTATGTGGCATACCATGGATGCACCTTTCAGAATTCATTTATACTAATGTTAGCAGAGATGGTGGCAGGCACTGCTCACTTAAAATTCCTTTCTGAGAATGATCTTGAGCAGGAGACAACACATATGACTAAATGAACTGGTTCTGCCTGGACATAGGCCACCTCCAATGAGCAGCCTATGAGAGAGGGGCTTTAGAGGCCCTGGCCCCTTACTGCAGAGGGCCAAAAGTTCACTCTGAAAGGCAAACCCTGCTCTGGAGTTCCACCTGTGCTCTGGAGTTCCACCTGTGGTGCTAAGTTCTTTGTAGAGCACATCAAAATCGAAAGCCTCTTTCTGCTCAGCCTGACATCTTTCCTTATACTTTGGATATTGACCTTAAGGAACAATAAACTTCCTACATGCAAATCCCCATCTCAAGTCTGCTTCTGAAGAACCAACCTAAGATGTTAAGCAACCTGTTTAACATATGAGATTTGGTTAGTGAGTCTGAACAGCTTATGCATATGGGAGTAAAAATTTGAACATTATGAAAATCACAAGTGCACCTGTTTAAGAGAGAGAGAACTAAGGAACTAGTTTGCAGGGAATATGTCCATGTTATGAATATAACTCTGCTTCTGCACTATACTTGCACTGGGACTTGGCACAATCCTGTGCATTAGAAAACTGTCTTGGAAGGAATATGTAAAAGCAACTGACAGCACCCTCATTGTAGCTGAAACCACAGGTACATCATATTGCAGCTATGACTTAGGGCACAGAAGTGTGGAACAGAAGAGTGTTGAACTAAAGATCTGGGATTATTAGTTTTGAGGGTGCAGTGTTGGATCTAAGCAGGCTCTAATTTAAAGTGTAAAATAAGGGGAAACACCCTTTTCTGTATATTTAAACATACACTAAAGCTTATATTCATGACATAGAATTATTCCCTAATAGGAGTCCTTATTTTTCTTCGTTTCCTTATTGTTTTCTTTGTTATCTCTTCTATGAATAATGGAACATGTATTAACTTGGCAATTTAAACTCTCCAGGCCTCAATTTTCTCCTGGGTAATGAGGGGATAAGAATGTATTTCACAGGATCATTTTCTATCTATTCACTAATTCATTCACTCATTAAACAAATATCTTTTGAATACCTTCTATGTGTTAGTCATTACTATACTAAGAGGTATTAATTTAATGGAGAGTAAAAATAAAAAATGAAAATAAAGACTTGAATTAGCAAAAATAATTATCAATCCTTGATATAATAGATCTGATGAGGCTAGCTATTGGTCAAATAATCATAAAAATACAAAATATGTTGTCAGTGCCCAAAAGACAAAACAAAAACAAAACAACAATTAGCAAACCTTCCTAGTTCTCACACAGGCTTAAGAAGAGAATATATCATCTAGACCTGCAGGTCTGTAAAGGACTCATGTCAACTCCATGCTGACCTGAAGGATAAGCTACAGTTGGTCAACTGAAGATTTGGAATGGTGGGAAAGCACTATGAATGAAGACCATACGAGGGAGGGGATAGTAGAGCATCTTCTATGGGAAGTGAAGGTCTCAGAACAACATGAAAGAAGGGAGGAAATCCACAAAAAAGTATAACTGGTGAGCTGAGCAGCAACGAGAAGGGATGGGGACACCGAGGCTTTGTTGTCCACAGGAGGAGGAAGCAATGGGAAGTCTTCAAAAGATTTTAAACTGGTGAGGTAAAGGGGTGAGACATGTTTCTAGAAAATCACCCTATTAATGTGTGGATCTCCTGAACATGAGAATGTATGAAAAGAAATTAAGTCCTTATTTTGTTCAAAAGCATTCATTGCATTAAGTCATCCATGAACTGGACTTATGTAGTACCTACTTAGTGGATGGAATTTGGTGGAATTCCCTTTTATTATCTGTCCTTCACATATTTTTTCCTTTCTACTCTCCATAATTTCCTTCTTAATCACTTATGGTTCTTACCTCCTAAGGAAATTTCATTAAGAGAATAAAACCATGTTATTCATAACCAATGGCTTTTCTGTCATGCTCCTGGGTAATTTGTGTTAGTGAAAAAGGCACATATGGACACAGCTATTCTGCTCAGGATTTATAGGGCATCAGGGAAAAAAACCAACAACATGGTCTTCATGGTGGTGTTAGAAGTGAAGAGAGAGAGGTTAGGAATCATTTAGCAGATAAATTTATGTGTAAGTAAGAAATAAAGGCCATAAATATGATAACAATTTTGGTATGGTATGCTTACATAATACAAATTTTAATTTTTATAATTACATAATGAATTTGAAATACTTTGACGAATCAAAATATTTTAAACAAAAATAAACAGTAACGCATTTTGATTTTGGACAGAAATAGGGTAGACTCAAAGACATTCCTAGGCACTATAGATTTGGGAATCACCCTCTGATTCTTTATGGATATATTCAAGAAATTTTCATTTTGGAGTATTACATTTGGGTTTATTAATAATTATATCCCTATTTGTATTTTGTTTTTTTCAACTTTACAGAGGTACCTTGAGTTGATAATACCTACAATGCATACTTCAATAATCTTGACATATGTACTTCTGAGACCAATGCCACTTTCAAGCTGACATGTAATATGATCCTCCCCCAATTTACTTGTGTACCATTTGTAATTACTTCTTCCCTCCTCTCCCATCTCTAGGCAAGCATAAAAATACTTTATTTTTATTAAATATATATTTTATTGTAAAGATACTGTACAGAGGGGTTACAGTTACATGAGTAAGGTAATGAGTACCTTTCCTATGGAGCATTGTTTCCCTGTCCTTTGAGTTTCCCCTACCATCCCTTTCCTCCCACCTCCCCAACTCCTCACCTACCCCAAAGTTGTAAAGTTAATTTTCAACATAGTGTCTTGTACATCTCATTGTTACAATGGGTCAACCTGTATCCATATTTCAGCATTATGTTATTTCCCTTCCACTTCCCAAATTAGAAAAATGTATATACATGATGCAGGGCACCAGAATCAAATACAGTGAAAACAAGGGTAGCAAGAAAGATAAAATCGCTTGTGTCCCTATTTTGAGGTTCATTTTCACTTAGCATCATCTTATAATGGTCATATGTACATAGTTTTTTTTACCTTTTCTGCTTATCCTAGATGTGTATTAGTTATTGCATATAAGGGAAACCATGGGTACTATGTTTTTTTGGGCCTGGCTTACTTCACTTAATACAATTTTTTCCAAGTCTTTCCATTTTCTGACAAATGGGGAGGTGTCATTCTTTTTGATGTAAGCCTAGAATTCCATTGTGTGTGTGTGTGTGTGTGTGTGTGTGTGTGTATTCTTGGCCAATATTCTTCACCAATTCATCTACTGAGGGGCATCGGGGTTGGTTCCATATCTTAGCTATGGTGAATAATACTGCAATAAACACAGTTGTGCTGGTAGCTTTAGTATGGCCTTGCTTATGATGGTTTGGATCAATGTCCAAAAGTAGGATTGCTGGGTCATAAGGGAGCTCTATGTGTAGTCTTTTCAGGAACCTCAATACTGCTTTCCAGAGTAACTGAACAAGTTTACACTCCCATCAACAATGCAGTAGGCTTCTCTTTTGGCCATATCCCCTTCAGCATCTGTTGTTCTTAGATTCCTTCATTATAGCCATTCTAACTGGGGTGAGGTGGAATCTCAATGTTGTTTTGATTTGCATTTCTTTTATGGCTAGAGAAGTTGAGCGTTTCTTCACGTGTCTATTGGCCAATCTTATTTCCTCTTCAGAGAAGTCTCTCTTTAAGTCTTTAGCCCACTTAATAATTGGGTGGTTGTCTCTTTGAGGATTTGTTTTTGGAGAATTTAATTTTTTGAGTTCTAAGTTTATTTTAGATATTAAACCCATGTCCATTGTATGGCTAGTGAAGATCTTCTCCCAATCGATGGGCTTTCTATTGATCATGCAGAAGCTCCGTAGTTTCATGCAATCCCATTTGTCCTACTTTGATTTGTTGTGGTTCTGGGTTTTATTAAGAAAATTTTAGCCTGTATCAAGGAGCCCTAGAGTTTCTCCTATTCCTTCCTGTAATGTTTTCAGGGTGTCTGCTTTGACTTTGAGGTCTTTGATCCATTTGGAGTTCATTCTGGTACAAGGTAATATATAAGGATCTAGCTTTAGTTTTCTTCGGGTGTTTAACCAATTTTGCCAGCACCAATTACTGAAGAGATTTTCTTTCTTACATTTTATTTTTTAGCTCTCTTTTCAAAGACTAGGTAGCTATAGTTCTGTGGGTTCATTTCTGGGTCTTCAGATCTATTCCATTGGTCCTCGGGTCTGTTCTTGTGCCAGTCCCAAGCTGTTTTGATTACTATGGCTTTGTACTAGAGTTTGAAGTTTGGTATTGATATTCCACCAGCACTGTTCTTTCTGCTAAGGATTGTTTTTACTATTCAGGGTCTTTTATTGTTCCATATGAATATTTGGATTGCTTCTTCTATTTCATTAAAGAATGAGGTTGGGTTATTGATAGGTATCACATTGAATTTGTAGACAGCCTTTGGCAGTATTGCCATTTTCACAATGTTAATCTTCCCAATCCAGGAGCGTGGGAGGTTTTTCAACTTCCTCAGTTCTGCTTTAATTTCTTTTTTCAGGTTTTTAAAGTTTTCATCATAGAGGTCTTCCACTTCTTTAGTTAACTCCTAGGTATTTTATATTTTATGGGGCTATTACAAAAGGAGTTGCTTTCCTGATTTCAGCAACTTTCTTCTCATTATTGGCATTCAGAAAATCATTGATTTTTGAGGGTTAATTTTATACCCTGCTACTTAGCCAAAGTTTCGGATGAGCTCAAGTAACTTGGGACTAGAGTTCATGGGATTCTTTAAGTATATCATGTCATCTGTATAGAAGGAGACTTTTATTTCATCTTTCCCTATTTGGACACCCTTTATATTTGCATTTTGTCTTATTGCTGTAGCTAAGTATTCTAATACTAAATTGAAGAGAAGTGGAAAGAGTAGACATCCTTGTCTCTTTCCTGAATTTAGAGGAAATGGCTTTAGCTTTTTGCCATTAAGCATAATGCTGGCTGTAGGTTTGTCATACAAAGCCTTTATTCTATTGAGGAATGTTCCTTGGATGCCTAGTTTTTCCAGAGCTTTCATCATATAGGGGTGTTGGGTCTTGTCAAATGCTTTGTTTGCATCTGTTGAGATAATAATTTGGTTCTTATCCTTGCTCTTGTTGATGTGATGAATTATATTAATTGATTCACATATATTGAAGTAGCTTTGCATCCCTGAAATAACTCCTGTTTGATCATGGTGTACGATTTTTTGATGAGTTGTTGAAATCAATGAGCCAAAATTTTGTTGAGAAGTTTTGCATCAATGCTCATCAAAGAAATGGGTCTATTGTTCTCCTTCTTTGATGAATCCCTGATGGCTTCATAGAAAGAGTTTGATAGTGAACTTTCACTTTCAATTTCATTGAAGAGTTGAAGAAGTATTGGTGTGAGTTCTGCTTTGAAGGCCTTTAGAATTCAACTGTAAATCCATCAGGACCTGGGATTTTCTTGGGTGGGAGGTTTCTTATTGCTGTTTCTATTTCGATGATTGGTATGGGCCTGTTAAGTTGGTTTAAATCATCTTGGTTTAGTTTGGATATGTCAATATTTGCTAGAAATTCATCCATTTCTTTCAGAGTCTCAAATTTATTAGGATAAAGGTTTGAGAAGTATTCTCTTATAATGTTCTGAATCTTGGTTGTTCTTTGGTGATGTTTCCATTCTTGTCTCTGAGTTTATTTGGGTGTGCTTTCTTCTTTCTCTGATAAGATTTGCTAATTGTCTGTTAATTTCGTTAATTTTTTCAAAGAACCAAGTCTTTGTTTTGTTTATTCTTTCTTTTTTGATGCTAATTCATTTAATTCTGATTTAATTTTAATTATTTTTTCTCTCTATTGGATTGGGGTTTAGCTTGTTGCTCTTTTGCAAGGAGCTCCAGGTATCTCATTAAATTTTTGGTTTCGGATCTCTCCAATTTGTTGATGTAGTAACTCAGAGTTATAAACTTGCCTTTGAGTACTGCCTTTGCTGTGTCCCAGAATAGTTGGTAATTTGTGGGTTAATTTTTGTTGAATATCATGAACATTTGAATTTCATTTCTAATCTCTTCCATGACCCACTGGTGGCTCCCTTAGTTGATCGGTTATAGTTTCATTGGACTCCCTTTCCTTCTGTTGGTCTTCATTCCCTTTGTGGGCTCCATAAATTCCTCCAGCTTTCTGTTTGTGGATTCCATGGATGACTCTATTTATCTTTGTTTATTCTTATCTCACTCATTCAATTCCTCAATTAATCTTTAATTAGCCTCCTCAGGCTCACAAAATTCCTGTATTAATCTTTGGTTAGCCTCATCATGCTCACTCATTTCCCTATCACAGAGTCCTCTGCAGGCTTTTAATCTTTTCATTCAGCATGTTACCAGTAGTGTTAGTGGAGAATTTTGGGAACTCTCCTCTGGATTATTCATTAACTGCTATGTTGCCTGATTATCTTGAGCGGGAGTTGAGATATCTAACTTGCCATTTTTCTTGTGTTTCTCCAGTTTGTTCTGCCTATTTGGGTATGAAAGCAAAGCCAATTCTGTGCTAGAACATTGTTTTAAAGCAAGCATCAACCAGAACCCTGTAGTTGCAGATTGTTTGACTTTGTCAAAATAAGTACAGATACAATCTAGTTCAACAGATACAATCTAGCTCAACAACAAACAACTGGGGTCAATGAACTAAGAAAATCAAAGAAGGAGCCAGCAGATCAGAAGTTAATAGGTTTAGGAAGAATTGTGAGGAGAAAATAAGATAGAGGAATGTGGGGAGGAAAGGGAGAGAGGGAATATAACCAAGACCTAAATGCAGAGAGACAAAAAGGATAGAAGGAAAGGAGAAGAGATAAAAATGAAAAATAAAAAATTTAAAAATAAACACTTAAAATTATATAAGTATAAAAAGTAATACTACAATTAAAGGAGTTAAGACTAAGAGTTTGTGAATTGAGTAACTGAAATCTGAATAAAGTATGCTCACAATGAAGGATAGGGTCTAATAATTGAAGACGAGTATATATCTGGGGATGAACAGAACAGCAATTAATTAAAGCAAAAAAACAAAAAAAAAGAGAAAAGAGTTAAAAGAGAATTTAAAAAAATCCTAAAATAAAAATGATGAAAAAAATAAGCATTTTTAAAAAAATTAGATAGAAAAAAAGTCCTTCAATTTGTGTGTGTGTCGGGGGGGGGGGTTCTTGTGTCTCCCCTCTGTCTCTAACCATTAGTCTCTTGGTGGAGTCTCTGGTTTGCTTGTGGTGTTTGGCTTTTCTGTGGCTTAACTGCTTTCTTAAATCTGTTTGTTTGAGCAAGCAGAAGGAAGCTCTTCCTTACCCGGGACTTTATGACTCCTTGCTCCCAGACTAGTTCAGTGGGAGGGTGATCTGATTTGAATATCACAAAAGAGGGTGATGGCTATTTCCTCTAGCTTGGAGTTGCTGAGCTGGGGCTAAGTTGAAGGTAGTGTTGAGGCCTGCCAGCAATCAGTAGCTTTTTCCTGAGGGGCTAGCTCCTGAGCCACTCTCACAGCCCAGTCTAGAACCATTCTCAGGATTTACATGTATTGAATTTCCAATTGTTTTTTATTTACCCTCCTACAGGTAGGTTTGCTGCCTGTGCTGCAGTGAGGTGGGTTTAACAGTGAAGAAAGTCACTCCTTCATGGGTGGAGCTTCTCGTTTCCCTCAGGTTAGGTTTCTTTGACCTATTATATGGCTCCTATTGTCTTCTTCCAAGGCCTGAGTTATGGGCTAGCTGCTCTGCCCCAGTCTTCATCAGTATCAAAGACGGAGTTCTCTGGTGGTGGAGGAGGGACTACCTTCCCACCACTGCTAGGTGAGAAGGAGTGAGGATGTCTGTGGGGTACTCACATCTTTCCCTTGGTTTCTGGGCCATCCATAGTTTGCAACTGTCTGTGGTCAGCAGGATGAAGTTTTCAGCTCCTTGTCAGTTCTTGCTGGCAGTCAGTAGAGCCTCTGGCTCCTTTATCCTGTGCTCTTTCTGTTGAAATGTGTTGATAGGGTGGCTGCCACAGACACTGGCGAGTACTTGAATCTGTCTCCTTATCCAAGCTGCCTGTATTTTTCCCGTCTGGCCAAACTCTCTGTACTATGATGACACACTTGGCATGTGACTCTCTAACCTTGGACTTTT
This sequence comes from Dipodomys ordii, assembly GCF_000151885.1. Lineage (NCBI taxonomy): Eukaryota > Metazoa > Chordata > Mammalia > Rodentia > Heteromyidae > Dipodomys > Dipodomys ordii. The sequence continues at coordinate 16,637,956 of NW_012267233.1, forward strand.
CACTGGAACACTAAAACTGGTTTCTACGTGAGAGCTTGTTTAGACCTCAGCTTCTCCTCTGCCATCTTCCTTCTCTCCCTAAGAATGCTTTCTTTACATATGTATTAGTTCGCATCTCATATAATTTTATATAAATACAATATAATTCTGGCTTCTTGTATTCAGCATAATCATCTTGAGATTCATCACTTGGTCATATGTATCATTATGCGACTTTACTATTTATGATTACTGCTTTATGTAAGTATATCATAATTTTATTATAAATACACTAGAATAGTAATGGTCACTTGTTTTCATGTTATTTCTTATAAACACAGCTGTCACGAACACAGTTGTACAAATATAAATCTGGATATAAATAGGTTTTTGTTTCTCTTGGTTAAAAAATTAAGAATTGAATTGTCATTTGAGACAGTAAGTATATATTTGTCTTTAAAAAATTTCCAAAATGATTACAAAAGATTCTTACCATTTTGCATTCTGACTAGCACATAAATGTACTTAGTTTAGCTTTGTCTACGTAAAGTTAAAATATACCTGTAGGTTAAGTACTATTTTCTCCGTGGCATGGGAGGAAACCAACATTGAGAGATGTCAATAAACTATATTTTAAATTTATTTTAAGATGTTAAATTATTGTTGTTATTTTTATGGTCACAGAAGAAATGAGTGGGAAGAATTGGAATTCAAACCTAGGTCTGACAACAGCAGAATAGGTTTTCAGAATGCCTAAGGAAAGCTTTGTATAAATGGAGGACTAAGGTTTACTTTGAATAGATGTGTCCCTCACCCACTCATTTGCTGGCTCCCATTTGACTTGGATAAATGGATAGAGTGGGAAATTATTTTAGTTCAAGTGATGGCTCATTGACCATACAAGGTCAAAGAATAGCTTTATATGGCTGAATGAAATTCAAACTTGTGACCTGCCATCATTTTCAGGCAAGATATATAAGAGCCTTGGATAAACTAACCATCTCCATAATTTAAGAGAGTAGCTCCAATTCTGATGAAATGCTACTTAAATCAGCAACCATAGCCATGCTTTCATTGGTTTAATGGCTTTTTGTTTTTATTGTTGATTTTGTTTCATGGAATAGATAAAGATGCAAAGACTGGAATTGAAAAATAAATAAATATAAAACCAGCTGGGGAAGAAAAGAAGAGGTTAATGCACCTGGAGGAGATTAATGGATAGAAGTGCTTTCTTTTTGTTTCCATTTTTAATAAGGCAAACACATTATGTAAAACTTTAAATGTGAGAACTGTACATCGCTGTATGCAAAGCAACCTTCAAGAGGCTCTTGTGGTTTTTGATGCTGCTGTTGGCACTGTTTCTTCTAACTACTGATCAGCACTTTGATTTCTACAGTGCTTTCTCCCCATACAAGCCTCTACTGTAACCTTAGACAAAGTAGAGAGGATGAAATAATGGCTTCTGCCTTGCAGTCATTACATTTTAGTTCCAAAATTGAAAACCACTGAAGACTCTAACTCTTTTATCTTTCAAGAGAAATTGTGTGGAGGGGTGGATGCTATTTAAATGTCAATGACTAGAGGTCTAAAAAGTCTACATCTGAATCACTATTTTTCATAGTCTTTCATTTCTCTCCATCTCCATTACCATCAATTGCAATAGCTTTTTAACTACACTTAATAGATAAAAGTGTATGACACAGTTAAGTTTGATCATCCGATAAAAATATTTTTGTATAAGAATATGCTATACAAAGTCTGAGAAATATTTGTATTACATAATTATTCATTATTTATTTGATAGAGCAATTGAATTTTGTGCCCTATATTTTTAGCTGGCATTCCTATTGGCAGTACACTTCTTCTCTTTCACCCTTTGTCTCCATTGGTATAGTGGTAGCAAACTGGAGAATTAAGATGTATAGAAGAAACGGAACATTTAAATTTAAGGTGAGCCATTGAAGTTTGGAGAGTTTCAGTTAATCTTTCAAATTTTCAAACACAGGGCTGGGAAGATGGATCAGTGGTAGAGTGCTTGCCTTGCATGCATGAGGCCCTGGGTTCGATTCCTCAGCACCACACAAGCAAAAAGAAAAAAAGCTGGAAGTGGCGCTGTGGCTCAAGTGGTAGAGTGCTAGCCTTGAGCTGACGAGCTGAGGGACAGCACCCAGACCCAGAGTTCATGCCCCACAACCAGACCCAAAAAAATAATAGTTTTTCAAACACAGAAAGTTCTAGTGTTCTCCACTTATATAAAGTTAGTATCAATAGATTGTAATTGCAATGAATTGTGAATGTCATTGCATATAATTGAACTGTCACCTCCTTGATAAATATGTTGTAGTAATAAAAAACAGGAACAATTCTTAGCATAACAATCAAATCACTAAGTATAACTAATATTCTATTTTTAATTCTATTCTTATTATCTTTAAGTAGTTGTACAAAGGAATTACCATTCAAGAAACCAGTTTATGAGTACAGTTCATCTTGATCAATATCAATACTTTCCTCATTCTCACTCATCCCTTACAAGCTACTCTCTCATCTCAAATTTCCTTGTTTCATAATATATGAATTGAATATTATCACTGCCTTCTATCCTGGACTTCTTTCCATGAGTCAGCTGAAGTAAAGGTATTGGGTCAGCTCCACAGACATAAAACCTTATGAGGCTAGAATCATTATTCTATTCCCATTTGTGTTATACAGGTGAGGAAATGGACGAATACAGAAGTTAATTTTAAATTTTTTCCCCAAAGCACACAGTAATAGGTACCAGGAAATCCAACTTCAGAAGACCATATTCTAAGCCACTGTTATGATACCATTCTCCATAGCAACTATAATAAACATGCATTGCTCAGGAACAAGACAATTAAAATATAATAAAGATTTCTACTATCTAAGAATTAAGTAGCTAGATATATAGTTTATGTTTTTGAATGACACATTTTCATTCCTAACATTGAGTTCATACCTGCTGTTTTATATAACTTTGTAAGTATATTCTACCATTTTATAGATGAGATCAATCAATACATTTTTAAATTAAATTCAATTATATTTTACACTTCTAGAAATAAGGATCACTCTTTTTTAAATTATAGCCAATCACCATTACATTATCTACCTAAATGTTGTTACTTACCCACTTGGTGATCATAAATGAAATAATTATTTTATAGTTATTAATATAGTTTCAGAATTCAAACAAACTTACATATTGTACTTGGTAGAAAGGTTACATAATTTTTTTTCCTTAACCAATTGTTTTTTTTTTGTAATTTATTTTCTGAAGAAACAAAGCTATCTAAAAGTGCTTTGCACAGCCTGATCTTTGTTGATTGCGTCTTATGATGTACCTTGACATCTTCCCTTGCTCTCTGAATTTCTGATAAACTGCTAGCTCCTATGGACATGATGCTATTCAGAGAGATTTGTTTTCTTTTCTTTTGGAAACACTACTTCCCAGGTGGGGGTCTTCCATTGAGAAGACCTACTGTCTCACTGCATATTTTTGAAATGCTAATAGTCACAACTGAATGTTTCTGCTCTCATGGAGTTTATCTTTCGAATAGGAAAACATGCATGCATACACAGGGAAACTCCACATATATTCACCCTGTTGAATTATCAAGTAAATGGTACTGATATATTTGTTAGTCATTAAGAAACATAAAACTAGAGTGTTAGTTTATAACATAAAGAAACATTTAATTCCAGGAAATGTAAAGATCTAAATGTAATTTTTAAAAACCTTAACCATGTTAAAATATTCATTCATTGATTACAAATATTCTTTTAACATCTACTCATGTCAACTACTCTTTTAGCTAGTATGAATTAAATCAATGAAAATGACATACAAAATCTTTGTTCTTATCAGAGAGACATGTACTGTAGCAAGACAGACACTGTTAAAATTAACTATATAGTGTATAAGAAAATTGTAAGTGCTTTAAATTTTTTTAAAGCTGTTTTAGATGAAGAAATAAAGAGTGAATACAGAGGTAAGAATATAGTTGCTGGGAATTTAGGAGAAAATTCTGTGTGACCCTAAGAATATGAAAGGATTCTTCTGTAAAACTAAACACACACATGCACACACACACACACACACACACACAGAGAGAAAACATAAGAGAAATGCTTAATTAATTTGACAATAATAAGTAAAAAATTTTATATATCAAAAGACACAAGATAGAAACTGAGATGTTTTCAATACATATAACAACTCAAGAATTAGTATTCAGCATTTACAAAGGAACTTGCACATTTTCAAAACATTGAATGTTGAAAAAGAAGAGGTAAATGGTATTAGATAAGAGAGAGTTTGGAATATACTTAACAGTCTTTTTTCTACTTACAAATTAAAAAGGTAAACTTATAGGTTACCCAGGATACTTGATTATTCCCACTTGTCTTTCTGATATTCAGCCATTTTTTAAATTCAATTCTCAGTGAAATCTCTCAGAAGTAATAAAATTCATATTTATCACAGAAAAATTACTCATTAAATCTGGTTTAAAGTTGGGTTTTCTATACATGATGTTGAAGGGAGCTCTCATTAAGGCAAACCTGATCACTGTCCTCACATTCAAACTTCTGCATTCTAAACTTAATAAATTGCTTGGTCTTCTGAAAATGAAAGTCTTTGTACATGATACCATCTGCTTTCTTTATTTATTCTTCAAGAATTTGCTAAGCACCTATGATGTGCCAGAAACTGTTATAGGCACTGGAGGTTTTGATATAAAAAATTCTCTTTTCATAGAGCTTAAAGTGACAAAAATAGATAATAACATGAACAAGTAAACAATATCTCTAGTGTCCTGAGAACACTTTTGAAATGATCTGGAGTAGAGTGATAGAGAAGAGCTATTTTAGTTAGATTGGTAAAGAAAAGCTTTTGGCAGAAACAAAACTTGAATACAAACTTGATGGAAGTGAGGAAATTCACCATGAAGTTAGCAAAATTAATGCTCTGTACTTTTCAATAATGAAATCGAAGTAAGTTAGCACCATGTCAGTTTAAAATCTAAAATCATCAAGGGCAAGATGCCAGCATCCAAGAGATTTAGGATGCTTAAAATATGTACACTCTGCCAAAGAATATTTTTTTAATATAAAGTAGAAGGAAAAAGGCTACAGCCTTTTAAAAGTCTGCAGAAAATTTCCCAGTAGCTAGAAAAAGAGTTCTGTAAGCTTTGGACTACAGAGATATATAACTTTTGAGATTCAACATAGATATAGTTAATTGGTATTCTTACATTTGTTTTTCTAGAGCAAAATAGCAAATTCTGATGTCTAACTTCGGGAGTAGGTGTGATTAACTCATTTTTAAGTAAGATAATTCTTTGTATTCTCTCTGTGGGTATAGAAGTTAAGGCCTTTTCTTTGTACCATCTTGAACCAACAATCTCTTCCACACACCAAGACAAAAAAAAACATTATGAAAAGATTTTAAAAGGCTTTAAATTGATAGAATAAGTACATCTTAACTTTCTTGGTAACATTGAAAATAAAATTATTATATAAGGATTGCTGGTCACCATTTGCCATTTGGCTTAACCAACCTACTCTCTAAATAAGCTAATCTGAGCTTATTTAGGCTACAGCCATAACTACTACTTCAAATTCTTGAGTGCTGACTTGAGCTATCTAAACACTCTTGAACTTCTTCTGAGTTTCCGAAGTCTAGTGGATATACTGAGACCCAACAATACTCATTCAACCACATCTTTTCTGGTAGGACATGTGGACAGATGAAAAAGGACATTAAGAAAATCATTTAGGAAAACATGACTGAAAGCATGATGAAAACCAAGAGCTAGAAGGAATTTTAAGATCATAAATTAAGCATTTCTAAAATAGCCATGAAGCAGGAAACTAGTTACTGTTTACCACGATAGAATGTAGGATTCAACAGTTCTTTCAAAATCTAAGTACTGTTCCTGAAGAATTGATAGATCATGCAAACACACGGTATTTTGCAATGTAATCTGATGATTGCTTTGTTAATAGTTTCTGCAGTCTATTTTGGACCTGTGGAGGGGAAAGGTTCAAGGAAAGCCTCCTGAAACAACATCTTTGCTTTGAACTTAAGCAAATTAGAGCTTCAAGCCCATGAGCACTCCATGTTTCTCCATGAGCACTTACGTCATAGGCAATTTCCCATTATTTGCATGTGCTTGTATGCTTTTCCTTTAACTGTCATTTGTTACATAAAAACAGTTGGGGTCACCACCTTTTCAGGACATTCCAGGAAGAAGTGACAGTATGGTCTCTACTACTTAACAATGATAGGCAACTGTTAGGCCATTCCTGGAAGTACTGCATTCAGGAATTGAATGATGAGAAATCTGAATTGGCAAAGATTTTACTTCTTCTGCTCGGAACCCCAAAATTATTCCTCTAAGCGGAGACATTAGCCTCTGGAGGGAACTTGAGGAGCTTTCTACAATGAAGAAATATTTCACCTAGTTTATACAATACTGTTGATCTCCACAGCAATTTCCTTCCAAAGAGTAGATGAGCATCAATAAAGGCTCATTCACAATGAACTTTCAGTAATCGACTCATAAGGAACTTTAATGTAATTTGTTTTTACATAATGCAGGCTCATAAAATGCATCATTTTTCATACCCAATTCATAGCTGAGAGATTTATCATTAAGAGGTTTTATTCAAGGCCAGTCCCTTTAAAAAAATCAGAGCTTTTTTTCTTTCCCTCATTCTAGAAAAATCTTCCTGTTAAAGAACTGAAGTGCTTCAAACACCCAAGTAATGGTACAGTAAATTACATTTTCTCATTTGGAACATTGTAATAGATTTCTCTACAGAGTGATTTATCATGCAACAATTAGGAACCCAAGGGAATTAGATGACCATTTTAAATTTTTATCAGCTTGTTTCAATAAACTGTTAATGTGACCTTAATGTTTGGGAAGCACTTTAATATAATCAGATTTTGGTTGTTCAATCTACTGACATTAATGGCTACCTCATTAATCATAGCATTCTCATTGAGACCTCGGAGGCTGAGCTAAGTTCAGCAGACCAATTCTTACAATAATAAAAACAGGCAATTTTCAACAGGGAAATATTCTCACTTTAACTACAAAATGTGTTTTGTTATTTCTTAGGAATTGACAAGGGTAACTGGAAACTCTAAAAGCTTACAAAACAACAATTAAAGCCCCTTTAGACTTAATTACCAAATTGGTCAATTAAATCAAGACCTCCTATAATCATTACCTGTAATGATTTTCTATTATTTAAAAGTATAAAGCTATGTAGCAAGGTCTAAAATAGGCCAGACGACCAATACATAATAAATGTCTGTCTCCCAAGCCTGGGTAGCATCTGATACTTTGCAAGCATCATGCAGAGTTGAAATATACCTTCAACTTTTCAAAGCCTGTACTTAATTCCTCAGTGGTCTTTCAGGAAGGAAAAGGAAATGGAAAAAAAAGAACTATTACAGGGTGACTTATAATATTTTGGGAAATCATGTGTGAATGTAGAGGTTGGTTTTAGTATTTCTGATTTTTTTTTCATTTTGATAAATATTTTCTTAGTTTCTTAAATGTCTACTTTTGAAAGAAACAAGATGTCATGTTATTATCCTATGTCACTAAAGTTTCCAGCAAGGTAACTCTTATAAAATACCTTTGTATTATATGTATGTCATTGCTGGGAAAGAGGCTATGATACCATCTGTTTCTCAAGTTATGGTTTTATTATTTTTTCTTGTAAATTTAATAGAATATGATCCCATTGGAAACAGAATTTAGAAAGCCATATAGTTAGCTGGAAAATGAAAGCTCATGTTTTCAAGTCAGGCCGAACTGCTCTGTGCTTCAAAAATGTTTAGTTTGAAGAGAAGAGAGAGAACATTCAGGCAAGAATTCAATGTGTATCACACAAAATCGAGAAAAGTGAGGGAAGGGGCAGGTAAGGGAGGGACAGGTGAAAATGTTGAAAGGGGTGACATTAATGAATACCCATTATATTCATAAACTGAACATTTAATATTTGTTAAATGGCAACTACTTTGTACAACTATTTAGAGATAGACAAGGAAAAAATTTAAAGAAAGGAATAAGTTAGTTTTGGTTGTAAGGAAATCTCATTAAACTTATGGTTTATTTTCTGCAGTTTTTGTTACCCTAAAAGGTTAAGTTATAGAAAACACAACCACAGACAATAAAATGTAAAAATTTATAAAAAAGGAACCAAGCATGTCTTCCCAAAGTAGACATGAAAATGTGCCATGATTTAATAACTGATCATACTATTTAATTAATAGTTTGCATATGCAATATTTTATATATTTATATATTTTATTATATAATTAATATTATATTTTTATATATGCAATAAATATTAAATCTATATTATATATTTAATTAATATTTTATATCATCTTGAATATAGAGTCTAAGGTAGACATCTTTAAAAGGATATGAACCCTCTGAAAATATAGCCACCTTCTCCAGGTGACTGTAAGCACCATTTTACAGAATGGTGCCAGATTAGTGACCAAATATCTTTTGAATATATTCTAGTTAAGAATATCACCCATCACCATCTAGGCTCTAGATTCTGAAAATAACTTGTTAATTACATATCCTCTACAGGATAATGCATTCTTTTTTTTATTTTGTCAGTCCTGGGGCTTGAACTCAGGGCCTGCGTACTGTCCCTGAGCTACTTTTGCTCAAGGCAAGGAACCACAGAACCATTTCTGGCTTTTTCTGTGTATGTGGTAATGAGAAATCAAACTTAGGGCTTCATACATGCTAGGCAAGCACTCTGACACTAAGCCACATTTCCAGCCCAATAATACATTTTAATGGAAATTAGTAATACCTGTTTTGCCAAGAATTTTGTAGGTAGTTACTTGATTCCTTTATGTTTAAATGAATGACTACCTCCATAAACTAGCAACTTTTCACATACTTACCAGAAGTGTTTAAGCTGAAAACTCTTTTTTTTGTATATTTTTATTGTAAAAATACTGTATAGAGGGGTTACAGTTACATGAGTAAGGTAATGAGTACATTTCCTATTGAGTGTTGTTACCTCCTCCTTTCTTTTTCCCCTACCATCCCTTCCTTTCTTTGAAAAGAAAGATAACAGTTAATAGTTTATCAGATTGATTAAAAGGCATAGAAAAAATTGTTGTCTGTCAAGTTAGAATTGATATTTTTTTAAAAAAGCAATTTTATTATTTGAGAAACATGCAGACCATGAAGGTACATGGCTTCGGTGTCCAGCTGTGGGGATAGCATTGACTAACAGACCTGCTGCTGTTCCTCTCAACCCATAACTGTCTAGGTGTATAAGAAACAAGATTCCTCTGAAGGGGAGTTTTGACTGTGAACTCTGCTGGCTTTATCAAACCTTTCTTAGCATTATGCTGCAGACTACAGTTCTTGTTCATTCTCTTTCCTTTCTCTACCCTTTCAGACTCGTCTGACTTGCACTGGAGTGTGTGAGACTATCGGTCCCTGCTCCAGCTTCTTCTCTTTTATCTTTTGAACATTTGTTCTTAGTCAAATTATATCTTGGCTTCTGCTCCTCACAGGACCCAAACACAGAACGTTTCTTCCATTACCCTTGCAAGGTCTTTTAACACACCCGGTGGGAAATGGGCTCTTACTTTGTTAGAGAGAGCTTTCAAGGCCCTGGGCTATCAGCAAATTGTAATTGTTACTCTCTTTCCAAAGATGTAGAAACAACTATCTACCGTTTTGATCCCATTTTTATTGGCATGACATTTTCTCCCCACTCGAAGCAATTTGTAATTGTTAAAGACCAGCAATGACATCTATTAGACAGAATAAAAATACCATTTCCATAGCACCATAAGCTTTGACTCAGTTTCTGGTTTCAAGGTACAGATGGAAGATGTGTACAAATATGTTGTAAAACCATGTACATACGCCCAGATAATGACCCAAGATTATGCCCTAGACTATCCTGTCTTGACAAATACTGTAAATAGAAGATACTTTATTACCACTATCCACTTGCTTTTTTACTGTGTTTTCTACTAATGCATTATGCCTTTTATTTGGCAACACCTTTCCCAATTATTCCTCCAGTTTGTGTAATCCAGCAATTTTCAAACCTTTTCACTTTCTAGGTATATATTTTCTTCCCAAAGCAAATACTTTCTAGAAAGCAAATGAAAGTGTTAGTATTTAAAGACCCACACAGTCAACCACTCTATCACACTTTCTCCCTAAAGAGGCCTAGAATTCTACCTTGAAGTTTGAAAACGACCATTTAGATTATTGCAATCTTTTGGATCACAAACTAAATTTATACCCCCACATGCTAGAAGAAGGTATTTACAGCCCTTGTTCCATATGGCTTCTTTATTCAATTGTGACAGAGCTTTTTATGAAGGACAGTAGAAATTACATGTCTGAAATGGGTGAAAAATTAATCTCAGCCAGCACCAAAGAGTTTTCTTGGGAGACAATTGTCTTTGTTAAGAAAAATACTTTTATACATTTTTTTTAGACAGTGACATCTGAGACTCTTAAGTGATGGGATCTGAAGATAAATTTAAAAGTGAAAAGCAACCTGCTCTGCCAAAGATATGTAAGGGAATGTAAGTTGGAAAAGATGAATAATTAGGAGGACAGAAGAAGCAGACAAGAGTCAGGCAAGACAGTGAGGGACAGAAGCTTGAGTTACATTTGCAAAAGCCAAAATGTATGAAAGGTCCTATTATAATTCCAATTATATATTATAATTATATGTGACTCCCATTTTGTGATATCAAGTGCGAACTTTAATTTGTTTCCCCACTAATGTCTTTCTAATGAACAAAATGATGCATGGTATACCATTGATTCCTGCTTTTCTGATAAAATCAGACTGACACTCTCCATTTATGTACCCACACTGAGGAACAGTAACATATTTATGGACATTTTATTAATGAATACACACTGTACTCAGTGCTGGGGGTATAGGGAAGGCCCAGAAGTGAAGTTCACAATCGCAGGGACTTCAGTGTATCTGGTATATGCTGGTGGCGAAAGATTCAATTCTGAGTGCATTTTTATTTTTTTAATTTTTAAGACAATATGCTCTAATCAGTCAAACTCTATACACAAGGCCACTCTTTGAGAAGTTAGACATCTTGGCTCTTCTACTTCTTCACGTCTTATAATAGACTCCAAGTGGGTGTATAACCTAGGAGAACTGCACACCTTACCATGTGTTATTGATTACTTCAGGCACCTTTCATAGCTACTCGCAGGACTTGGAACAGTGCTTTGAATTTAAAATGTCTTCTTCTGTGCTTGATGTGCCTAATTATGTCAGCACCAGCTGGAAGGATATATTGACAAGACAGTACAACACGGCTATGTTCCCTACATAATTCAAATTCAGTGGCAGGCTTCCACCTCCGTCTCCCCCTTCCACCTCCGACAGCATGAAGTCGAGCGAGTGTAGAGCTCCATATTAAACACATAAAGGATAAAGGGCACACAAAGACAGGTTGTGTTCTGCTTTCAATCCTCTATCAAAAGTCTCATATCAAAATTATCATCAGGAATTAAATTACTTCACAGCCACAGGAAGTACTATTGAGTTATAGCTTTCAGAGGATGTATTGATGCTTTATTAATTTGTACTTCTGATGACCAATTTTGATCACTTTCTTCCCTCTTCCTAGGGGGTGAAACAGTGGAATATCCATTTGTTTTCATTATTTTGGTTACATAAGGACCTCCTAAGTGTAACAGTGGCTTAAGAAGAAGTCATAGTCAGTGGAAGGATTCAGATACTGCTGCACACATGCAAAGTGAATGTGTCATTGACTTCCTTTAAAAAGGTGCTTGTTTATGCTTCATTCATTCTTTTACTGGTGTGACATAACAAAAACATGTTGAATGCCTGCTATGTGCATGGTGCTGGGGATTCAAAATCCCTCCAAGTTAGTTTTGTCTCTCTAGATTTTCCATCCTAGTGAAGAACACTGACAAGCAGACAAGTGAATTACGCAAATAAGTTGAGAAGAAATGAAAAAAATATCTGGGGGAACACATAAATGAGCAACTTAGTCTTAGATCAAGTTTTTAGTTCTGTGCAAAATTTCATATGTAAAAATAAGGTTTACATACACTCCACATAGCAAAACAGACATCAGCCATTGACATTAAATGATAGGTGGAGACAAAATTAAAGCATACACTGGAAAACAGCTGCACCAACTGCCTTATTCAATACAGTGGAGAAAGTAACCACCCCTCTCACCTATAAGTTAAAGCACAATGTTGTTTTTAGAAATTGTATGGTCTTAAACTTCCATAATGGAGACAATGAAAATAAGAATGTAATTTTTAAATAGAGCTATTATGATAATTATACCATCACAAATATGAAATTAGGATGAAATGATTAATGGATCATATCTATGAAAATGCTGAAAATGTGGACTATTTATAGAAATGTATTCAAGATTTCCCCCAGTAGATGAAGAAGTAGAGGAAGTAAAAAACACTGGAGAACATAACACACTGTGAAAATACTGTACAAATTTGCAAAGAATACAACAATTTTGATATTTCTCATGACAACACAAGTGCACTAATAACCTACATCAAAATGATCCCTCTATTAAGTCCAAAATTTAACCAGTGCTTGCACTATTTCTATTTTTATTTAGGTTGTTTTGTGTGCAAAGAAGAAGGATTCATTCACATCACCTAACACAGATACTATAGAAATATAAGAATCTTTGTCAAAATTCAAGGAACATCAGAAACGAAGCCTGCTTTAAGCAAGAATAAGAATCAATGGCTAGCCAGGCTTCATGTCCACTATCATCTTTGAAAGGTCAACTCAACTGGCAAGTTACCTCATTGTTTCCTCAGCTGCCTGAGGCCTATTTCTCCCCAGTTGCCATCTGATTTCCACCTGTCTGACTCCCTCTGGCATGTTTCCACTTCGGATCCCACCACTACTTGCTGTCTCTCTACCTGTCTCTCTTCAGTCTCACTCAGATAGCAGTATCATTGGGAGATTAGACTCTCATATCATACCATCTAAGGAGCCTCAGGCTGCTGTCCAAACATTAAGTGCTAATGCCAATTGAATTTCAGTGGTCTCAAAATGGTTAAGGTCAGGTAGAGGAAAACATGAGAAGCTATGACTAAGTTGCTGCTTGGAAACATGAAAATTTCAGGATATGCATTAAATCACTAACATTTCCTTCTAATGGTTCTTCTGGTTTATGACATGGCATCTTCATCATCTGCTAATTTATATATTTGTGCAAGAAATGGTGGCTTGTTTTCAAATGCTTCAGTTTTCTTAGGAAACGTGAGTAGCATGTATAAAAAACTGAGACTAAAATAAGCTCTTCTGAACTTATGTCAAATTTTAAAAAATATTACCTGGGCACTGGTAGCTTACATCTGCAATCCTAGCTACTCATGAGACTGAGATCTGAGGGTCACAGTTCAAAGCCAGCCCAGGCAGGAAAGTCTATGAGACTCTTATCTCCAATTAACCACAAGAAACCTGGAAGTGGAGCTGCAACTTAAAGCGGTAAAGTGTTAGCCTTGAGCAAAAAAGCGCACGGACAGTGCCCAGGACCTGAGCTCAAGCCCAATTATTTTATTCATAAAATAAAATAATTTTTATTTTACTTTTATACTTGAAGTATAGAAAGTAGATTACAAAAACAAAAACAGGACTTGAGAGTCTAAAGATTTCATAGGTGAAAAAAAAGATTTCATAGATGAAGCTTTAGTAACACAGAATAAAATGATAAGTATTTGTTTCAGAAGAGGTCAAGAACTAGGCACTCAAATCAATTACTTTATTGGTTATCCATGCTTTCATTGTTACCAACATGCTATTACCTGTCTATTACTTAGAAGAGACATGCCATAAATATTCAGTCCTATAAATTATTATTAATAATTTAAAATGTCAATAATGCATTTGTTAACATTTGTTGACTGATCACTATGTGTCATATACTCTGCTTAGTTATCTCGGTACAGTAATGTATTTACATTTGCTTTAAGGTGCTGAAAAGTAAGTTTGGCATGCCAGGCAGATGCTCTACCACTGAACAACCGCACCAATTCCCATTGGATGTCCCAAACCAATAGGTTAGTGGCTATGAATTTGACCCATTTGTAGACATAGTAAGGTAGACTATTTGCTGAAGGTCAGCTCACAGCTTGTGAGTGTCAAGGCCAAGATTTTGTCCCAGTTCCCTGGCACAGTGCCTACTCTCATTGTCACTTTGCCATACTCGCTCTGAGAAAGGCTTCTTTAAAGGTCTGTAATCACTCTTACTTTGGAGGAAATTTTTGCTTATCTGTTTGATACTGTTGAGAAAATATTTTCCCTTTCAATTTTCCAATATTTAGATGGATAAAAGTTCAAGAAGAAAGACAAACTAATGAAAGGAAAAAAAAAAACCCTTAGAGAAGGTAGATTTTTAGCATGATGGGATTGTTCTGAGTCTTTTAATTCCTATTCCCTAGATAATATGCATACAGCTTACATTATCCAATGTATTTTCCTTCCATTTTCGTTACTGCCTATGTTTCCACTAAATTTGCTTGTAAAAACTTTATCTTTTTTTTATGTCAGTGCCTCTGATCCACTCTGGTCTTGATACTATGGAATTTTGTGTTCTACAGGTTACTCACTGAAAAGCAGATTCTGGTTGAACTATTGGTAAGCCCATTTTAAGGTGTAGGGATGGGTAAAACTGAAGAGAGCAGGCTGTATAAGTGTGTGTATGTGAGAGAGAGAGAGAGAGAGAGAGAGAGGGAGGGAGAGGGAGAGGGAGAGAAAGAGCGAGAGGAGAGGAAAAGACTGTAGTGTTGTTACCCTCAGAAAACTGATTTCATGATTCCAGTGCCAATGAGGCTTGATTTAAGTGAATTTAAGAACTTTCTTGGAAGACAAAGAGAAGAAGAAAGCATCAAAGCCGTACATTCTATGCATTTTACTGTAAATCTTGCCTTTGTTGTCTTTGGAGAAAGAACTCTTGACTATTGCATCTGCCAGTATTAGAATAACTCATATCCTAACTTATGGAATTGTAACCTCTTTGTACAACTACTTGATGATAATTTTTAAAATGTAAAAATGAAAAAGTCACCAGCAAAAATTAATTCACACACATATTGGACTCTCGAGTACTTTGATAGTATTTTTGTCCCCATACCTTTCTGAAATCAGATGCTCTGAGGGATGACATCCCTTCACTCATGGTTTCCATGACAAAGAGATTTTTTTCCCACAAGCACATGCCAAGAGACAGAGTTGGAAGATTGCAAAAATAGCACGAGTTGGTGCCAAAAGTTCTCCCTCAACAGATTTCTTTTCCTTTCTCCTCATTTCTTTCTCAAATGATCTTTAACCTAGGATATTGACCGTGGCCTTACACAACCAGCAATAGTGTGGCTCCAATAAGTTTTTGTCAGCAGTTATTAAAATCTTCACATCCTTCATGCCATTGAACTGCCTTCAAAAATCTGTTCTGAGCCTACTTTTATTGATAAGATATGTACAGTCTTATTTTTGGTATGGAATATTTCAAACTTAGATTGTCATCAAAAATAATTGCAGCACAATGCCTATGTGCATCTGATTATATGAAATAGTGTTTATTGAATTGAAATTCAGGAAAAAAACAAGAGGTTGTTTTTTAAATTTTCTTTTTGCTGTTTTCATTTTCTTTTTGTTTTGCTTATTCATTTATCTTATGTGTATTTGGGAAGGAAAGAAAAAGCACAGACATGGAAGGACAAAGGGTCAACTAATGCAGCAATAGTATTCACTGGATAATATGTTGAAAATGAACTATACAACTTGTGGGTAGGGAAGGGAAGTAAAAACAGGGAGAGAGGGAGGAAAGGAGTGACATTGTCCAAAAGGAAATGTACTCTTTACCTGACTTATGTGACTGAAACCCCTTTGCACATCACCTTTATAGTAAAAATTAAAAATTCAAAAACATAATTGAGAGTAAATTTTCAATGAATTTCTTTACATCTTTGTATAGCATGTTTATTTTTGAATAATAACATCTCTCACACACATATAAATATGTATGTATATACATTGTCTGAACTGAGATTTCAATAAATGCATACATTGCATAATGATTAAAACAACATAGTTAACATAGCCAGTCTCCTCACATACCTTACCTTTTTGTGAAAACATTAGACATCTATCTTCAACAATTCTGAACTACAAATACACTATAGACATCATATGATGCAATGGGTCTCACAAAATTCTTATCCATCTAAACACGGCTTGTTGTCCAGCCTGGCACACAGAGAACTCTGGTGCACCTCCGTGGGGGGTCTGCTGCCTCATTCCCCATGAACCCCACGTGCACCGTCTGGCTACATCCACACCGTTCTCGTTCTGTGTGTGGGTGCCACAGCATGGCTCTGCGCTTTGCCACACATGCCTCACACCAGCTGAGAGCTGTGACCAAGGACAGATGACCCTGGACCTACTCTGGAGCTCATGGTGTGCTGGCAGAAGCCCGCATGGCACAGACTGTGGGGACGATGGATGTACACGGGGGGGGGGGGGCTCGGCCCTGAGCCCCAGCCTTTACCCCTGCTCAAAAGAGGGGTTGACTGACTTCTATTAGAATGGCAATACTGGTTTGCTAGCCTCTGGCCTCTTTCCCCAGGGACAGCTGTTTCTATTGTGTTTAGCTCCTTCTGACCTTCAGATGGGTGTGGCTGTGGGAATCACAGCATTGCTTCCAGCAAAGTTTCCGAGGGGAAAGCTCTGCCCCTGAGGACGCAGGTCCAGCTATGTCCAGGGCTGTACGTGACAGTGCACACAGCTATTTTCAATAGGAAGAAGCCGTTGGCTGCACTCGAGACACAGCCGTCAACTTGATCAGGATGATGGGGAGATTTTGACCTTTAGTCATTTTGTTTTCCGTTTGTTTTCTTGTTACAATAAAGAGTCATAAATGGGGGCTTATCAAACACATGGACTCTGATTCCTATTCTCTTCACTCTAGAGCAATATTTTCCTGTTGTTCCTTTGTACGCTTGTCTGTACTTTTCACCATGTCTATGTTTAACCATTAAAAATCTGTATGATTTTATGTGTTCTTTTCATTTTACATAAATGTTCTCCCCAATATATACTATTCTGTAGCCAAATGTTTTCCACTAAATATTATTAATTGTGTCCCTATCAGTTGTGAATAGCCATTTTTTCTAATTGTTGTATACTATTACATCTTATGCATATGATACCAATGTTTTATTCTCTGTGTGGTAAAGCTTCTTTAGACAATCTTACAGATTCATTGAATTTCATCTCCTGCCTGAATCTGGACCTTTGCACCTGCTATTTTTTCTGCCAGAGATATCTTTCACCACTATTCTCAACCTCCCACCCCATCACCAATGCCCACTGTCGGACTAACTACAGCATTTTGGATTCTGATCAGATTTTACTTCCTCTCAGAATCTCTTCTTGATCTTCATCATGCTTTGCCATTCAAAGATTGTTGTAATGATCCACATTTCAACAATGAGACCTGAGTTTGAAATGTTTCATAAATCTTACAGTTCTGTAAAACTATTTGTGATATACGCTTTATACACTCTTCCATTAGATCTTGTCACAACTAAGAGTGTGTGTTTTTTTTCAGGGTTGGTAGATGTGTTTTTCTAAGACTAGATTAAAGAACCAGGAGATGATAAAGCCAAATGGCTTCACGTTGTTTCATGTTGTACTGAATGGTTTTTGATTAGACTAGACAGTGCCATTGATGTAATAACTCTTGCTGATCCCAATCGTAGAAGATTCCTGAATAGTTAGGAAGTTTGTCTTTGAATTAGCAAGTAGACATTTTTTTTAATGGAGCACTGTTTTATACATGTGCTTTGTTCATGTATCATAATATCTGTATTCTAGCCTATTTATAATGAGACTTTATCTACTATATTATACAGTCTGAGTAATATGAAAGCTTATTAAACCCCTTGCTAGTAAATCTTTGCTCAGAAGTACTTAAGTTCATCAGTTTTTGGTGAGGATTTCCAGAACCAGTAGAAGAATTAGGTTCTAAACATATATCCTATGTTCAAAACTATAGATCTCTCTGCATAGAACAGTTTTGCTTATTTTATTTTATTTTTTTATTGGGAAAAAGATTTTTTTTGTTTCTGATACAGAAGGTGTTTTGTGTGTAATGTTCATTAGGGTTAATGGGAGTAAGATGCAAAATCTCTCCTGCTTTGTGAAAAGTATAGTCTCATAATGTTTCCAGGAGGAATACTCTGAAACATTCATAAAACATTTATATCAGCTGGATAGAAAAAGAAAGGAAAATATAAACCTCCTTTAATAAAACATTTGCCCCTATTACAGTATGCTGCTTTAGGAGTTTATTTATTCAAGCATCATATGCAGTGATTTTGCATTATATGTATATTTTGCACAGAGTAAGAACATGCATGTTATACATGTTATAAAGAACCATCACTTGCTATACGATCAAGGTGACAATTGGGTAGAAATTTGCTCGATTGTTTTCTGTCCTAGGTCTATGTATATATAGCTCCTAATTTGGAATTACTATTGTTCTTAAATTGATCCAAAAAAGAAGCAGAAAAGGATTTTTTCTTATTTAATCTTCTGAGTAACAGGTTAGTAAAACTGTAAAACTAAAAATGTATTATGGGAGAAAATTAAGTCAATTATAAAAATACTTGCAAAATAGCTACACGCTAAAGTTATTGTATAGTATTGTATTTTGATTACATTAACCTGCGATTTAGTTGGACTTTTAAGGATATATTAATTTTTTTACAAAAATTGAAATAACATGTAGATCTTTTGAAAAATTTCTAAATCATAAAAGGAAAAGATATTACTGCACATACATAATTTTGTACTTTCGAACAGAGTATTATATCTGGTCAGCTTTTAAAAAAGATTGGTGATATTTTGAGTATCTTAAGGTAGAGCAGTATACAGTTAATGTTCAGACATCCTGAGTAAAATATAACAGTCTTCCTGAGGAAATGTTAAAATGTTGAACATCTATGTTCTCTACAAGTAAATAACACATTATATGGCTACATTATGACCAGATTATATCTATTAGTTACTGCTGTGCACCATGTAAATCTCTAGATTCCCCTGGGAAATGAGAAAATCATTTCAGACTTCAATAACTAACAATCAGTTATTGCTCTGGGCAATAATAAAGCTGAATGCAATTACCTAAAGTGAAGTTAGCAGTGTAACAAATGAAATACAGATTTCTTTCTCTCTGTTAAAATAAATGTAGCATCTCCTCATCCCCCACTACTGTGTACTATAATAGGGTCCTGCAAAGAGTGCATTGTCTGAATAGTCTATTTGAAATTTGAAATATATATGATTAAAACCCATAAAGTTGTTTTTTATCATATCATTTACTTAGTTGGTGCTCAAAAATATCAACAATAATAAACATGACTACAAAACCCCAAAATATCCAACCATAAGACCTATCTATAACACTAGAAACATATAAAACATTTATCTGAAAGGCTGGCTACAGTAGCTCTAAAAATACTAAATGTTAAGGCTTTTAAAAAAATTGTATTCTTTGCTCATACAGCAAAATGGCCAGCATGAGAAATAATGAAATCATCCCCCTGAGTTAGCTGAAATGGGCTTACATATATATCATTGCCCTACATTGTTAACGTGTTCATTGAAATGGCTAGTAAAGAAAAAGAAGTGGTTGATAATAAAGGGTAATTTACAAATTTTACTCTTAGAATTTCTTTTTTTCCCTGTTACATTATTTATTTATCCAAAATTGATTTCTAATTCACTATTTGCATATATTTCCTATTTGTCACAACAGAATGCAATTATACCGAAACAGATTTCCCAGTAGAAAGTTAATCCTGCTGTTTCACATTTTGTTTAACCATTTTTTATGTATAATTGTAGTCTGTGTTTTGGCCTGGGCCTCTCCTGAAACAGTAGATTTTCTGGCAATTTGGCTGTTAGCATACATTTGATGGTGAATATAGCCTTTCATTAGCTCTGTATTCAAATAGCACTGCCAAAGTATTTTTCGTGTTCTTTACTCATTCCTGTTTATAATAAATCCTTGGAAGCTTGAAGCTGACATCTGTTTTCTGAAGTAATCCTTTCTCTTTCCTCTGTATGGGCTGACTTATTATTGTAGAGTTGGTTTATTTTTTAGAATTGGACTGCTAGCAATTATTATTATTTAAGAAAAATGGTTTGTTATGTAGGGATAGAAAACATAAGAAAAATGTATGAATAATGTTACCAAAGGATATGTAAAATTCAGCACCTACACACATTGACAGCCTTTGTTTAACTACATATTTATCATATTCAGTGGTTTTGTTGTATGTCGAGTAACTTGAAGAATGCTTTTAATTCATAGACCACATTACTTGAAAATAAAATTCATATACCAGAGTAAAATCATTATTGAAATTGTCTAGCCAGGTGTCAGTGCTCACGCCTGTAATTCTAGCTACTCAAGAGACTGAGATTTGAGGATTGGGGTTTGAAGCCAGACCAGGCTGGAAAGTCTATGAGACTCATATTGCCAATAAACCAACAAAAAAGCCAGATGTAGAGCTCTGGTTCAAGTGGTAGGGAGCTAGCTTTGAACAAAAGCAGCTCAGGGATTGTACCAAAGCCCTGAGTTCAAGGTCCAGGACAGATATAAAGAGGGGAAAAAAAGCAAAAAGAAAACAATGGTTTAGAGCTGGAAGTGTGATTAAAGTGGTAGAAAGCTTGTCTAGCAAATACTAAACCAATTTAAACCCCAGTACAGCTAAGGGGGAAAAAAAGGCCCAATCATACTAAAAATCCCCTTAATTCAAGTTGCCTTCTCTAGCTTCTTTCCAACGTTCCTTTTTTCTTGCCCTCCCTCCTTTCCAATAATAATTCTTGACCATGTACTATGTCCTGAGTCTCTGTCATGATTCCTGTCAGAAGAGAGACAGCAGAGAGACATATAGACAAAAACAAGAGGTTTTTAAATAGGATAGGAGTCAAGACAAATAGTCAAAACATTACTTAATAGAGCCCTATTTAGTAAGCATATGTGTCCATTAATAAACATTTTTCTGAAGATGGAATTTCTAGAGGTGGATACTGTATATTCTCTTTCTCCATAAAAGAAAAAAAAACCTGCGCAATGTTAACATCTTCAAAATCTTCTTTTAGTGTCCACCAGGGAATTCTGAGAAGATTTAGCAAAGCCAGTTTGGTTGATTGCTCTTGTGCAAAATGTCACATTTCTTTCTTAGACACTGCCTTTGAAACACACACACACACACATACACACACATATACACAAGGAGTACCACCCATGGCTTTCAAATTTAGTATGCATCAGAATCACTTCACTCAGCATGCTTTGGAAACACAGTCTGCTCAGTCCCAGTACACATTCTTTCTGATTCAATAGATCTAGGGTAGGTTCTGAAAATCTGCATTTCTAACAAATTCACCAGCAATGCTGCTGCTCCTGGACCGAGGCCTGTACTTTGAGAACTGCTGGAACTTTAGGAATATGAACTCTCCTTTGGTTGTGCAAGTTTAATAAAGAGATGGAGGACGGCTGTTTCAGCTAAAGAAATTAGCAGGTGCATCACCTTTTCAAGACAGTAAATCATTGCTGCTTCACTGTCCTGATATAATAATGCAACTATTGGCAAGATATGAAAATGTATTTAAGATTTAGCTTAAAATCAAAGACTTAAAGAATAGAACAATGACAAGCAAGAAACTCTTTTGGAGGTAGTTTTCTAGTTCAGTTTGTCTTAATCATTTCTGAAGACGACCCATGAAGTCACAGGACTTTTAGGATATTAACAGCCTTACAATTGAATATAACTCCCACTGTATTCTTCTGCAACTACAAGCACTTTTTCCTCCAGCTTATATAGACTTAAGATTTTTGCACATGTATGACATTTTAGACATTGTATTTTACCTAATTGATTAACAAAGATGGTACCTGTGCCTACAGCTGGACTTAGGCTGGGCGAGTGCGCCTGCGCGGCGGGCGGCCTTTTCTCGTGTCCCCTAGCCCGACTGCGGGTCTCTCCTTGCAGCCTTGGCATGAGAGCAGAGTCCGAGTAGCGACCACGAAGAGTCATGGCCGGACAAGCATTTAGGAAGGTCATTCATTCCTCTGTTTGACCGAGTGCTGGTCGAAAGGAGTGCAGCTGAAACTGTGACCAAAGGAGGCATTATGCTTCCAGAAAAGTCTCAAGGAAAAGTATTGCAAGCCACAGTACTGGCTGTGGGATCGGGCTCTAAAAGAAAGGGTGGAGAGATTCAGCCAGTTAGTGTGAAAGTGGATGATAAAGTTCTCCCAGAATATGGGGGCACCAAAGTAGCTCTAGATGGCGAGGGTTATTTCTTATTTAGGGATGGTGACATTCTTGGGAAGTATGTAGAGTGAATCCATCACTAAAATGGCATCCTGTGAAGCTGCCTGTCCCATGGAAGTTCTGAGATCTTTCATCATGTAAATAATTTCCATCGCTCCCTTTTATAATAAACTGATGGTAACTAAGAAAAGAATGGCAATTATAATAATTAGTGTATAATTAATAAATAATAATTAATATAATGATAATAGTAGTTATTATTATTGCTATTGCCATTATTTGTATTGTTTTAGTAGTACTTAAACTCAGAGCTTCACACTTGCTAGGCAGGCACTATACTACTTGACCTATGCTGCTAGCACTTTTTGCTTTACTATTATTATTTCAGGTAAGATCACTTGATCTGGGGCAGGTCCTGGATCATTATCTTCCTATCTGTGCCTTCCAAATGGTTGGGATTATAGCTATGATAAACCATACTGACTTGTATTTTTGAAATGAAATCTTTGTACCTGTTTTGCCAGGGCTGGCCTAGAACCTTGATTCTCCCAATTTCTCCCTCTTGAGTAGGGGATTACAGGCTTGAGCCACAGCATTCAACCTTAAAATGGGGATTTTTTTTTTCTTTTTGGTGCTGGTCCTGGGGTTTGAGCTCAGGGCCTGGGTCCCTGAGCTTCTTTGTTCAAGGCTAGCTAGTGTTCTACCACTTTAGAAACAGCTAAAGTGGAGATAAGAGTCTCACAAACTTTCCTGCTCAGGCTGGCTTTGAACTGTCCTCAGACTCAGCTTCTTGAGTAGCTAGGATTACAGGCATGAGCCCTGGCATCCATCTTGTTAGTTATTTTTAGTTCAGAAAAAAAATCCAAACTGGAAAAGCCTTTGCCTATTAAATAAAGTTTCTAACTGAAAACCTACAGAGGTATGACTGATTCACCAACTTTGAGAGTTCAAAATTGAAATCACCATCTATTTAGATTCTCTTGGTTTTATATTTTTTTACTCTCTTATTTCTTGTCTTCATAGTCTAGTCCTTAATATCTCCTTTTCACACTCTCTATAGGAATATTTTCCCCTTCTCCCTTTAGGTCTTTATCATCCATTTACTTTGCTTTTGAATATATATGCAGTAGAAGGCTAATGGGTAAGACAGTAAGTTTTAGACACAGGTTGGGTGTGAATCCCCTCCCTTCATGTGACTTGATCAGGTTTCCCAGTGTCTCTGATCCTCAGATGCCTCATCTGTAAAATAGGGTTAATTCTCACATCACAGTTGTGGTAATAATGTAAAGCCCAGTGTTTGGCTCACAGTAAATGCCTAAATGTCTGGTAAGTGTTTTTCTGGTGTTCTAATTACTTTCATGCATAGAGCAAAGTTCAAAGAGCTAGAACTCCCTTCCTTGCTTAACATGAATTGGATTTATTAAATTATGAAACCTCAGTTGGGTGCTGGTGGTTCCCACCTGTAATCCTAGCTACTGAGGAGGCTGGTATCTGAGGACTGCGGTTTGAAATCACCTCATACAGGAGAGTCTAATAGGGTCCTTCTAGAATACACTACTAAAAAAAATGGATGTGGCACTGAGGCTCAAGTGGTAGAATGTTAGTCTTGAGCAAAAGAAGCTCAAGGACAGCTCCAGGCCCTCAGTACAAGCCCCACCACCAAAAAATTAAGTAAGAGTAAAAATAATGAAATCTTCTTTGTTTAAAATGAATGTGGATAAGCTGCAGTTGTCTTTAACATGAAAATATATATGAACAAAGCTTATTTATATACACACATATACATTCAAACAGAGACTTCTATGAAATTGGTGTAAAAATTTATACTTATTGTTTATGCATTTAGAATTACTAGTCATAGTGATACAAAGAGAACGTAGCTACAACAAGAACTTTAACTTTTTTTTTTGTCAGTTGTGAGGCTTGAACTCGGCCTGGGCACCATCCCTGAGCTTTTTCCCACAATGTTAGTGCTCTATCACACTGAGCCATAGCATCACTTCCAGTTTTCTGGCAGCTAATTGGAAATAAGAGTCTCATGGACTTTCCTGCCTGGGCTGGCTTCAAACCACAATTCTCAGGTCCTAGCCTCCTGAGTAGCTAGGATTGCAGGACTGGTGCCTGGCTGAATTTTAACATTTGTAAAGAAGTAAAACATTACAGAATACATCCCATGGTAATAGTTGTATAATGTAATAGCATTCAAATATTTCATTACCTAGACTCACTCTTATGTTGTGATATATTCATGAAGCAAAATCTACAATTACAACCTAGAAGACAATGAAAAAGACAGAATTTCACATGAAATGTTAAAACAGTGTTTAAATGTCTACCAAGAAGAAATATTATAAATTAAAATTCCTTCAATATTAGTAATAGAAAACAAATTAAGAAAAATAAAGGCAAAAATAAAACAAAATTCCTCTCAGTAACCTTAAGAAACAGTAGGAATACTGAATCAAAATATAGACTAAGTTTAAATTTTTCTAAATAGAAGATAAATTCTTTGGAAAGATCAGTACAATTCAAGTGCACCCAATCTGGGAAACATACATATAATTTGAATACAAATGTGAAAATAATCACAAATGACTTGTAAATAAAACAAATGTAATTTTGGTAAGAAATTTGAATAATTGGAGGAAGTAGATGCTTTCTTTCTTTTATGTGAATAAGGTCAATCTAAGTGGCAGAAAGCATGAATAGTTAAAATGGTCTAATGATGAAACTGAAGGTATACTAAATATCGAACACTTGAGATGGGACCCAAGGTCACATAAATTGAGATATACTGTCTAACTTCTGTGTACTTCAATATTTTCATATGTAAACATTTCATATTCATATCGACATGACAGAGTTGCTCTGACAGTTGCCATGTTTACTTACATAAACTGTTTAAAACAGTTGGTGATATTAGTTAGACAATATATAAATAGTAACTACTCTTGTTCCTAAAGAAGATACAATCCTCATACTATCTAAATGGACAATACTACTAACATCTGATTATGTTAAGAGAAAATAGAAAATCAGACAAATTAATTTCAGACAATTAATTTCAGACAATTAATTTCAGCGTATTGAAATAATCAGTAGTTTTCACAAAAATATAGTGTATCTAGAAAGGTAAGGATGGCCTCATATTTATAATGATAAGTAAACTCAATTAAAGGACTGCAGCCTTTAAGTATAGAAGTAAATGCTTAAAAAGAATTGGATGAAATCTAGATTCTATTCTTTATTTTTAAATCTGAAATAAATCAATAAAATATAAGTCAAATTGATTTCCAGGAACATCAATCATGATGAATAGTGATATTTTTTAAAATTAGAAGGTTACTCTTATTTTCAGCTCACCTGCAACAATGTCCATGCCCGTTCATTTTATTTCTACTGTACTTAAAATAAGCACTTAGCATCCTGTATATTTCATATTCTTTCTGGTGTGTTGTCCATTATATCCTCCAGAGTGTTCATCCCATGAGAATAAATGTAATTTTTTGTCATTGCTTTTCTCTTTGCTATGTTGTTCCGTGCCTCTCAGAGGAATTAAGTAGGCAGAAGAATTTGATAAATTAAGTAATTTATTCCATATTACTTTTGAGATAATAAGTCATGTAATAAGAAATGGAGTTGAAGAGACAAAATTATTTATTGTTCTGATGAATTGCATATCAAGAAAACTTAAGGAGTTGGTCTAAAAATAAATACAGCTACTATAAGTGAGGAATTTGGTAAGTGATTCTTTCTCCCAGGATTTTGGAATGAGAGGAAATTTTAACTTCTGCAGTGGCAGAGAGCTGAGTCTCTCTGTGAACAATCAGAAAAGGTTGTTTACAAGCCCCGTCCCAGAAATCTTTGGAGCTCCTCTTCTTCATGTCTCTCCATTCTACTTCAGAAATGAATGTCTTTTATCTGGCCTCATTGCATCAAAGTAAGGCTTTCTCACTTGATATCAACAAATTCTACCTAGTATTGTAAGTGAAAGTTCTTTTTGTATATTAACTTAAGCAGTAATAATAGAGATTCGTCTCGGGCAAGTAGAGATAAAGCACAAAAATAAACCAGGAAATGAAAAAAAAAGAGCATGACTGAAAAATGACATCCATATTTATCATAATTGACTGGAATTCTTAGAGCAACAGATGTTACGGTTAATTTAATTTTCTTATAAATTGACAAAACGAAGCTCTCAACACTTGAGAAAAATCTTTATGGAATATATTTCTTCATTTCAGTGTTTCAATAGGCAGTGCAAAGAGCATATTGTATTGGTTCTTCAATGACACCTGCTTTGTTTCAATCTTACCACCTTCTGACCATTGCTGATGTTGTAGCACTGGTATATTTTGAATCTATGCTCTTATAAATAGCATTTATGATCTTAGTTATTTGTGTCATGAAAGGTAGCATGAAGTTTAAGCAAACATGAATATATTTACATATATGAACACTAGCACTCTTCTTCAACATAAATATGAATTCACTTTATTTGAGATACAATAACTTTAGAAAATGTGAACACTTATAAAATAAAAGAAAATCACAACTAAGATACCCGCAAAGTAATTTTTATAATCACATACCATATTTACACCTGTATTTATATCTTTTGTATCTCTATCTAAGGCACTATTTAGAACAAAGTAAATATTACTTATTAACTTTCTGTTCTACTAGAGAAACCATCTTACTGTTTTAAAATATTCTTCAAAATTAAGATTTTTAATACATACCTAGGATCCTAAACCCAAATGTATTGTGAAAGCCTAGTCTTTGCATTCACATTAGCATAATCCTTCTAATCATGGCTTTTAAAAATTATTCATTTTGATGATTCATTCATTCACCTGTTATATTTTGGGTTATTAATAACTACATTAAGCAATTGTTCCTGGTGATAACTCAACAATCCACTAAGCTGCTTCTTAAGACTGCTGGCATTCAAAGATAATAATAGTACTCATGCATTTTGTTTGTGGTAATTATGCAGGAAAGCTCAAATACTTATTATGTAAAACCAAATTACATAAGCACATACAAGTCTATGCATTGAATAGCTCTCTATAGAGCTTTCATTTTCCCTTTTAGCTAGTTTTCTCAGAAGCTGATTAAATTCTTTGGAGACTCTAGAAAGTTCCTAACATCTGTTTATAATGTTAGATGTGTGGAGCCAGCCCTTCAAATTATTTGTCCTGGTGCTACAAGGAAGTAGAAGGAGTGGAGTTTGTGGGAGAAAGTGACCAAAGTCCCAAGACAGTTGGTCATGCTTCCAAAGTCTAATACAACTGCATTACCTACTTGAATGTGTCATTTCTCTCATCATGCCTCTCAAAGAACATAATGATATTGTTAGTGCTCTGGATGTCACTGGATTTAGGGAGGTAGATATATATATATATATATATATATATATATATATATATATATATATGCTCATTAATTTCAATGACTACTTAGAGTATTTGTGAGAGATATTTAAAAAATCAAGAGGAAAAGCATGAGCCAAGCACAGTGCCTCATTTCTATGGCCTAGCTATTAAGGAAACAGAGATGGAAAAACAAGGTTCAAAGCTAATCTGCATTTTAAAATAATCTCAAGAGGACCCTATACTAAAGAACATGTTTGGCATGGTGGTTCACATCTGTAATCCCAGCTACAACAAAGGCAGAAGTAGAAAGATCATCTTGAAGTGGCCCAGGTATGGAATATGTCCCTAAAAGGTATCATGACAGGAGGTCATGCAGATCCAGATTTCATGGTCACTAGCTAAATTTGTAATGAATAATTATTATATATAGACATTGTCTCATTTTCTTTGATTCTGTCTTCTCTCTCACCTTCCCCACCACATATACACCCACAAAATCCCAGTAAATTTCACATTTAAGTTGGAAATCCATGTGTACAAGGAATAGTTTCAAAACACTGAAGACCACAGGAGGACAAAATAGTCATTCAGAAACAATCACAAACTCAACTTGACTTTTGAAAAGAAAATGAAAATAAAGCAAATGTATAGTGGCATTCCATTTGAATCTAAAAAAATAAGAGTACAATGAATTTATTATCTTTCACGAACAAAGCAGTCAGGAAGAAATATGTCATAATAATTGGCAGAAGAATAAATGTATTCTCAGCTAGAATTTAGCTCTGTTAAACTCAATAAGTGCTGCATTATACATAATGGTTGAATATTCTTTCTTGTAGCTTCTAGAGTATAGGGAATATTAAAATTTATAATCAGGGAAACATTTTTCATTTTAGTGCTATGGAACAAGGTTTTGAATGCAAAATAAAAGATGACTTGTGCAAAGATAGACAAACATAGGTAGTACAATGAAAAGCAAACTTTCCTCATTTCAATTCTTATCCTTTCTCTTTCATTTGTGATACTGGAATCTGAACTCAGAGCCTTATACTTGAGCCATGTCCTGAGTGCTTTTATGCTTCAATTAATTTTTCACGGTAGGCTCATGGGTCTGGCCTAGAATTAAAGATATGAGTCACCATGTCCAGCTTGTTTGTTGAGATAAGGTCTTGCTGACATTTTGAACAGGCTAACCTTGAACTTTGATCCTCAGATCTCTGTCTCCTAAGTAGCTATGTTGGTACATACCTAGCTTCTTTTCAGTCCTTAAAATAATTAGTTTCAGTAAGACACTGTACTTAAGTTTATTTTTATTCTTATATCTCAATAATGTTTATATCTAATAACTTTCAGACCCTTCTCGATCTTTTCCTCTAAATCTCCTTTCCTGCTTCTCATCATCTGAATCTTTGTCTTCTAAATCTTTATTTCATATGCCCAGAAGGAAGGTTGTCCACTGTGATGATTGATCTCTTAGTATAATAAAGAAATCAAATAGTAATGAAAACTGGGCTTTAGATATGTAGCACAGGTAAGATTAAAATTTCCACCTAACTCTTACTGAGTATTTCTTGTGCAGAGTTAATGAACTTACTGAAGACAGACAGAGTGGCTGTGGATTACTGAGTCATTTTAAGCCATCTTTGTAATTACTAAAAATGAATTAGTAGTGCTTTGTGCTTCCAATTTTATAAACATTTATGCAAGTTATGTCATTTGAAATGTTCCATTTCTGTGATGTAGGTACCAGGTTTTCAGGTAACTGAATCTTGGACAGATTAACAGCCAACTGCATAAGGCAAGACATAAGAAAACCAGCATCAAAATAAGATCTATTGAACTGAACTGATGAGAAAAACATGCACTATTCTCGGGCTTCCTCTTTGGTAAAGCATAAATTGGATGCTTGACAAAACTTTGGTAAGAAAATTAAATTTAAAAAAGAACTGCCTGGTGTAGTAAACTCATGCATATAATCCTAGCTACATAAGACTGACATTCGAGGATCCAGGTTCAGAGTCAGCCCAGGCAGACAAACAACAACGAAAACCTCTTCAATTAATTAACAGTAATTTGGAGGTGGAGGTGTGACTACAGTGGTAGAACACCAAGTAGTTCAAACCCCCATAGTAGCACCATGAATACATACATATATACACATACAAACATACATAATATATGCATATCTTCCTACCTACCTACATACATACCTAGAGTTCACTGGACCTCTAGCCTTTATTCAGGCATCTGATTAAACCTATCTGTGTCAGAAACTGTGTTTTACAAACTCTTTATGTTCTTTCCACTTTGAACACAATTCAATTGTATGGCCAAGACTCCTCCTGTATAGCAGATGAGATAATGTATCTAAATTCCAGTTGAACTCAATGTGAAATTTTGAAATGATAAACTCAGCTTTGTGCATGGTCCTTAAAAAACAAACTGTTTAAATAGGGTTACAGGTGGACCCATTACAACGATGAGATGTACAAGATGTTATGTCGAAAAATGAACTTTACAACTTTGGCGGGGTGGGAGTGTGGGGGGGTGATAGTGGTAGGGGTGTGGGGGGGCTGGGGATAGAGGGGGAAGGGATGGTATGGGGAAACAAAGGAGGAGGCAACAATGCTTGATAAGAAATGTACTTGCTATCTTGCCCATGTAATTGTAACCCCCTCTGTATGGTATTTTCACAATAATAATAATAATAAATACCAATGTGATCCTCTATTCTTCCTCTTGTTTATTACTCTTGTTTGTCAAGTGAAATCGAATGCTGTTTCTAAGTAACAGTTTCATTTTGGAACAAATTTCATGAACATTTATAGGAAAACAAAAATATCTAACAAAATCCCAGTAAATTAAAATACAAAATGTCTGAAAGTCAATAGAAATTATGAAAAAATATCGGGTTAATCATAAAAGACACAAGAGTTCTGAAGATGACACCTTCATTCATCTCTAAGTGTCTAAAACAAAACATCAGATATATGGATGCAGAGAGAAATAGGCAATGTGGAGAAGCAGGGAAGTAAAATTGTAATTATTGACACAAGCCAGGGGAATTCATGAAATATTGAATTAGATCTGTGAAAGAGATATTGACCCCAAATCCTAGGAGCTAGTCAACAGAATAGGCAATGCAAAGTCTCCTTTTAAACATTATGCTCTAAGCAAAATAGAAAAAGAAGGCCTTGGCAAACTCCATAGGTTCACCACCTGCAAAAGTCTAGTTTAAGATTTGTCCTCAATGGACAAATGCTTTGAGAAAATGTGGTATATATACACAATGGAATTTCACTCACTCATCAGAAAGAATGATATTGTAGCATTAGTAAGGAAGTGGAAAGACTTGGAAAAAATTGAATTAAGTGAAGTAAGTCAGATCCAGAGAAACAAAGCTTGCATGGATTCCTTACTTTTGGTAGCTAGAATGTGCCTATAAACCTTAATTTTGTAGAAAATGTCGTACTCAGTCCAACAAAATAAGCACCAGGAAATGGGTAGTTGCAAGATGGGTGGGTGGGAGAAGGAGAAATGAATGAAGAAGGGGAAGGGCAGAGAACCCAGTCAAGAACTTATGGTATATACCACAAAATTAAGACAAGTAGGGAAAGGACCAAGGCAGGTTAGAATGGTGAAGGGGAGACACTGATCAAGAGGCATTATACTCATAAGCTGCTTTGTTAAATGGCACTTCTGTACAACTACTTAAAGATAATACAAAGTTGGGGCTGGGAAGGTGGCTCAGTGGTAGAGTGCTTGCCTTGCATGCATGAGGCCCTGGGTTCAATTCCTCAGCACCACATAAGCGGAAAAAAGCTGGAAGTAGGGTTGTGGGGCTCAAGTGGTAGAGCGCTAGCCTTGAGCTGAAGAGTTGAGGGACAGCTTCCAGGCCCAGAGTTCAGGCCCCAGGACCAGAAAAAAAAAGAATGTTATGAACAATTTTGTCAATGAATCTGACAACTTATCCATATATACATTCTTTTAAATATACAAACAACTAAAGATCACTCAAGATGTAGGTAACCTGAATAACTCTAATCCATTTTTGAAATTGGATTTATAAGAAGACTTTTCCATTAAAAACTTGGCTTTAATGACTTCATGGATTATTTCTATCCAAGAATTAAGAAAAATCTCTTGGTATATGGTTAGCATATCTCCGCCATTAAAATAAATCTTGGTTCTACTAGCTATCAGAAACTGGGGAAGTGTCTAAGTGTAGCCCATCTTGAGGTCCAATCTGTTGGTCTTGGTTGTGGCTGTTCCTTTTTACAATGGGTACTAATTAGGGTGAATAAATGAATGGTGTGTGAACATCCTCCACAGAAATAAGAGCCAGGCCCACCAGAAAAGCCAGAGCAACAGTCCAGAAGCTAGAACCCAAAAGCTATGGGCTGGACAATGTGCTAGCTCCAGCTTCATTTTCATGTGGCAAGTAGGGTCAGAGCTCCCAGTCTGAATCAGTTTCGGGAAGGATTAGGAGCCAGACAGCAACCATGATAATGAAAAGGGAAAGGAAAAATTGTCATGATTTATAGCGGACATAAATGTGGAGAAGATAAAATAGTATTTGAAGAAAAGCTTAGTAAGATTATTAAAAAAATGAAATAGAAACTCAAATGTCAATATGAACTTTTTCCATCATGCCCATTCACTGCTGGGGTCAGATTAGCTCTTCCACCTAAACTACTGGATAATGTACATAGGGAAAGATATTTTAGTTATCTGATAAGATTCTGCACATGACTGAACTGATTCTTGAGAAAAGAGAAATATTTGATATAAATCCCATGTTCATGGCAGCTCTCTTTCTGGGACCAATTTTGTGATGGAGAGAGAGGAAGAGAGAAGGAGAGAGGGACCCAGTAACGCACATCAACACTGCTAGATCTTGAAGACACAATAAGTGGGTTTTCACCAGTCTTTGTCTGTGCATTTTTTAATTTTATGAAAGACTATGGAAGGCTTATTAATATGAATTATTAGAAAAGTTAAAAGATGATTAAAAAAACATGAGTGCTTTCCCAGGGCTGAAAGATCAAATTCCAGACCAGAGAGAGCAAAGAAAACACAGAAATCTGTCTTCCATTGAACTGAGGCATTGCAACTATCAGGATTGAGGTGCAAGGACTACATTCTAGAATAAGCTGACTCGGAATCTAATATTAACAAACACTCAAACTGATCTTTGATCAGACAGGGAAACAGAGTTTGCAATTCCAGTGCAGCAAGTAGAGCCTTGGGAAATACCTTAGTATGGCCATAAATTTTTTCTAACAGATCATAATATCAAAAAAATGCAAGGTCATGGGACATAACTGACTTGCTGCTAGGAACTGTTTTAGAAGAATGTAATTGAGTCCCCATAGCACATACTTCACAATGTCCAGTTGTGTAGTTTGGATATAGTTTGTCCCCCAAGGCCTGATTTGTTAGAGGCTTGGTTTTCACTTTGGTAATATAGACTACTAGTTAGGACAAACTTATTTCAAAAGGGTATGTTCATAATAAGAAATTCAGTGGAAGACCCACACATGTGCTGGTCTCACCTTTTTCCTTCACAGCAGATTCTTCCATACCAACATGTAGAATTCTAGAAATACAAATATATACCTAAAACATCTGGGGCTATGGAGGAACCTACAGCTATGTTTATTTCAGTGATTACCCATTTATATGAATACATTTACTTAAGCATATAATATTTTATATACATGTGAGAATATTTAAACAAATGCATTTGCTTCACTTACTCAAATATGTATTTGAAAAAGGATTCAACTAAAGACATCACTTTCCTTTAAGTCTACAGTACTTATTTATATACTATAGGTATTAATATACAATCATAACTTTCTTATTAGGCTAAAACAAAATACTCTAAAAATGATTAAAGAAAGTGGGGATCGTGACTCATTCAAATAAAGAAAAATTTTTTTTTATGGAGCATAGAGAGCAAACTTTCAGAAGCTTTTGAAATTCAGTAGGATAAGAAAACAAAACCATTTGTAATTGGAATGTTTCTTCAATTGCACCAATTTTACCAAAATATGGCAGGATTTAAATTGAATTCCAAAGCATGTGTACAGAGATCTTTTTGTTGTTTCTTAGTGCTACTGAACCTAATAAGAGAAATTAATTCTTGATTTTGGCTGAATAAGTAAATAAAAGTTTCATTCTTTTACAGGCATGCCCATGAAAACCTGGGTAAGAGTATTAGTATAATGTTATTTAATTCTAACTTTATTTCTGAGAGACAAATTGCAGACCATAAAACGATTTAGGAAGACAGAAAATAAAACTATATTTTGGCTTCAATTTCTGACCATGATATCCTGAGGGATTCCAGGGAACTTTCTTTGTCTATTTATACTTGTCTTGGTTTTTTTTGTATATTGTTTTCTTTCTTATAAGCTTTTAAATAAGGATAAATAAGTGAAGCCAAAGAAAGGTGACATACTTCATGAATAGGAAAATTAACTGAAAGTGAAATAATTTCAGAAAGAAATTTAAAACTCACTTTACCATAGTATACAACTAACAGCTGGAGACACTGATTTGTTGAACAATTTAAATAAATGTCACCTCTTCTAATCTGTTTCATTGTTAACAGGCTGTGGAAAATAATATTACTCAATTTTTTTTTCTTTTTTAAGGTTTAAGAAGGGATTGTGTAGAAAGCAGTTAGTTAGCAGATGCATTCCAAATAATAGCTTCTTAATATTTCATTCTCATTGATTAGATGTGAAAACTAAGTACTAGAAATATACCCGAACAGTTTATTTTTCACCAATCACCTTTCTTTAATTGATGAATCTCTTCTTAAAAGTTATATAAAGCTTTTTTCTAGTTTCCTTTACTTTTTACTCATATTTTGCTCCTTAAATCAAAGACACATATTTTATGTAGGGCTATTTATCTGTGTGTGTATACGGTGTGTGTGTGTTAGGTGGGACGATAACTTTTTGTTTATCTTTGGGAAACACATCGCCATCCTTGCACACAATTTCTTCAGCTTCCTGATGAGTTTACCTGAGGCCTCCCAGACCACGAACCCGTTCAGAGGCGGGAGAGAGATCAGCCAATCACAGCGCGGACTGAGGCCTCCTCCACGCCCCCTATCCTAGCCACGCCCCCTTCCGTACGGGCCTTCAGGAGTCAGGGTGTCCGCGGCCGACTCGTCCCGCCCCTGCCTCTGAGTGACAGGACCGTGGACAGCAACATTTCCCGCGGGACACGAAGTTTGTCGGCCTCCGCCTTGGCTCAGCTGAGGTGTGTGTTTCCGGCGAGGGCGAGGAGGCTGGGGTTCTCTTTCCCAGAAAGCTCGGGGTCCGGGACCGAAAATGGGCGCACCTCCTTAAGCGAACCTCCCAAGCGTCCCGGAGCGGAGCGTTCCGCCCCCGGGAGCGGTGCTCGGGCGGGCTGGGGGCGAGGGTCACCCCGCCAGAGGAAGCTGGCGCTTAGGGAAAGAACAGGGAAGATAATCAGTCGCTGAGGACCCTCTCTCCGGGCGACCCCGGTGCTTGGAGCGGGCGTGAAGGTTCGCCGAGGGTGGGCGTGGTACTCGTGGTTGCTAAGGAACGCGCAGGTCCCGCCCTGCCAGCGTGTCAGGGGTCCTGGAAGCGTTAGCCCCGCCCACTCCCCCCCCAGCCTTCCCGGGGGCCTGGGATTCGCTCCCTGCGCTGTCACTTAAGTTATGGCCCTTGGTCCTGTAGTTCCCTTGCAGGCCTCCCTTTGGTGTAATTTTTTGTTGTTGTTGTTCTTCCTTCTTAATTTTTGTTCCTATATTAGTGATCTTGCAGAGAAGTGTGGTAGTGATAGTGGAGCTGGATACTTTGCTTTGTGATTTGGTACATTCTTGAACAAGCCTCAAGATTTGGCTGTCCATGTAGATGAATAAGAAAAAGGATCTCAGAGAAATTCTCTTCTTGGAGTTCTTTATCTCACTGATGACAGCCACAAAGACCTCAATGAACTTCCTCAGAAAGTTGAGGGATTTCATTATACTGTAAAAGGCCCAATACATAGAGCCAAATGTGTAAACGATTGTTCCTCCTTTCCCCCTTTTCTTCATTGAATCCATATTTAATGGTCAGCTGTGAGGTGCCCACACAGATAACCATTTCAGATGCCTTCTCTCTTTGGACCCTGTAGGGCTCAACAGAACAAACATTCCAGATTAAAACAACAAAAGGACTAAACATCTGTTTTTACTTCCTGGTGCCAGGTTCAGTGTAAATCATCAGGAAGGAAGCTTGTGCAGCTTGTTAACAGTGAGAATTGCATTGGTATACGAGTCGGGAAGCTGGCAGGGTTAGTTGTACTTGGGGAAGAGCCCTTCTGTTTTTTTTCTGTAATGTGGCAATACTCTGCCCTTCCTTCCTAAAAAGGAGGAAATTAATCGATTTGAAAATATAGTTACAATTGTGATCTGCACAGATGCAAAATATTATTGATTATGCTTTTAACCTTAACTTTCTGTGTATAGGATCTGAATTTGTTTTTACATGTCATTCAACTGTTAAATATTTCCATTTTTTTCTTATTTTATCTTTAAGTTGTTTAGAAATCAGGAAGAAGCTTTTTTTTTTTTTTTGGGTCCGGTCGTGGGGCCTGAACTCTGGGCCTGGGTGCTGTCCCTCAGCTCTTCAGCTCAAGGCTAGCGCTCTACCACTTGAGCCACCGCGCCACTTCCGGCTTTTTTCTTTTTGCTTATGTGGTGCTGAGGAATCGAACCCACGGCCTTGAGCATGCAAGGCAAGAGCTCTACCACTGAGCCACCTTCCCAGCCCCTCAGGAAGAAGCTTTATCCACCTATTTATTACTCATCCAGAATTGATAATGCTTAGATAATGCCAAAAATGTCTTCCAGGGCACTACTTTTTGTCCCTTAATATTGTTACAGGTGTGCTAAGATCTGTTTCAAATTCTTGTCTTGAGTCCTGATCAAGGAGCTGATGAGAGAGACAAGGAATGCATTTGCAAAATTTATTCAGAAGCAAGAATATGTTAAGTGACAGTAGCTCTAGTTGGGAACTTAAGAGCACTCTGGTTTAGGCTAGTTCTTTTTTTCTCTAGGAATACTTTTAGGACATTCCCTATTGGCAGTGATTAAGATAATTAGGGATTTTTTAAAGTAGTTGTACAAAAAGGTTTCCCTTCAACATGTCAGTTAGAGTACAGTGCATCTTGATCATTGTCTGTCTGTCTTTTCCATCTCTCCCAACCTCATCTGCCAGTTGCCTCTTTCCATTTTCACATGTATACATTTACTATTATGACTGCATTTTCCCACCTTTCCTCTGTGTGTCTCCCCTCCCCCTCTCCCCCAACAACATGTCTTCCAGTTTTCTGATATTCATTATGTTAAACTGTTATTCAAAGGAGTTACATCATTGGAATTCTCCCCTGTGTAGACCATAGTTTAGTTATTATCTTTGTGTATATGTTTTCACATATATATTTTTATAATTTAAATCTAGCTTCCACATATGAAGAAAAGCATGTCTTCTTTGTCTGCCTGAGTCTTAGCACTATATTTTCCAGGCCCATCCATTACCCTACAGATGGTATAATATTATTTTTTCTGATAAATAAGTAAAATTTGCACACATATACACATACATACTTTCTCTGTCTCTGTCTCTGTCTCTGTTTCTGTGTGTGTCTCTATTACACACACACATACACATATACACACACACCACATTTTCAATCCATTATAGAACATCTGGGCTGTTTCTGTTTCTTGGCTATGGTGAATAGTACAGCAATGAACATGATTATGCAAGTATCTTTACTGTACCCGGAGTTGTGATCTTTTGGATAAGTACCTAAGAGCAGCATTGCAGGATCAGAGGGTAGTTCTGTGTTTAGTTTTCTGAGAAATCTGAAAACTGCCTTCTGTAGTGGTTGCACTGGTTTCCATTCCCACCAACCCATGTATAGGGTTCCCTTATCCCCATATTCCAAACAGCGCCGGAGATAGAAATCCTGAAAATAAATGGTCAGACTGAGGGCCAAGAGAGGAGTTAACAATGTAGAGAGCTTCACAAGCAGAATAATATTAATATGGAATGCTGGCAGAGTTTCTGGGTTTGAAGACAGAATAAATATAATAGAAGAAGAAAACATACAAAAAAATCCAAGGATTATGAAAAGAGTTTGAAAGAACTTTAGGACTCCAGTTAAGGTTTAATTCAAATCATGCTATGATTGCTCATTTCCAGGTTTTTAATAAGCTGCATGAGATATAAGTAATATTCATGATCTGTTAAATAAGAAAATGCCTAAAAGTGTGGTTAAGGTCATGGTTTAATACTCTACATGCTTTGGAAACCAGTTAGAAATGGTCATCTCCTTTTATCCTCTGCAACTGCAGACAG
This sequence comes from Dipodomys ordii, assembly GCF_000151885.1. Classification (NCBI taxonomy): domain Eukaryota; kingdom Metazoa; phylum Chordata; class Mammalia; order Rodentia; family Heteromyidae; genus Dipodomys; species Dipodomys ordii. The sequence goes on from NW_012267233.1 coordinate 16,676,152, forward strand.
TCATAAGAACTGGGCAGACAACCACAAAAGGGACATTGTAGGCATTTTTGGTCCCTCCAGGGATAACTCACTTTATACCTGTCCTATATTCCCAGCTTTTTTCTGTCTTGTATTCCCCAGTTCCCTATATCGATATCAACTAGTATTTTTCTCAAGTATGTGTGTGTGTGTGTGTGTGTGTGTGTGTGTGTGTGTGTGTGTGTATGTATATATAGTCTGAAAGGATTGGAAACAGTAATTACAAATCCAGTGATGACTAAACTTTTTCATGTAATATACTGCTTTCAGAAGTATATGGCTATCCCTTAGAAAAAGGAAACATTTGGATTATAAATGACGCTGAATTAAGACTCCTTGTTTTCCTTTTATTTCTTTAAGAATAAGAGTCTTTCCCTATGTTTTACTCTTCATGGGTAAAGAAATAGGTATTTTCTTTCTGTCTTGAGTTTGTAAACAGAGTTTGCATCATCAACTTTGTTACTAACAAGTTGGATGTATTTTTAGATAGGAAGCCAAAATGAATACTAGTACTTAGTACGCTGTTTCCAGTCCCTTTTCCAGAGCCGCCTAGATTTTATTCCAGCAGAAATAGTACTTGGTCTCTGGACCAAGGATTTCAACCACTTGTTTCTTCTTTTGGGAAGTTGGATATCAAGGTGGGATCTGAGGCCATGAATGTTATCTCAGTGCACCAGCTTATGATTGAGTGATAATTCTGAGTTACTTGGAATCTGTGAGAATGTTTTAAAATTAAAATAATGTCTTTATAAAAACTGTTCTTGGATTTGAGAACTCTGAAGCCCAAGGATTCTCACAAATGAGTGATAAAGGTGATGAAGATTTTTTTCTCTCACTTCAGGGCCACAAAGCTCCTATTGAGAAGCATTGCTGCAGTCGAGAAATTGCTTCATGAAGAAGCATTGAAATTAAGCCAGATTTCCTTTAGTATTTGTTCACATTTTTTTGTATCAGTAGATTTTCTCCAACTGTGAAGGTCTTAAAATATAGAACATAGAGTGAGAAAATAATTCTCTTAAGCAGGCATCACCTAGCTACTTGGGTAAGATAATTAGAAAGACCATGTTTGAGCCAACATAGAAAAAATTAGTGAGACCCTATTTAAATAATTAAATCAGGCTTGGTAGTATATATCAATAATTCCAACTATTCAGGAGGCATAGGTAGGAGGATTGAAGCCTGAGGCCAACTCCAGGTAAAACTGTGAGACCACATACAAAGAACAATTAGAAAACTAAGAAAGGGATGTGTCTTTAGTGGTAGAACATTTACTTAGCAAGCTCAAGTACCTGAGTTCAAACCCAGTACCATCAACAAGAAAAAGGAAAGGATATAATTTAAAATATCCTTTCACCATGACTGAAATGACAGTGATAGATATTTTTAAATAATACTTGATGCTTTCAAGAAAATATTTCTTTTTGGTTGGTAATGGAGCTTGAACTCATGGCCTGGGTGTTGTCCTAGCTGGCATTCTACCACTTTGAGCCACAGCCCCACATCCAGGTTTTCTGGTGGCTAATTTGAATTAAGAGTATCTTCAGCTTTCCTGCCTGTGCTGACTTTGAACCATGATCCTCAAGTCTCAGCCCCCTGAATAGCTAGGATTACAGGCATAAGCCACCAGCGCCTGGCTTTCAAGAAACTTTTTAGCCATAATGAAGCTCTGAGTTTAAACCTCAGACTATACAATACACTATTTAAAGTTCTAAAGATGGGCCAGAATAGAACAGAAAATCTGAAAGAAAAATAATAAGCAAATATATAATAGGAAATAAAATTCTTCTTAAGCTGAAAATACTCATGAATGAAAAGAAAATCTTTTTTTTTAAATTTTTATTTTATTTGTGAACATACTGTACAGAGGAGTTACAATTACATGGGCAGGATAATTCGTACATTTCTTACCAAGCATTGCAGCCTCTTCCTTTGTTTACCCTTCACATCCCTT
>NW_012267233.1:16678917-16685217 GCF_000151885.1 Dipodomys ordii
TTAGAGTTCTTGATTTTTGCCGTTCTAACTGGAGTGAGGTGATATCTCAATGTTGTTTTGATTTGCATTTCTTTTATGGCTGGGGATGTTGAACATTTCTTCATGTGACTATTGGCCATCCTTCTTTCTTCTTCAGAGAAGTTTCTGAAAAAGAAAATCTTTTTATGTAACATATGATGTTTAAAGAAGCAAAAAAAATCAGAAAATTTTAAATTATAATGATAAAGACACAATCATATTGAATGAAAAGAAAAGGGAGATAATATCAAGAAGTAAAAAATGGACTGGTTTCAGACTTGTTTTCTTTATTACCAGATGCTGAAAGGCAACAAAGCAATGTTTGGGAGTCTTAAAAATCATTACCATGGGTTTTTTTGTTTCTAGTAGGGAGCAGCAGAAAACCACTCTTATGTATAAAAGGAAGTCTACCTCAGGTCTACTCAACTCTAAGATTGTGTGATATGAATACAAAAGCCATGGTGTATATGTGTGTGTATGTGTGTGTGTGTATGTGTGTGTGATAACTGATATTATACTATAGAATTCTAGAATATGAAATTGACTCTAAATAATTTATTAAAACTAATAAAAAATTAAATGCAAATGTACAAAAATCATTTGTATGAGAAGGCACTAGTTATGAACATTGATTCAATCATGACAACTGAGATTAAAATAAATTGACAAATTCTGGTTATTTAGGACAGGGATGAAACCTAATAATGGAAGAGTATAAATAAAGTATATCAAAGCCATTGACAATAGTTGACTTCTGATGCCATGAGTGCTTTGAGTGATTCTTACAGTATTAAATGGCTTAAAAATATCGAAAGGATAATGTTGTGAAATTATCAAGTCTATGAAATTCCACTTTTATTTTTTATAACTAACGTTTTTGTAGAACAGAGCCAAATTCTCTTGTTTTTGTATTGCTCATGGCTGCATTGCAAAGAAGTGGATATGTGAGCAGTGCTTTTCACTGCTCATCAGTGTATTACATGTCATAGTGACCATTCCTATCTGACTTTGCTTCCGACCTCTGCTTCTTTGTTTTACTCACTTCTGCATCTCTGTCATCTCTTATGAATTGGAGTTAGCAAAAAAATATTATTATTTACATTTAACATTCTAAAGGTTTTCTTTTCTTTCTTTCATTTTTTTTGTTGATCGTGGGGCTTGAACTCCGGGCTCTTCAGCTCAAGGCTAGCACTCTACCACTTGAGCCACAGTGCCACTTCCGATTTTCTGGTTGTTTATTGGCAATAAGTGTCTCACAGACTTTCCTTCTGGGGCTGGCTTTGAACTGTGTTCTTCAGATTACAGCCCTCCTGAGTAACCAGGATTACAGGCGTGAGCCACCAGCGCCAGGCCTCTCTTTTCTAGCCATACATATGAAACAAGATTGCTGCAAAGATTTTAGAACCAAACTAAGGACAAAAATCAGATAGTACTTCCATATTTTAACAATGAATATTTTACTATAAAAATGATTATTCTTCTAGGCATCTACAGTCTTCAGTAAGGAAGTAATATGTCAATCAGATACAGATTGTCTGACAACTGTAGGTAAATTGTACAAGTAAAGTATAAAGGAGATAATTGACACAGGGTCTTAAAGAATGCCTATGAAGTCAAGGTAGCTTAGGCGGCAGTTATGATAACATTGAAGTAGGTGAACAAGCCTTGTAATGCTATTAAGTTGTCAATAGGATTATGCCATTAGAAAATAGAAAGAGTTCAGAGACTAGCACATAAAATAGGTAAAGATGGTCAGAGTTGAGGCACTATAAGGCCTACTGGCCAATGGACCTTTATTATACCTGTGATTTGAAAATCTTTTCTCTTATTATGGTTTTTAAGAAATGGAAGATTTGTTCAGATGTTTATTTTTCTTTTTCTAGCTTTTGTTTTGGCTGTTACATGTAAGACACTCCTAATTAAAATGAAATTTTGCTCTTAACTTTTTTTCTAAGTATTTTATTTTTGATTAAATGCATTCTTTTGGTAAATCAACCCTGTACAAATTGAAGTAATAAAAAATAAATTGAAATTAGCCTCTCTACATTCCATCTTGATCCAGAATGGGGAAATTACTCTACTCCTTAACTGGAACATGGACGATCCAGTGCAGTTCCTGTAGAGAACTTCTCAGAGCCCTTATCTTGGAATAGGACCTTGTGACAAGGAGACATAAAATGAATTACTTTTCAAATATACTTATATATTTCTTCCATGTATATTCGGATATATTTTTGAATCAAAAAGATAATAGAGTTACCAAACTAATAGCCTTTGAACTGAGTCCATTTTGCAAACAGTTTTGGAACTGGAGTTCATTTAATATTTTCCTATATTCTTATTTCCTATTCCAGTAGGAAAAGTAATTTAAAAAGATTATATATATATATATATAATTTTATTTTATTGTAAAGATGCTGTACAGTGGGGTTACAGTTACATGAGTAAGGTAATGAATACATTTCTTGTCGAGCAAACAATTAAAATATATTATTTTTGATATTTAGAATTGTATTTGCCAGGAGTGAAGGCAGATCTGACTCATTAGAGAATTGGTTTGGACACATCTTATGTGTGGGTGGTCCTCCAGATTTCAGACTTGGCAGCATCAAGAACACAACACAAGGTGCGTTTACTTGATTTAACATTTGCTAAAGGTGCTTTGATTTGTGGCTTTTTTCCTTTCAATTTGGTTTTCTTGTTTTGAACATGATTCCTTCTTCTGCAAATGTTTTTGTATGTATTTTGTGATATTAGACAAATGAAAGCAAATGAAGCAAGATTCATAGAGCTGTGAATATTTTTGTGTGATTTATTAAATCATTTTTATTATTGTCTTCTGATTGGCTGCTACGTTTAATTCTTAATCTCTTGATATTTGGTCTATTATTATACTTTAATGATGTTTTCATAATTACGTGTTGGTTTTAATCAGTGTTGCTGCATACTAATTAATAAACATACCATCATTTTAAACAATATTTTAAATATTTCTTAATTGGTACATCCATGCTCCACATTTTGGAGAGAGTAAATATGGCACAGAATGAAAAGCATGGACCCTCATAATTTTTCTCTCATCTACTGTCTCTCCCACTACTGATGTTACTCAATGCCCTTTTATGGCTCTCCACTTCACTTAAAATAAAAGCTATACCTGTATTTCTTTGCAGGACCTGACCTTTTGTTTTTACTCTCATTCTCATTCACTTGTTGCAGGTGTACTACTTGCTTTATTTTTATTTGACCACTCCAGGAATTTCTCATCTTAAAGTTTTTGCATTTGTTTTACACTCTGGGATTATTTCTTTACTTTCCTATGCATCTGTCTCTTTAAAAGGGATCTTCCTCATTTTAATGGCCCTGTAACATTAGTAAATAGTTAATACTGCTTTTATTGCTCATCACTATTCACCAAGTGATATACAGTAGTTTTCTTTGCTTATTGTCACTATTTGTCATATCAATATAAGCACATGAAGGTAAGGCGTTTTGGCTGATCTTGATTAATGTGATAATAAAATCTCAATTACTTTATAATAGGGAGATGAATCTAAACTAGTTAAGTATTTATCTATTATTTTCATAGCATCTTATTGAGTTTTCTTAAATATCAATTTTAGGTTCATAGCAAAATGGATAGGTAAGTGTAAAACTCTTCCATGTACTTACCTCTTACTTAACACATGATTTCTACGAAGTGAGATACAATTCTTATTTTGTTATGGTAGGAGTCTTAGAGTTATAGTGCTTTGACTTCTTTCAAAACTATTTCTTTATCTTTTAACATTTTATAGTTTGAAAATAATAGCCTAGGTATATTTTTATTTATGAATTTATCGTCTGGGCTTTCTTGATCTTGGTTTGCTGTTTAATATTGACTTAGGTGATTCTCATTCATTATTTTTTCTTTCTTTTGCACTATGCATAACCTACACTTTTTATAATTGTTCTCCAATCTTCATTTTTTGTTGTGATTTCTTTCACTCTTTGCTCTCTTTTTCAGTTACATAAGTTCCTATTTTCTGTGTGCAAGTGGACAGATTCTTTAGCTCACTAGTGGCATTCTTCATCTCTATTATGGTGTTTTTGATATATAGCATTTCTTTTAGTTTTTCTCTTAGGGTTTCCATCTCTTGTTTAACTTGTCCATCTGTTTTTTATCTATTAGGGGCCTTACTACATTAATATATTATTCATTGTTTTAAGTCCTTACATTGATAATTCCAACATTCCTGCTGAATCTGGTATTGATGCTTTCTTAATTGTGCCTTTTTATTTTCTTAAATTTTGATGTACCTTGAATTTTTTTTTCTTGAAAATTAGACATGATATACTGAATGAAAAGAAAAGCTGAACATAGTCCTTTAGTACAATAGTTTCTCTGCCCCACAACTTACCTACATGAGACACATTATAAACCCTAGTTGATGTTTGAAACGATAGTATTGTTGTGGAGAAGACCACCAGGAGAGACCACATGGACATATAGAGTACAGCCAACAGAAAGTCTTTATTACCTGCCAGGACTATACTGAGCCGTCAGGTGCCCAAAAGTGTAGTCTCAAGCCTAGTTTCATGGCCCCTTCTAAAGCAGAAAACACACCTCTTTGTTTGCTCAGGGATGGAAAGTCCATAGCAGTTCTTATCTGTAGGTGCAAGTCAAGCAAAAAGTTGCAGAAGTGTTATAAGACAATGCTGTAAGCAGGCATTGAGGAGGGCAGCATGACCAGCTTCTATAATTATCTCTGTGTCATTTCCTAGGAACACAAACAGAACAGTGGCTACATACATCTTTAAATGCCAAACATTAAGGAACTATCACAGTCCTATCTTTAAGATGGAGTCAAAAGCAAAATGGAGCTGCAGAAGCTAGGAGTAAACTCTAAGACAGTAAGGGTTGACCAGCCCTATCACAGTATTGAATATTATTTCCATTTTTCCTCTACATATGTATCTCCAATAAACCTAAATGTTTAAATTAAGCACAGTAAGAGATTAATAACAATAACCAACAATAAGATGGAAGTTCAATAAAAGTTACATAAATATGGTATCTCTCCTTCTGTTTTTAAAATATTCTGTTGTATTTCCATCTTGTTATTTAGAGGAAGCACTTTGTGGGATATCTTCCATATTTGAACTGTCAGCATAACTGCTTTTGTCCTTTGAGGCCATTATTAACCATAATGAAGATTATATAGATACAATCACTGTGATCCTGTGATAAATGATATGCTAAAGAAGGTAGCTACTAAAGGTTGAGCTTATACAATGGGGATATATTGGACAAAGTGTATCACACTGCATGGAACAGTGAGCAATTTGAAAGTTTTGAATTGCTGCTGGAGGTATCGCTCAAGTGGTAGAGCTCTTGCCAGGCAAGTTCAAGGCTTCAGGTTCACACACATAAATTCATAAATGCATGCATGCATGCATACAGTTTAAAATTGCTTACTTTAAAATTTTTTCACTCAATATTTTTAGAAAGTAGTTAGTTTTGAATTATTGAAACTTGTTAGGCGAAATGAACCCCAAGATAAGGACTCAAATGGTTTCTCTCTCTTGCTATTGTTTCTAACATATTTATAAGATAATTTCTTTGTTGCTTTTTATGTCTCTCCCCCACGATATAACCCCTGTTTTTACTGTATTTGATGTTGGTTTATTTTGTGGAGCGGAAGGGAACAAACAAATTGTTTAAATAGGGATACAGGTGGACACATTGCAACAATGAGATGTACAAGATGTTATGTTGAAAAATGAACTTTACAACTTTGGGAGGAGGCTCATTACCTTGCTTATGTAATTGTAACCCCTCTATATGGTATTTTCAAAATAAAAAACACTTATTAATAAGAAAACAGAAAGTAGAGTGATATGGCAAGATGTAGGGTGAGTCTGGTGATTAGGTGTTTTCATCTTTTTAACTGTAAACTTTACAAGTGTTTCTCAGTTCTTCCTTCTTACCTGGACAAGATGTCTATAGAGGGCTGAAACAGGTATTTCCCTGCCTCTAGGTTGTTAGACATGGTAAATTAGTTTTTCCTAATTTAATTTTTTTCCTGGCTTCTGGCGGTTTTATTGAGATTTCATTGTATGGACATGATCACTGATAGAACAGGGAAATTCTGAAAGACCTGTATATTACGATTATTCTTTTCTTTATTTTTTTATAAACGTATTTTTTATTGTGAAAATACTGTACAGAGGGGTTACAATTACATGGGCAAGATAATGAGTACATTTCTTATCAAGCATTGTAGCCTCCTCCTTTGTTTC
>NW_012267233.1:16686537-16811208 GCF_000151885.1 Dipodomys ordii
GCTGGTAAATATTTTTTCCCAATTAGTTGGTTGTCTTTCTAGCTTGGTTGCGATAGCTTTAGCTGTGCAGAAGCTTTTTATTTTAAGATAGTCCCATTTGTCGAGTCTCTCTCCAATTTGTTGTGACCCTGGGACTCTGTTCAGGAAGTTCCTTCCTGTGCCTATAAGTTCAAGTGTCTCTCCTACTCTGTCTTGCAGTAGGTTCAGAGATTCAGGTTTAATTTAAGGTCTTTAATCCATTTTGAGTTGATGTTGGTGCATGGTGATAGGCTGGGGTCTACTTTTAGTTTTCTGCATGTGGCTGCCCAGTTTTCCCAGCACCAGTGGTTGAAGAGGCTGTGTTTCTTCCATTGTATGTCTTTGGCTCCTTTGTCAAATATCAGCTGACTGTAGGCCTGTGGATTTATTTCTGGATCTTCTATTCTATTCCATTGGTCTTCATGTCTGTTTTTGTGCCAGTACCATGATGTCTTTGTTATTATAGCTCTGTAGTAGAGTTTGAAGTTCGGCATGGATAGCCCTCCCATATTGTCTTTATCCCCTAGAATTGTTTTGGCTTTTCTAGGTCTTTTGTTGTTCCATATGAATTTTTGGACTGTTTTCTGTATTTCAGAGATGTATGTCATTGGGATTTTTAATAGGAATTGCATTGAATTTGTATATTAATTTTGGCAGTATTGCCATTTTCACTATATTAAGTTTGCCTATCCAAGAGCATGGGAGGTCTTTCCATTTCCTAGTGTCTTCTGCAATTTCTTTAACTTTTTATAGTTTTCACTAAATAGTTCTTTTACATCTTTTGTTAGGTTAATTCCTAAATATTTTATTTTGGGGGAGGTTATTGTGAATGGGGTTGCTCCCTTTATTTCCCTTTCTGCTTGTACATTGTCAGTGTACAGGAAGGCAATTGATTTTTGTGGGTTGATTTTGTATCCTGCTACTTTGCCGAAGTGATTTATGATTTCTAAGAGTTTGGGGATGGAGGTTTTGGGATCATGAAGGTATAGTATCATGTCATCTGCAAAAAGGTATAGTTTAACTTCTTCTTTCCCTATGGGGATCTCTTTAATGTCTTTTCCTTGCCTTATTGCCCTGGATAAGGGTTCCAGGGCTATATTGAAGAGGAGTGGAGACAATGGGCATCCTTGCCTTGTTCCTGATTTTAAGAGAATTGGTTGTAGCTTTTCCCCATTAAGTATAATATTGGCCATTGGTCTGTTGTAGATTGCTTTTATTGTTTTAAGGAATGTTCCTTCAATTCCTGTTTTCTCCAGAGCTTTTAGCATGAATGAATGTTGAATTTTATCAAAGGCCTCTTCTGCATCTGTGGCGATAATCATGTGATTCTTGAGCTTGGCTCTGTTTATGTGTTGGATTACATTTATTGACTTACGTATGTTAAACCATCCCTGCAACTCTGGGATGAAGCCTATCTGGTCATAGTGTATGTTTTTTTTTTAATGTGTTTCTGGATTCTGTTAGCTAGAATCTTGTTAAGGATCTTTGCATCTGTGTTCATCAAGGAAATTGGCCTGTAATTCTCTTTTTTGGTTGGGTCTTTGCCTGGTTTGGGGATGAGTGTGATATTGGCACCACAGAATGAGTTTGGGATAGCTCCCTCCTTCTCTGTTTCTCTGAAGAGCTTGAGGAGTATGGGTATTAGTTCTTGTTTAAAGGTCTTATAGAATTCTGCCTTGAATCCATCTGGTCTTGGGCTTTTTTTTGTTGGAGGACTTCTGACTGCTTCCTGTATCTTGTTGTAGGATCTTGGCTTATTTAATTGATTTACTCCTTCTTTGCTCAGTTTGGGCAACTTTTATTTCTCTAAAAATGCATCCATTTCTGCCAGATTTTCTTCCTTTAGAGAGTATAACTTTAGAAAGTAGTCCATTAAGATTGTTTGGATATCTTGGGTACATGTTGTGATTTTTCCTGTGGCATCCTTAATCCTGTTAATATGGGTTTCCTTTCTTCTTTTTAAAATTAATCTTGCCAATGGTCCATCAATTTTATTTATTTTTTCAAAGAACCAGCTTTTTGTTTGGTTAATTTTGGCTATGGCTCTCCGATTCTCTAATTCATTAATTTCTGCTCTTAGTTTGGTTATCTGGCTCCATCTAGTAACTTTAGGTTCCATTTTTTCATGTTTTACTAGCTGTTTTAATTGCAAAATGAGATTATTTACTTGGTCTGTCTCTATTTTTTTGATGTGGGCACTGAGGGCAATAAATTTGCCCCTCAGGACTGCTTTTGCTGTGTCCCACAAGTTTCTTTGTGAGGTGTTTTCATTTTCGTTGAGTTGTAGGAAATTTTTTATCTCTCCTTTGATCTCTTCCATTACTCAGGCATTGCTAAGAAGTGTGCTGTTCATTTTCCATGTATTAAAGTAATTTCTGCGGTATGCTTTGTTATTGAGAACTAGCTTGATTCCATTGTGGTCAGATAGGATACAGGGGATTATGTCAATCCCCTTGTATTTGCTTAAGTTCCTTGCATGACCTATGATATGGTCTATTTTGGAGAAAGTTCCATAAGCTTCTGAGAAGAATGTGTACTGTGTTGTTTTAGGGTAAAATACTTGGTAGATGTCAGTTAATTCCGCTTGAAGTATGGCCTCACTTAATTCAGTAACTTCTTTGCCAGTCCTCTGGTTGGTAGACTTGTACTTTGTGAGAGTGGGGTGTTAAAATCTCTTAGTATTATCGTATTGGGATATATTTTATTCTGTAAGTTTGAGAGTATTTGCTTAACATATCTGGGTGCACCAATGTTTAGGGAATATAAGTTGATGAGGATAATATCCTCCTCTTGGATGATTCCCGTATTAATATGTAGTGTCTGTCCTTGTCTTTTTTTATTGATTTTAATGAAAAGTTTATTTTGTCAGATATCAGGATTGCTACAGCTGCTTTCTTACTGGTGGCATTTTGATTGGTAGATCCTTTTCCAACCTTTCACTCTGAGTTTGTTTGTATGTTTGGCTGAGAGGTGGGTCTCTTGAAGGCAACAGATGGATGGGTCATGTTTTCTGATCCAATCTGCAGTTCTTTTTCTTTTGATTGGAGAATTAAGCCCATTAATATTAAGAGATAGTATAGAGAGATGCATTGTGGTCCCGGTCATTCCCTGTTTTCCTCAGTTTTTCTTCTTTCCTTTCTTCCTGTGCTTGCTCAGTTAGACTTTTATTAATGCCTGTCTGGGTGCAGGTCCCAGTTCCTGGTTGCTTTCTTCAGGTTGTGTTCCCCCTCTTAGTATGTATTCATTTAGTTTTTCTTTGCTATTAAAAGTTTTCAATTCTCCATCGAATGTGAATGCTAGCTTTGCCGGGTATATCAGTCTGGGTTGGCAGTTATTGGCTCTCAGGGCTCGTATGGTACTTTCCCTGGCCTTTCTTGCATTCAGTGTTTGTGTGGAGAGATCTGCAGTAATTCTAATTTTTTCCCATTGTAGTATAGCTCCTTCATTTTTGCTGCATACAAGATTGTTTCATTATTATTCAGATCTATCATTTTTACTATAATGTGTCTAGAAGTGTTTCTCCTGGGATCTTGCTGTTAGATGTTCTATATGCTTCTGTTATGTAGGTAAGATGTTCTTTTATGATATGGGGAAGATTTTTCACTGATTATCTTGTTGAATAGGTGTTGCATTCTCTTGCTTTGATATTCCTCGTCCACTCCAATTATAGGAAGGTTAAATTTCTTGGCATTATCTGCTTGCTCTTGAATTTCCCTTTGGCATAATTTAAGTGATTTTTCCATATCTGTCATTTTTTGGTCCAGTTGGTGTATTCTATCTTCTGTATGTGATACCCTACATTCCATTTCGTTCACTCTGTTAACTGTGGCTTCCATTGTGGTTTGCATGGAGGAAATGGACTCATTTATGGATTCAATATTGGTTCTTAAAGTACTGATCTCACCTCTTAATGAGGTATGTGCTGCCTCTATTTTGGCATTTATCTCACTTCTTAGTGAGGTATGTACTGCCTCTATTTTTGCTTGTACCTCCTGTTTGAGATCTTGCATCTCTTTCGATAGTTCATGCCTGTGTTCTTTCCATTTCTGGTCTATTTCTCATTTTATTTCTTGAGTTATTGCCTCCAGCATCCCTTGGATGTGGCTTTTGTCTTTCATTCCTGCTTTGCTCCCACTGGGGCTCTCCCCTGGGTCGCTGCTGGCTATTGGGGATAGCTTGCTATCCTGGGGGTTGATAAATCTTGTAATTTTTCTCTGTGATTTTCACATGGGGGTTCAGGGATTATTGGAGACTAATCTGAAATTTGGTTTTGGACAATAGGTGTCTGTCTTTGCTTGTTGCTCTTTCTGTATTGGTAGAGTCTGTACCTGATCTCCGTTCTGTTGGGGGCCGACCTCCAGCTGCTGGTCTGACCCACATAGGGTTCTCGGCTCTCTACTGTAGATCACTGGCAGCTCCCACCTTTGTAAGGGTTGAGCACCCTAGACTGCTCTTGTTTGCTCTTCCAGGTGCTCTTGGCAAGATCAGAAGTGCTGGATGCACTCTCCCAGATACTGGAGTCTGTTATGGGATCCTGATAGTTTTTTTTTTTGGCTGGTTGTGGGCTTGAACTCTGGGCTTGGGTGCTGTTCCTCAGCTCTTCAGCTCAAGGCTGGCACCCTACCATTTGAGCCACAGCACCACTTCTGGCCCTTTCTGCTCATGTGGTGCTGAGGAATCAGATCCAGGGCCTCATGTGTGATGTAGGTCATCGGTTGCCATTGCAATCAGAGTTCAGTTGAGGTGGTTGCAGGCTAAGCTGGGTGGTGGTGGCTCTGTGTGATTCTCTTCTGTCTCTGCCTTGGTTGACGCTGTAGGGTCCACGCCATGCATGGGTCCATGCTGTTGGGTTGCACCACGGGATGGGCCTCCGGCCACTGCCTGAGGGGTGGGGGTGGGGCCTCCGTACAGGTTCTGAGCGCTGGGGTTTGTCTCTGTTTGCGCTCTCTGGATCAGTACCAGTTCCTTGCAGGCCTTCTGCTCTGGTGTTCTGTGGACATCCTGTGTAGCTCTGGGGCTCCCATTGTGGGGCTGAGTTCTGACCTTGGAGGTTTCTCCATGCATCGTGATCAGCGGGTCTGTGCGGGTGATCTGCAGACAGTCCTCTGTGTCTCTGGAACTCTAGCAACCTCCATGCAGGTTCTGAGCGCTGGGGTTTGTCTCTCTTTGCACTCTCTGGATCTGCGCCAGTTCCTTGCAGGTCTTCTGCTCTGGTATTCTGTGGGCATCCCATGTAGCTCTGGGGTTCCCGCCGTGGGGCGAGCGGCTTTGCCAGGATGGAGCCTCTCTGCTGGGATGGAGAGTGAGGGACGGGGGTGGGATCATTGTGCAGACTCCCAGCTCGGAGGTTTCTCCTTTCATCTCGATCAGCCGGTCTGCAGACCGGTACCTCAGGCGGCTTCTGCACGGGTGATCTGCAGGCAGCCCCCGTGTCTCTGGGACTCTGGCTGCCCCCGCCGGGCCGGCTTCTGCACGGGTGATCTGCAGGCAGCCCCCGTGTCTCTGGGACTCTGGCTGCCCCCTCCGGGCCGGCTTCTGCACGGGTGATCTGCAGGCAGCCCCCGTGTCTCTGGCTGCCCCCGCTGGGCTGGCTGGCCCGGCCCAGTCTTTTGTTGTTGTCGGTCTCTTGGGGAGATTAAGCGTTGAAACTGGAACTGTCTTTTTGGTTGGGGAGAGCTGTGGTGTTTCCCTACTGCCCCTACTGCCGCCATCTTGGTCCCCCTTTCCCTAACTGAATTTTTAAACAACAGAATAGTATGGTATATTTTTATTTTTATTTAATTTTTGTCCATCGTGGGCTTCAACTCTGGGCCTGGGCTCAAGTCTAGCACTTTACCACTTGAGCCACAGTACCACTTTTGGTTTTCTGGCAGGTTATTGGAGATAAGAGTCTTATTGACTTTCCTGCCTGGGCTAGCTTTGAACCGCCATCCTTAGATCTCAGGCTCCTGAGTAGCTAGGACTACAGGCATGAGACACTGGCACCCGGCAATGTTTATTTTTAAAGTGCCTGCTTTTCATGCACCCCCACCCCCCAGCCCCGTAGCGTGGAAGCACACAGAGATGTTCCTTTAATATTTACTGAAAGATCCTGTTTTGATCTTCCTGAAATAAAACTCACAGATATTTGGGGTCTTCACCTTCCTGACAGCCCTGAAGAGTTTTTGACTTTCAGGCTTAGTGCACTACCCTCCAGTCACCATTCCACTGCAGTTCAAGTTTTCATGTCCCAGCACTGATTCCTGTAGCTGTTTCCACTCTTGAGGTGCCCTGGTGAACTGTGATTGCTCTTGTTAATGCTTTAAGGAGTTAAATAATGGATATAATAGATATGTTTTATGGATTTCATTATTAAAATAGTAACGTTGTGGTGCAGTGGAAAATCAAAATGTTTGGTCACAGAGTCATTCACAAGCAATGAAAAACAAGTGCAAAAAAGGAAAGAAGGTTTTAACACAACATCAAACTGATCTCAAGTATAGAACAGACAGTGTTCAGAGAAGCATAGGTATCTTTTTGCAAAGTACAGAAACTGCATTAAAAGGAAAGTACAATTTCATTGGTAACTAGATTGTTGGTAATATACGAAATAACATGACAGTATTTGGAATGGACTTCAAGGAATTTTAGGAAAAATAGAGGTAACAACAGTAACAAGTGGAAATAGAAAAGTTGGAAGATGAAATATAAAGGAAGTAGATGGTTTAGCAGAGATAATGATTATGGCCAATTATGTGAAAAAGGTGGAAAACAAAATTTTCTTACTAATTCCTTAGGTTAGTTTTTTTTCATGCAGTAAGAGTTGTTTACTATCACAGAATCCTCTCTCTTTTTTAAAACCTGAGCTAACAAGGACAAGTGTAAAGGCTAGGACTCATAATAATTCAAATTCTTCTTACTATTTTCATTTTTAAATGTCTTATTTGAAAGGGATGTCCTGGTTTATGATTTTCATGTTTTTTTTTTTCTTTTAGAAAGAGGCAGATGGTATGAAAACTGGACTCCCTTATTTAAAGGGAGTGTTGATATTTATAACCAAGCTTATCTCCAGCAAGATTTGTTTTTTTTTTTTTTTGCAGCTGTTCCAGGTTGTAAAAAATTATATTAAAGCCCTGGCTTGCTTTTCTTTCCATATTTAGGGGGGAAATATTCAAAATGTGAAAAAGTGATGTTTGATTTTAAATATGAATGCAATGTAAACTGTGATTTTTTTCTGCCTATATGTGAAATTTGTGTTTGTATGCTGTGATGATATTACATTTTTTGTTTCACTGATCTATTTCCTCAATATATAACACTTGAGAAATAATTTACTCATCTTTTTCTATATATCATCAAAGTAATCTAGGAAATGTTTCCTCTTACGAGTTAGCTTAGGTTGTTAAACAAACCACTTTGTAATTTTCTGTTTTGATATCTTAGGCATTTTTCTTTCTCTCAGAGTATTTTCTTCTGGGTAAATAACATTTTGTTTGTCCTTATATTACTTTAAGACACATTTCTGTTTCTTTCCTCAGTCTTTGCTCCTATTTGTAATGTAAATAAATACTGCTGTTTGTTTCAGAAGGTATTTTTGATCTCTTCTTTTATAATTTGAGAATTAGCTTCATTTTAAAACATAAACAACACAACCTTATCTATTTGGGTACACTGAAGAATGAATATCCATGCCTACATATGAATTAATCTTTGTAATATGTTTTTCTCTTGGTATATGCCTTCATGCATATAGAATATTCCATAAAGAAGAGTATTTTGCTATTAATATATTATGAATAAAATGCATTTATTATGTGGATAATCTCTTTTGTAGATATTGTCCTCTTGAATATGGTATATTATGCAAATTGTGATGTCAACATTTATGTACTTTTTCCAAATTGTGAAGGTTAAACAAAAATATGTATCTTTAAGTCATTGTACAAAAGTGTTTCAGTATGTCAGTTTATGAGTACAGTACATCTTGATCATGTCATTCATCCCTTCCATCTCTCTCACCCTCTATCTCAATTTCACCATCTTTTCACATTACCTGGTTCCATTTTCACACATGTACGTTGAATATTATGACCATATTCACCTACCATTACTTTCTCCATTTTATACTAAATGTTCTATTGACTCTGTCAGCACTCACAGTTTCACCAATTACTATGGCATCCTGAATCACATTGCTTATACGTATAAAACAAATAATTACTAATAGCAAATAATTTATCTCCAAAGAATTTTTTACAGTTCTGAGTACATCTTTTAAACATCTCTCTTTAATGCACAAAATAATCATTATTTATCCCTTTAGTTTCAGAGTGATGAGATTTTTAATAAAATTTATCACTTCAGTATACTCCTCATCTTTGTCTTTAGTCACAGTTAGAGAAGCAGACTGAGGAATATGGTTCATCTTTGGTATATCACCTCTCATCTCTTTATATTCGCGATGCCTGCACTCTAGCATAATACTTCATTGCACAAATGTCATTTTTTTTCTTTGCATGAGTTATACTTACAAGGTTTTAAAATTTTATTTTTTTTCTTTTTTTTTAAATTTTATTTGTGAACATACTGTACAGAGGGGTTACAATTACCTGGGCAGGATAATGCGTACATTTCTTACCAAGCATTGCAGCCTCCTCCTTTGTTTACCCTTCACATCCCTTCCCAGCCTCTCCCCTCCCCCCCTTTAAAAAATTTAAATGGAATTTGCAAGAGAAGCAAGCAACTGAAAAGAAACAGTTAAATATTTCTCAAATTCTTTGAAAATAAAAATGATGAAAGGACTTTCTTTTAGTCAGTATATAGTATCTAAATACCAACTAAATTCAGATAGGAAGAGCTAGGGGAGAAAATAATTTTATTATATGGTATAACTAAAACAAGGAGATGTTCTATTTTAGTCATATACAAATAAAAGAACCAGGGTCAAAAGGAAGTGTAACAAAATATGTTTGTAAATTATATCAATACAATTAGATTCTTTTAGAAAACACTGAGTTTCTTGTGCCTGAAAATTTTTACTATGAATGTTACTGACTTTTTAAATGAATTTATTGAGCCAAATAGCACCCTGTTGGTAAACTTTCTCTTTTGGAGGTATCTTTGTATAGGGCTCTATTCAGAGGTAAAATACCAGTTCCATGAGGAAGATTTGATTGACAGTTACCTCATCTAGCTCTGGAGAATTTCTCATTGACCAAATCCTTTAACAGAAATTTTTTGACTTTTTTGACTTTGACCTCTACGTCAAGATTTCATGTGTTAATACGTTGTATCAATCCCACTTAAACATATCACACAACATTTTTATATTTTCCTTTGACACTCCACTCTCTACATCTCTGTTATAACTATCACAACTTCCTCTTTATCTAGATTTAGAACAGGATAGACTTTGGGATCCCCCATATTGACTTTTCTATTCTTACTAAGTTGCTTAAGATTTCTTAGGGAGTTATTCTTTGGGCACATTGAACATTCACAACTATTTTGAGAAAGGATAGAGTATCTCAGTTACCTGCAATAAGCTGGAATATGAGTAGAGTTAGTTTGGTTAGTAGCTTATTAATCTGGCCATAACTTCATGAAAAATCTGATTCTTGCTTTTGCATATGGAACATCTCCAGCAGGATGTCAAGAACCAATTGTTTAAACCAAGGGAAAGAAAATAATTTACCTGCCTACCTTGGCATATCTCATTTGTCAAACTTAAAATCACTATTCCTCCTCCTTACCTGACTCTGTCCTCTGACTCTAGTGGGCAGTTTTTTTCTTTTTTAATCAGATCACACACTGTGTACTATGGTGTTTCATAGTAATCCTGAAGTGGGGAAGCAATGTCAGCCACTGGTATTTCAAATTGAACTAAGTACCTAACAGGTGGAGGATCTGAGGAATTACATAATGAAGCTGCAACATAGGAGGATAGGAATGATTGTATCTTGTCAAATTATCCTATGTAATATATAAGACAAATACTAGCTTTTGCTAGCATTTGGGCCACAATGAGCATCATCTGTTTTTACAGTTTAGGAAATATAATTTCCTTAATCCTAAGAATTACAACATTTGGATAGTTTTCTCTTATGCTGGGAAAATGACTCAAGTACAATTAATTTCAGAATCATAATAGACCTCATAATAGCATATTGTCAGCGTAATAGACATTGCTGCTTTGAATATCTTTTGTTGTGTCCCAGAATTACATTGAAAGACACAGGTTTTGACTGGCCATGCTGGTATGTTTAAGGCCAGACTGGGCAAAAGTTAATGAGACCCTATGTCAACCATCAAGCCAAGAGTTACCTTAGCTAGGCAGGAGATAAATGGTAGGAGCATTGTGAACTGAGCCCCCTATTCTGCCCCAGCAAAAACACAAGATCCTATTTAAAAAATAATAAAATAGTTCCAGGGGAAATGCTTCAAGTGATAGGATGCTTGCTTAGCTTTTGATTTTTCTCTAGTAAGGATAATGTTTGTATGTTTACCTACCTTTCGACAGAGTAAAAAAGTTACTTTTTCCTTCTCTTCATTCCATTTTGCTTGCTTCTCTCCCTTCCTCCTTCCTTCCTTCCTTCCTTCTCTATATAATTCCAATGGGTATCCATTGAAGTCTTCATTTTTCTCCTGTTAGTTAATATGGAGAATGACACACACACACACACACACACACACACACACACACACATCATATCATATGTATGTGCATGCTTTTTGTGTATGCCAGTCCTGGAATCTTAATTCAGGGCCTATGTGCTATCCCTGAGCTTTTTGTTATTGTTGTTCTTCAAGGATAGTACCATTTGAACTACAACTCCACTTCTGTATCTTTTGTGGTTTATTGGAGATAAAGGTCTCACAAACTTTCCTGCCTGGGTTGGCTTTGAGCTGTGATACTTAGATCTTAGGCTGGTGTAGGCCACCAATGGCCAGCTGAGAATGGTATTATTTAATATAAAATTATCCTTGTATTTTTGTAATCAGATCAACTTATCAGACCAAATGATTATATATACTGGATTTGGTCTTCTAATATTTATCATCAATATAAGTCTTCCTGTTAAATGTTAATCACTTCCTAATATTCATGTTTTTATACTCCTAATACTGTTTGTAATTTTTTTCTGTTCTATCCTGATCAGCTTTTGTATGCTATCTCTTTGGAATCTGTTTTATATTTTATTATTTACTCTTTTTAGTTTACTGTATCACTTTTTGTCATGTGTGTAACAATTTTTTATAGTGTTTACAAAATTTACTACTTTTTAAATCTTTTATCTTCTATAATTTGTTTTGTCTTTTATAATTTGCTTTTCACATTGCCTTGATATATAATACAGATATCAACATTAATGGAGCACCACAATATGGAACACAGAATTTGATGAAACTAAACAATATTAACCAAACACTTACCTAACCGAGGCTCTGTGTATTTTATTTTAGCCATAATATCTAAACATTTTACATTTTAATATTTTAAGCTCTGTAGTTGATTCCATTGAGGAAAGTTGGACTGTTACTACTTTTGAACAATCATGTGGAATCTGCATTTTCCATACTTTTGATTGTAAGGTTTTTTAATTTAGTTTCATTTTTTTTTGTGGAACTAAATGCTTTTACTTAAGTTAACCATCATTATCAAGCAGCACTTTGATATCTTCTTAAGTGAATATCTACATAAGGCATTGCACATTTATAGAATAGTAAATTGAGAATCAGGGATCAGAGGCCAAAATTCTAGTACAAAGTAGAATATCTATTTTTTCCCATTCTTATTATGGCTCATCTCTGAAAAATTGTATGCTTATCAATCCCTTCTAATAGAAATATTTAATTATGCTTTTTAATATTATATTATCTGTTTTCTTCTATTTTCTGTAGTAGAAATATATTAGTTTTACCCAGTGCTACTCCTCATTAACCTTTTGCACATTCTTTTCTCAATTTTATAAACCCAATACTCTTTATTGCATTTTTCTCATAATATAATTAGGTAGTTTTATAAGCATGTAATTTTCATCATAGTTTGTAAATACAAGTTTAATATTCAAACTGTTTAAAAACTACCAGTTTGAGAAATTCTTATATTAGTGAGTGGTAATGATCTAATCACTTGGGACTTAAATATGATGAATGTTTTTAATGTAAGTTCTCTATACTATTTTGTTTTATACTTTTGGCATGTATTTACTAATAAAGCAATTTTAAAATATGCATTGCAGAATTATGAATCTACTCAAAATAAAATAACTGTAAAGGTTATTTTGAAGGCTTCTTTGAGTTATTTGTTTTTCTCTTACTTCAGTGAACATGTCTTTCATTGGTTTAAAAGATGTATGCTTTAAAATATGTAGTGTTTTGTATAAAGGTTATTTTAATATTCAAAGATGTATTTCTAGCCATGAAAATAGTTAATCTTAGTTTAGTACATATGTTCATGTATACTTTTTTACTTTATTTTAATCCTTATTTTTGTGTAGATACTGGTCTTGAGCTGATGGCCACAAGGCTGGTGTTCTACCACGTAAACCATATCTCTATTTGTAGCTTTTTCTCAGGTTAGTTGGAGATAAGAGTCTTTATCTGTCTAGGATTGCTCCCAACTGCTATTCTCAAATCTTAGCCTTCTGAGTAGCTAGGATTATAGATGTGAGAATTTAGATAATTTCTGAGATGGCAAGTTCCATGATTTTTTTGGTTACCCAGTAATTTATTGCAATTATGTTGCTAAATTATATTTTCATATATTCTGGTTTACTATGTTTCACATTATTCTTTATTTTGCCAAGGGGAAAATATTTCATGTGTTTTAAAAGCTATTTGTGTTCTCTTTTGGTACATTCCTAGTGTAGTCAAACTAATGAAACCAAGATACATATATACTCTTCTTTTATGCTTTCTCTGTGTGAACTAAGTGACTTTTACTTGGACCTTTAAAAAATTAACTTATGAAACCTGTTTACTTGAAACATATGATACACAATGAAATGCCTAAACGTGAGCATAAATCATGCCAACTACTAATGCACATCCAAGAAATTCAGTAATTATTCTGTGTATTTTATAGTCAAAAGCATGAAAATCATTGTTTTAAATCTTGGATTAAAAACATACATATCAGTTCATGATAACACCTTTAGCAATTTGATACATGCTGTTTATTTTTTAATGAATGAATATATAGTATTTGCTTACATATTGAAAATACTTCTAGTTTCATGTCTAGAGTACTTACCATCTACTTTCTAAGAATCTCAAGCTAGCTAGCTATATGCTTAGGGAAGTAGAACCCATGACTAGCATCAAGAGATACTGACTTAAGAGCTGTCTCATTTTCCTGGCTACAAAGTAGAAAGTATATAAGTAAGGTATATGATAGATGTAATGTGTAAATGCATATATTAATAATGTGATAGATCTGTGTGGGGTGCTGTTTTATCTGAAACAGGTTTGTTATATAGTTAGATTTAGTTCAAATGGATTTTATTCATTGTTTCAAATTTTCAAATGCAAAAGTTTTAAATATTTTACAAAAAATTAACTATGTAAAGTTTACATAAATGACAGTGTCCGAAAATTTTCTCAATGTCAGAGAAGAAAAGTACAGAACAAATGCAGAAAAATTAGAACTGAATGAACTCTGGATATTGAATTGGAAGTACCAAATTCCCACTTGTATTCCTAGCTGTGGTCACAATGAGCAATTACTACACTGAAAAGGAGCCTATCTTGACTTTATCTTAATTTGTAAATAGCATTTTGAAGTATAAGAGAACTTTGCTTCCTAGGAAAATGTAATATTTCAGGTCAGGAGTAGGGTAGGCATAGGATGCAATGAATATTTTTAAGTGCCAAAAACCCCCCCCAAAAAAGTACTGAACAAATGAAGAATACAAACTACCTGGAAGGACTCTTTGCACTAGCCAAGTTTAGGACAATTTTGTCCTCAAAATAAAGTAACTATACAAATGAATTGTAACTCGTGGAATAAAACAGGAATCTTTGAACAAGTACTGCTATACATATATAAATAATTAATGAATGCCATATTTTAGAATACTAATATATGTCATAGGCATGATGAAATTAGAAAATCATCATTAGGCCACAGTCAGAGTTTAATTAGTCTAACCAAGAAATCTTACTAGATCCTAAACCAATAGTTGCAAATTTGATGTAGAATAAGATATAAAATATATATACTTTTAAAGCTCCCTGTAAATATTTACCAGTTATAAAAGGGATAAGACTGAATACACAGTGCAGAACTTAGGCAGATCTGGCCTTAGTTAGATGATCCTGT
The DNA here is from genome assembly GCF_000151885.1 of Dipodomys ordii. Lineage (NCBI taxonomy): Eukaryota > Metazoa > Chordata > Mammalia > Rodentia > Heteromyidae > Dipodomys > Dipodomys ordii. The sequence continues at coordinate 16,700,858 of NW_012267233.1, forward strand.
TGAGGACCGCATGCCAGGGAGTCCAACACTTTCAGTATGATGAGTGTAAAAAATAAGGGAGAAAACAATAAACAAAGTAGTCAAAGGAGAAATGAGAGATTCAGGCTGCTCATGTTTGGTAAAATGATTGCTGGATACATGATAGAAGAAATTAGGGATAGAAGAGGATATTGGTATACATTTGAAAGCCTGAGCCACTCAGTGAGGTAGAGTGGATCAACGAAAGGAATTACCAAACACCAGAATTTTACAGACAGAGGAAGAGTGCTTATGAAGGAGGTCAAGAAAAAAAAATTGAGACATAGCAATAGAATAAAGTGTTCCCATGGCAACTAGTAGCCTAAAGTTTTAGGACAGAGTACTAAGAGATTGTATGAATTAGTATTATGTATCTCATGTCTTCTTTTGTGTTCTCATACCTGATGTGGATATTATCCAAACTATGCCATTTCCTGAAACCTAAGAATCCCTTACAATGACTTTCTAAGTCTTTCCTTATCTTGCAATGCTAATGAACAATCAGATTAGGTGAATTATGATGTATTGTGAATTGTCCTTGTCTGGCTCATAGTTGAGGCAAGGGGATCTTTTAGTTGTCCTGAGATGATCCTACATTTTGCACTTGTCTTGGTGTAATGTGGGCTAAATAGTAACCTTATTATATGTCTCTGTTAACAGGAGTGTCTCCTAGCCAGTTCTTGATCCTGACTGTTCATTAATCAAATCCTTATTATATTTTCTTCTAATATTTTTGAACCAGTTCTTCCATATCCTATACCTGTGTTTCCTAAATTTGACATGATGAGAGGCTTGGAATAATTGTACAGAATTTAAAACGTTGGACAGGTCACATTGGGAAATGTGGTCTTTTCAGCCCAGTTTTGGATACTGACAAGGACTGAGAGAAGCTTCTCAATAGATTTTATAAAGTTAATAATATATTTTCTTAAAACTTCCACTATTTGGATCTTATTCATGTATGTTTCAATGTGAATGAATATATACTATGAAAAATAAACACTTTAACTTAGAATTAGCCAAAATTGGGTATATACTTTCAATACGTGACAGAATTCTTCATCTATAATGAACACTTATTAATTACAAATTTATAGTTAAATGAATTTAGTATCTCGCAAAAAAGAAAAAAGTGTAGCCAGACATTGGTAGCTTATGTCTATAAGCCTAGCTACAAAAGAGCTCGAGGAAAGTGCCCAGGCTCTGAGTTCAAGCCCCATGATTGACCGCCCCCCCAAATATATATATATATATATGTATATATATAATTTTTCTGTCTTCATTTCAGAGGAATTTGAGAACTTTTTGATAATTGAACAATCTTTGGCTTCATGTAGCTCTCTTAAAGTAACTAACTTCAAGTCAATTGAAAGGGATTATGCATAGTAGTCCTGTTTCCTCTCCCCCTATCACTCTTCCTTCCTTCCTTCCTTCCTTCCTTCCTTCCTTCCTTCCTTCCTTCTTTCCTTTCTTCCTTCCTTCCTTCTTCCTCCCTGGTGCATGCTGGTCCAGCCCTCTTCTAATGAGCTATATCACAGCTCTATAACCCAGTTTTTACTTACTCTCTCATAAAGAAAAAAAAATACAGTCTAAAAATGTTACATAGTAGCTGGGCACCGGTGGCTCATGCCTGTAATCCTAGCTACTCAGGATGCTGAGATCTGAGGATCACTGTTCAAAGCCAGCCAGGTCAAGAAAAGCGATGCAACTTTCATCTCCAATTAACCACCAGAAAACTGGAAGTGGTGCTGTGGCTCAAGTGGTAGAGCACTAGCCTTGAGCTGGATTGCTGAGGGACAGTGCCCAGGCACAGAGTTCAAGCCCCTCAACCGACCAAAAAAAGTTACATAGTTGTCAAAGTCTGTAAAGATGGGACCTTTCTTAATCTGAGAAAGCCAAGCATACTTTCTTCTCCCCATTCTTCTTCACTCATTAAGGGCTTGTATGTTGCCCACCTTACTGATTTTATGCCAGAGTTATAGAAAGTCTATTTTTAGATACCCATCTCTTCTTCGTATTAGTAAAACCAGGGTCTGTAGTTTAATTTGTTTGTTATCATATTATTACAGTCCTTAATAACTTTTTTGAAAGAAGAATTTATATGAGAAAATAACCTTTACTGAAATTTGTGTGAGTAATAGCTTTTTAAATTTAATGACTACAAGTTCAAAGTAGTTATCATAGACCAATCCTAGCCTAACCAATCTATCTCCTTTTGCAAATAGAATATAGGAAATTAACTCAAGTGCATTTCCTGTTTACTGAAGTGAAACCTAACTGAATTGTGATGATTATCTTCCTATTTGGAAAAATGGACACTTATTAGTCATTATCTCCCTTACTCTCTCAGATTTGAAGTGTCTATTGCTTTTGTATTTGTGCAGAGTTCAGAATTTATAAAGTAATTTCATGGGACCCAGCAAATGCAGCACCCTCCTTCCCCAGTGCCGAGTGTTGTTGATTGGTACATACAAGGCAGCTTTTTGTCTATTCTGGGCAGTATAAATTTAATGTGTTGTTTTCAAGTATGTCATGTGTCCAGATGCCACAACAATCTGTGCATTAAAAAGGCATGGGAATGAAAGTAAATAAAATATTTGTGGGTATTTTTTTGGTGGGGGCTGTAAGATTTGCAATACAATTATGTTTGTACCAACTAATTCTATTAGGATTAAGGAAAAACAAGAGCATTGTTTCTTATGGCACTTAGAAACATTTTATCATGTAGATTTTTTAACACTCCACCCTCTCCACCTACTCCATACCTCCTTCTTCTTTCTGTGCTACCTATTTCTGTTATGACAGTGCTATCTGTCTAACCCAATATTTGGCTAAGTATGGCCTGTGACTACTTGAGTTTGAAAACTCACGCAGGGAGTTGCTGCCTGTTGAAAATGCTACCATCTTGACCCCTTTCCAGTTTTACCACTGACAATTTCTAAAGGGTGAGGCCATAGACTTCATATTTCACCGTCATTCAAGTAAAAAGCACTGATACAGGGCTGGGAAGGTGGCTCAGTGGTAGAGTGCTTGCCTTGCATGCATGAGGCCCTGGGTTCGATTCCTCAGCACCATGTAAGCTGGAGAAATAAAAAGCCGGAAGTGGCACTGTGGCTCAAGTGGTAGAGTGCTAGCCTTGAACTGAAGAGCTGAAGTACAGCACCCAGGCCCAGAGTTCAGGCCCCACAACCGGACCCAAAAAAAAAAAAAAAAAAAAGCACTGATACATTGATTTTCTGCTGGTCTTATTTTTCCATCTAAGCTATCTCGAAATTTAGTTAAATACTATTTTTTTTTATGTTGCTCCTTCAGGGACTTTCTTTTGGAACATAACTAAGTTTCTTTTCTCTTATTCTTTATTTTCCTTGTCTATTAATTATGTCAACCTTCCCATACTTTCCAAATTTATCTAAAAGTATCTAATTTAGTTATCATATTGCATTGAAAAACAAACAACAACAACAAGAAAATATGTTTGATGGCTTACTGTTGTATTCTAGGATAGCCTACCAGCATTTAAATAAAAAGTCAGCAGATCATTAAAATCTCCCACAGTGTACTCCTGCTGCCTAAACCAAGCTTTGCTATCCACCACAGGGGGGAAAGATCTCTTAGACCCTCCTGAAGCTTCATAACTACTTCCAACAGTGTTTCTCAAAAGCTAGTTTTCAGAAGGATTACAGGTGAACATGTTAAAAAGAAAATCAGCAGTTCTCAAATTTGAGGGTCATAACATTCATCTGGGAAGTCTACAAACAAAACAAGACTGGAGATCTGTGACTTAAATCCCTGAGACATGATTTGTTAGGGCATTAATAGGGCTCAGCCATTTTCATTTTAATGAGCATTCCAGTCTGATGATGTAACACATGGCCACCTTTTCACAAATGCTAGACTAGACCTTCTACTTGCCCCTTGTGAATAGGTATACTTAACTACACTCTTGAGATAGGAGGCTTTCTTCTGAGGTGTTGAGTTCCAGCCAGCTGACCTTTCACAAAGTGACCGGATACGTCTCTATTTATCCAAGCCACAGCTATCTCCTAAGAGGACCTAGCATTCAATGGAATTTTGAGATAAAGCTTGTTCAAGATACCATACATTTCTGTTTCTTTACTCACTTTCTACTATAACTCATTTGGACATATGTCCCCCTGTTAACACTTAATGCCCCGTATTGTGCTGTGATGTGCATTTTTCATGAAATAATCTGCTGATATTCCTTCTCTTCAGTATATTTTTATACAGTCCATCCATCGACAGTTATTTCACTTTTACCATTTAAGTTTAACCTGATTCTTGTAATAGACTCCAGTTCCCTGAAGTTTTCTTAAATGGTGACTATTCTTTCTTTAGCTTTATGTATACTTATTGTTACATAGGAACTGGATCAGTGAGATACAGAGAAGCTACATTTTGAGATGTAGAATTGGGAGTCTTATGGAAAGTTGGTGAGTGCAGGTGGACTAGAGTTCCAAAGAACCTGCAGCCAGCCCCTAGTGCAATTATTACAAGTCTTATAAAGGCAAAAGCCACATCCAGGCAGATGTCACATAGTATGGGCATGAGCAAAGGTTGTTCTACTGAAGCAGGCTATCTACGGGGAACAAGCAAGGACAACCAAGGGCAAGTATTCTCTGGAACAAAACTTTCCTGGAGCTAACCAACTCATTGCACACCTGCAGTTCAAAGAATATCACCTCTATAGTGCTTAACAACCCAGGACACAGCTGCAGATCAAATAAAGTCCTATATCACCTCTAGAATTCTTGGAACTGGGTGAAAATTCACTGTCATCTATTAAGATGTCAAAATGGTGATGAGTTCAAGATGGCATTACTTAGATCTAGTATCTATATTTCACTATGAATCAAGAGACTGGTTATTTTCATATGCGACTTCTAGTTCATTTAGTCTTCCATATGGTGCTTCTAAAACACTTACTTTTCTTGTATTTACAAGTGAAAACCTCTGCCAGGGACTCATAGCTGTTATCCTAGGTACATAGAGTCTGAGAATGTGATGATTGATTGTGATTAGAGGCCAACTTTGGTGGAAAAAAATTATGAGACCACATCTCAACCCAGTGGTGGGCCAGTAGTGCTTACTAGCCATCCAGAATTACATAGGAGGCTGAGAACAGGAGAATCACATTTCCAGATCAGCCAGGCAGAAAAAAAGTCTACATGATTCCATTTCAACAAAGTGAAGATGGACATTGGCGTGCCCCTATTATCCAAATAATATTGGAAGTTTAAAATAGACAGATTGGGGTCCACATGCACGCCTGGACAGAAAATGAGAACCTGTCACCAAAACAGCTATAGAAAAATGGGCTAGAAAAATATCACTGGTACCAAGTATGAAATCCTGAGTTCAGACTTTAGTACTGCAAAACAAACAAAAAACCCAAACAAAGTATGATATTCCTTTGAACTATAGTTTACTCTCTTACTGTTTCCTGTGTACATTTGTTCTCAATATTCCTAATTTAGTCTTTCTTTCTGCCCAAGCCTAAATCATGCCTCTGTGTGTGGTGTGTGTTGTATATGCGTGTTTTGTGTGTTTATATGTGTATTAAAACCACTGCTGGTTCCTTATTCTATGATATGATTTTTTTCTATGACTGTGCTCCTTATTCTATCCCTCTTATTTACTTAGGAGTTTTGATAAATTTATTTTTTGAACCTTTTTTCTATTATTATCCTCTTCCTTTAAACAAAATCAGTTCCTTTTAGCTATTATTTGGATTGAATCAAATTTTTGCCTTTATTCAGAAATAAGCCAAGCATCAAGTCTAAAAATGGTGTGACAAACCAACAAAAACCACCTCAGAGTTTGCAGTTCCTTTCTATTTCTTAACATCATGCTTCTTCTTTTTACTTACTTTGTAATATACATTTCCTATTTCTGTGCTCTCACTTTTTTTCCTCATTCTTTAGCTTGTAGGAAGTAGGTTTTTCAGGTAATGCTAGGTAAAGAGCAGATATCACCTTTGTCAAATGGTGATGACATGAGGGCAGATGAAACTGATGAGTACCTATTTAATTTGGGTCCAAAGGAACCATCCTTTCTTTCACTCAGAATGTTTTTCATATTTATCTCTGCTTTTATACATTCTGGGGTAGTGCCCCGTTAGGGAAAAGCAATGCACTGTGAATAAACCACAGTCTTATCAGTTCTTCTGTTGATCAACTTTGAGGCTGTTTTCAAGCTTTGCTACTGTGAATAAAGCAACTGTGATCATTCTTGTATAATACCTTTTTGGGGGGACCATATGCATTGATACCTCTAGATCAGCAGTGGAATTACCAATATTTGGCTTGGTGAGGAACAGTCAAACAGTTTTCTTAAGTGGCTGTGTGATTTTACACTCCAACACTTTTAGCTCCTCACACCATCTTGTGCATGAAATCTTTGTTATCTGAAACATTCTAGTTGGTATGTAGTGCTATCTCTGTTCTATTCTAATTTGAATGTTGTTGAAAATTCTTACCAGTGGTGGTAAGAGTTCTTTGAATGTACATATTCTCTTTGTGTATTACCTTTGTTTTTTCTATTCAAACCTGTTCTACCCTTTTTGGAAAAAAATGTGTATTATTGAGTAGTTCTTTATATATTTTAAATGCAATTTTTGTCACATACATTTATTATAAATAGTTCCTGACTACAATACATATTTTCCTATATTTGATGAATAAAAATTAATTTGGATTTAGCATAAGTCATCTTTTTTATGTTTCATGTTATTTATATTCTAATCAGTATTTTTGTTTGCTAAGCTATACCTTCCCTGGTAGTTTCATTGCTTTAGCTCTTATGTTGAGATCTGATTGTTTCACGACTTAGCTGTCTAGTTCATCCTAATTCCTCATGAGCAAGGTCTGAGTAAACTCATTGGAGGTCACCCTAAGATGTATTATTAAAAGATAAGTTCCACAGTGAATGGATTGAAAGGACATTTAAAGCAAATTGGAGTGAGTGAGTGAATTCATGAAAATTTGATAGTACTTGTTGGTATCATTGAACTAACTGCTGAATTTGATAGTACATTAGAATGCGAGTAGGCAACAAATGAAAATCTGAGATCATTAGTAAGTTTTTTCCGCATTTCATCTAGAAAATGTGTTATATCTGAATGATTGAAGTTCATTAGTTACATAACAATTTTGAAATTGATAGTCTGAAGAGTGAAGGTGTCAACAAGATCAAGAACAAATATTTCTTTGTTCAACATTCTATCCTGAGTATCTATCATGAGGTTATTATGTTCATGATTGGTTCTCATTTTGATTCAGCTATCCCAATCATCTTTTCTGCCTAATAATAACTTCATACTGAACTAAGGACTTTCTTAGGTGAGGGCCTTTCTTTAGCCTTAAAAACTGTGATAATTATTTTTATTTTCCTATGGTCATGGGTTGAATCTTTTAATAACCTCTGTTTTGATATGTATTGAAATGTCACAATCTGGGTTTAATGCTTTTTCTGGAAGCAGAGACATATGTGAAGGCTTTGGTTTGAGTTTCTTATTTCTTTACTTGTTCTTTCTGGATTTCATAAAAAAAAGGTATAAATGAGCAATAAAATAACTTGCTTGGAATGTGACTGAGTATAAGACTGCCTTTATTTTTAAAGATCATGTATGATGCTTAAAAATGCATATGGATAAAAACATATGATATTGGGAAAGATAGCTATGGAAATACTACTGTTGCAATTCAGGCTAGAAAGCATACTAAAAACAAATGATGTTTTTCCAAAGTTCTAAAGTGTAAATTTTTAATTAAAAATTTAGCTATGAATTATTTCAATATGCAATTTAAATATTAAATGAAATTAGCATCTTTTCTTCTTTAAATATGTGTTATTAAGTTTCAAGATTGTTAAAAACTTCTCTGATGATTTAATCTAAAATCATTCCTACAGCAAAGTTCATAAATAATAAATACTATCTCATTAATCCATATTTTAGGTTAGCTGTGTCTCAGATCAAGTTAGTTCCTTAGAGAATGCAGTGTTTTTTTATGAAAGAAGGTGATGAGATATAATCTCTAAGGGATTAAATTGTGAAAACAATCTAGGTATTGTACATGCTAATATAAATCTGTTATTCCCTTTCCGCATCTATCACAGCACATTTTAAATTGCGGCTGATCTTGTATGCAAATAGCTGTCTTATTAGAAATCGTGGCTGTATGTGCTAATGTCTCCCTGGATTTCTTGGGAGTTTGCTATCTAACCATCAAAGCAATAGAAATGAAAGATGATTACTGTAAGGCTTTGATGAACAAAGAAAAGTCAGAACATTTTAGAAGCTCTAGATGACTGCAGCACTGACAGTTTACACCTCTGTAGATAAGCTACAATAGTATCAATGTGTTTATTAGTAAAGTAAAATATTTTTTTACCTTCTTGAATTTGCTTACAGAAGTAATTTTCATGGTATGTTTTCCTTAGGCACATTTTTGTTTCATTTAGTTAAATGCTTTTTTGAAGGTTATTTTGCTTAAATAATAGAATGTAGTGACTTGAAACACAAGATTACAGTCATATTTTTAAATTTGAATTAAGTATTAGCAGGTACTAAAATGATTAAGAACAAAATTTGAAGACCATTTCCTCTTTCATCTCTCCCCTTTTTTGAGAAATTCTATAATTATCATTTATAAAGAAACATAAAATTTATATTTTTCCACATTTTAAAGTTTTTTATGTAAAGCACATTTTCAAGTAAGTAGCATTCAATGTGTTTCCCCTACAGTTTTATTTACTACAGGTAAATAAAATATTAAATATGGTTTAAATATTTAACTTGAAAGATTTAATATTTAAATAAATTATTCACCCCCAAAGTGCTATCAGTATTGATGTGTTTAAAGAACCAGGAAGGAATTTTATTTTTTTTCTTACAAATTTAAGCATATCTCATAAAGGCAAAGAATAAGACTAAATTGAAGAGTGAATATTGTTTTGTACTTTTATTCATTTGAACTAACTTCTCTCTTAAAATGGAAGCATATCTTTTCTAGTCTTATACAATTAAGATTAAAGTAATGATTCTGCTTCATAATTAATAAGTGCAAACACTGCAAATCACTTGCTTAAGAATGAAATATATCTATTGACATTATTCATGATACTTACCTTGACAGAATTGTGTCTGAATTTTTTGGAATTTTTTAACAGGTAAGAGTATAGGATTAATTTTTATTTTAGTTGATTTATTAAATTTTGAGAGTCAGTTATCTTTTTTTAAATGTTTTTTTTAATTTTAATTGTTTTTATTGTGAAAATACCGTACAGAGGGGTTACAGTTACAAGAGTAAGATAATGGGTACATTTCTTATCAAGCATTGTAGCCTCCTCCTTTGTTTACCCTTCCCATCCTTTCCCATCCTCCCTTGACCCTCCCAAATCCTCCCCGCCCCACCCCCAAAGTTGTAAAGTTCGTTTTCGACATAACGACTTGTACTTCTCATTGTTGCAATGGGTCCACCTGTACCCTATTTAAACAACTTGTTTTTCCCCTTCCCCTCCACAAATTATACCGACATCAAATACAGTGAAAGCAGGGGTTATACTGTGGGGGAGGGACATACAAAGCAACAAAGAAATAATCTTATAAATGCGTTGGAAACAATCGCATGGAAGAAAAAAAAACATTTGAAAACATATCTTAGGGTTCATTTCCCTAACATCACCTTATCTGACCTTTCCGCCTGAACCAGACATATACTAGATATTACAAATAAGGGAAACCATGGGACCTATGTTTCTTTGGGCTTGGCTTACTTCACTTAATATAATTTTTTCCAAGTGAGAGTGAGTTATCTTAGATGTAGTAACAATGAAGTTTAAGAGATGAAGACTTTGACTCTGTGTCATTTGTAGATATTTTACATTCCTATATATTCACAGCACTGTAAATCTGAAGGTTATTATGAAAAGAAAATAACTTTTAACTAAAGTTGTAATATTCTTACACATGAGTAGAAATGATTAATTTGAGGATACCTTTCACTTGTTAGATATGATCCTTTCCAGTTATCTCTATGTGAATATATAGAAGTAAACAATATATTTTGACCTGAATAATTGCAAATGCATTTGGCACTTATTATCACTAAGGAAACTGTGACATAACTGCATCAGTTTATATGTATGGAAAATACACACTGGCTCAGGTATTAGAAAATTATTTCTTTTCTCACAATACAGTAGTATGAAAGAGAGTTAGTTGGAAAGCCTCCTCTTGGATCCAGGTCATATTAGTGTCCATCATCTTCATCACAAGGAAACCTAGAGGTCATGCTACTGCAGCCAGCCAGATGAAGGGGTTTACAGGGAAATTTGCTGTAATTCAGTTCTAAATAGCAAACAATAACTTATTCATCAATAGATAGCAATGAAAGAGGCCGATATATGTTCAAGACAAAAAGAGAAAACAGATATTCTGGTGAGCAACCTGTAGTACTTATTATTGACTCTTCTTGGTTCTGAGTATCTATGTAAACCCTATTTATTTTCAGCCTTACTGGTAATGAGAACCTTATAGATTTCCCCATTTCACATATTCAGTTTCAATGGGAGGAAACACAGCTCTGTCTTTCAAGATGGGTTTTGTTGGTTATTAATGTTCATAGATTATGGAATTCACTCACCTCTCCCATGCCATAACCAATAAATGTTTCTTTCTTTCTTTCCTTCCTTCCTTCCTTCTTTCCTTCTCTCTTTCTCTCTTTCTTTCTTTCTTTTTTGTCAGGTCTGGGGCTTGAACTCAGGGCCTGGGCTTCTTTTGCTCAAGGCTAGCACTCTACCACTTGAGCCACAGAGCCACTTCTGACTTTTTCTGTTTATGTACTACTGAGGAATCAAACCCAGGACTTCAATGCATGCTAAAGCACTCTACCACTAAGCCACATTCCCAGTCCCAATAGACATTTCTTGCATGAACTCTATCTATAACGTTTTAGAGGAATATTTCTGTTTATTCTGCATGGTTCTGCCCTCTGGATGATACTTTCTTCCTAGTCATATATAAAGGTAGGTATCAAACTGTACATTTTGCCTTCCTTGGGAGTTGTTATCTATGTGGTTTAAATGTAAAGGCCCTAGACTTGATTTTCATTCATAGGACATTTTATTTTTTGACTAATCCTGGGGCTTGAACTCAGGGCCTCAGCTCTGTTACACGAAGAGGGACTGGCTTTCAACTTCTCCTTATTATGTCAGTCACTTGTTTCCTGCACCAATTGAGATGAGTGTCATTTTTTTTTTGGCCCTGATTCTGTTTATTGTTTTGCATATGTTGAACTATTTTAGCATCCAAGAAATCAAACCCATAGTTTTTGGTCTTTTAGCTTGTTTGGCTAAAGATTTGATAATTCAGCCCAGTGCTGGTAGCTCATGCCTGTAATCTGAGCTACTTAAGAGACTAAGATCTGAGGATTGTGGTTCAAAGGCAGCTGAGCAGGAGTCCCCATGAGACTCTTATCTCCAATTAACCATTCAAAACCCTGAACTGGTGCTGGGGCTCATGTGGTAGAGTGCCTTTAGTACAAACAGGCTCAGGGATAGCAGCCAGGCCCTGAGTTTGATAATTGTGTTTTATTTTTTCAAATAAATAATTCTTTGTTTAGCTTCCACTCTTTGTCATGACTTTTATCATTACGTTATATTTTCAATGCTGTATTGACTTGATCTTTTTTTTAAACTAGGTTGTTTACTTAAATTTCTGTAATTGTTTTTTAAATATAGGCACTCATAGCTATTAACTTCCCTCTTAGAACTTACTACCTTTATTATATCTAAAGTTCAGGAGTTCAGGTGAGCTATGTATACTTTTAATTTGAACATAGAACATTTTAAATTTACCTTCTGATTTCTTCAATGAGGCAATGGTCAATTAGAAATGACTTTTTAAATTTGAAATTTTGAAATTATATCTCATAACATTTTAGATATGTAATAACATTAAGAAGGCTTGAACATTCAATTATAAATATTTGCAGCATTTTCTTAAAGTCTGAACATTAACAAAAATTGCAGTTGTTTAGTCAGCAATTTAAGAACCCATTTATAAACTTGGAGCCTGAAATTGACATTTATAACAAAGACAGGCATTACTTTAAGAACTTTTCATAAAAAGACCTAGTTTCAGGGGCTAGGAAGGTAGCTCAGTGGTAGAGTGCTTGCCTTGCATGCATAAGGCCCTGGGTTCGATTCCTCAGCACCACATAAGCAGAAAAAGCTGGAAGTGGCTCTGTGGCTCAAGTGGTAGGGCACTACTAGATTTGAGCTGAAGTGCTGAGGGACAGTGCCCAGGCCCAGAGTTCATGCCCTCAACTGACCATACAAAAAAAGACCTAGTTTCGTATAATTTTTGATCAGTTTTCCCTGTTTTGTTTTTGTCTCCTAAAAATCCGGCCCAAACTTTCTCTTTAAGAATCAAGTATTATTTATAAGGTACGATGTGATGTTTTTTGTTGCTTTGTATGTCCCTCCCCTAAGGTATAAGCCCTGTTTTCACTGTATTTGATGTTGGTATAATTTGTGGAGGGGAAGGGAAAAAACAAATTGTTTAAATAGGAATACAGGTGGACCCATTACAACAATGAGATGTACAAGATGCTATGTTGAAAAACCAACTCAATTTAGGACGGGGGTGGGGGGATTGGGGGACACGTGAGTAGGGGAGAGGGGGAGGGTAGCTGAGGAGGTGGGAGGGAAGGGATGGTAGGGAAAAACAAGGAGGAGTCAACAATGCTTGATAAGAAATGTACTCATTACCTTGCTCATGTACTGTAAACCCTCTGGACAGTATTTTCACAATAAAAAAAACATTAAAAAATTTAAAAAAAATAAAAAGAAAGGATAAGCTAGGCTTGAGTGATAGATCTTAGGTGGTAGGTGCTGTGTGAACTCAGAGTCTGGGCATTGTCCCTGAGCTTTTTCAACTCAATGCTAGTGCTCTACCACTTTGAGCCAGAGTTATTTCTGGTTTTCTGGTGGTTAATTGGAGATAAGAGTCTCACAGCTTTTCCTGTTCAGGGTGGCTTTGAAGTAAAATTCTCAGATCTCAGCCTCCCAAGTAGCTAGGTTTATAGGGGTGAGCTACTGGTGCCTGGCTTATCAGTCCAGTTCAAATTCTACTGCATTAATCAAAGTACTGTGGCTGACCTAATTTCTACTCATTCTCCCATCACTCTTGACTGGACACATCAACACAAGCCAGCTGATAGTCATTAGCCATTGAGATCAATGCAGAACTATGGATTTTGTTTTGGTAATATAAATGTATGCCCAATATTCTTTGAATGTAATTTTATCATGCAACCTCAATAGACCATGATGCTAACCTTGTGATATTTTGTTTTTTTTTTATTATCTTTAAATAGTTGTACAAAGGAGTTGTCATTTAATGAAGCAGTTTATGAATACACTGCATCCTGATCAATGTCACCCCTCTGGACATCCTCACCCATCCCTCCTTTACCAACCTCTTCCCTTGCTCTTCTTAATTCTGTAGGATATAAATTGAGTTTTTAACTGCCTTTGCCCTCCTCCCCCAAGCCTTCTCCTCTTCATTCTTCTACTCCTTTCCCTTTGACCCTACCCTACCCTCTTCATGTACATGCTTCCTGTTGTTTATTTTGTTGAACTAAGTCTATATGGTTTTGTGTAGTTTCAAAATCTTTCTATTGCCTGGGTGCCCGTGGCTCACGCCTCTAATCCTAGCTACTCAGGAGGCTGAGATCTCAGGACTTAGGTTCGAAGCCAGCCTAGGCAGGAAAGTCTATGTATGAGACTATTATCTCCAATTAATCACAGAAAAGCCAGAAGTGGTGCTATGGCTCAAGTGGTGGAGTGCTAGCCTTGAGCAAAATGGAGTTTAGGGACAGAGCCCAAGCCCAGAGTTCAAGCCCTGGGACCAGCAAAAAATAAAAAATAATACAATAATAAAAAAGAAAACTCTTGCTGCTGATTTAAATTATAAATTATTTTTGTTGTATTTGTTAAGACTTGTTTTACAGCCTAAAATGTATTGTGTTTTGTGGAAAACTTTCTGGGCTGCTGTGAAGAATACACAGTCCACAGCCATTAGGTAGAATATTCTGTAGATGTCTGCAAATCCATTTAATTGATGGTGCAATTTATTCTGATTTTTCTGTGCTATTTTCTTTGAATGATTTATCTATTGGTGAGAAAGGGTTAATGAAATTATCCCTATCAGTTTATCAGGATTTGTTTCTTTATGTCAATAGTGTTTGTTTTATTAAATTGGATGCACCAGTTTTTGGCCAAGATACATTTGTCACATTGCCAGATAGATTTCCCCCTTTATTAATGTGTGGATCCTTTCATCAGCTCTTCTAACTTATTTTGGTTTAAATCTACTTGTCAGATAGGAATGTAGCTACTCTAGCTTGCTTTTGAATTCAACTTACTTAGTTTGTGATTTTTTATCTTTTGGCTTTTAGTTTATATGTGTCTTTGTCATTGAAGTGTGTTTCTTACAGTCAAAAGGGAATTCAGTCTTGTTTAGTTAATCGAGTCAGATAATCTGCATCTTTTAATTATAGAATAGAGGCCATTCATACTTAGGATTATTACTGATATTTTCTGATACCTATAATTTTGTTTAGTTTCTTGCTTGATTTTAGTACTCTTTGCTTTTTTCTTTCTCCTTGGTTTATCTTAGGAGTTGAATTAGTTGATGGTTTTCTAAATCTCAGGTACTCACATAATTCTCATATAATTTATTCTGTCTTTTGTTTGTAACTATTTTCTTTTCCTCTATGTGGTATTCTTTAAGAATCTTCTGTGGTATTGATGTAGGGGTCATGAATTTCTTTCTTTGTTTTTGAAGGTCTTTATTTTCCCATTGATTTTAAAGGCTAACTTTGCTGGATATAGTAATTATGTTGTAAAGTATTTACACTTAGGGTTTGACAAAACATTTCATGCTGTCCTGGCTTTGGTGAATTTTTCTGAGTGGTTTGGTGTAATTCTGATGATCTTGCCTTTGTAAGCAAATATGTTTTGCTTGTAGCCCTCCATATTCTTTCTGTGCTCTGTGGTCTTGGACTTTTAACTCTAATGTAACATGGAGAATATTAATTATTTGGGGTTCTGAATATGTCCTGTATTTCAATACTCATATCTTCACACCAAATTCATAAATTTTCTGCCATAATTTCATTGAGTAGATTTTGTATGCCTTTACTAGAGAGGTTGCTAGGGCCTTAGACTTATTTTTGTTGTGTCCCACAGTCCACAAAAGTGATCAATCTTGCCATTTTTCCTTATTGCTTAATGTAATATTTTCTTAAACTTGCTTTTAATAGTGGTATGTTTTCTTCTGATGGACCCAGTCTATTTTTGATGCTTTCTACTGTTTTTTAAACTGTTTTTTGTCTTTTCTCTCCTTCCTTCCTTCCTTCTTTCCTTCATTGGAAGTGCTTTGGCACTTAACTACATCCCAGCCCTTTATTTGATTTATTAATAGTCTTCTTAATTGAGTTTTTGATTTCTACATTGATTCTAAGGTCACTGCTCACTTACAGTAGAGAGAAACCTTTGGATTTGAAGATATAAGTATGCAGTGTCTTACGATGACTCTGAATGATATGCTTGATTGTAAGACCTCTCCTAAGATGAGTTCCATACATGATCCTAGTAAGCGTGCTAGGAAATGCAATAGATTCTTTCAATGGCACTACTATATGTATAAGATGCAAATCTCCTATCTTAAATTGTAGTTTTGCAGAGTGCTAGCTTCTGTAGAGCCTTTGGGGCTTCCCAAGACTTTTGTTTTCCATTTTGTTTTCAGTCCTGCTTGTGTGTGTGTGTGTGTTTGTGTGTGTGTGTGTGAATTTGTTTATAGTTGCCTTCCTTTGCTTTTCCCACATTCACTTTCCTGATGTTTTGATTCATGCAGGCACAAGAAACTGATACATTGTCTTTAATATACTGTTGTCTCAGGACCAGTTCATTTTCTCTATCTTCTCATATACACACTCTTTACATCTAGTTCCTTATAAGTTACTCTGATTAAATTTCTCTATAGCAACTATTCCAAGGATCACCTGTGTTTCCAAAATGCAAAATCTGGTGGACATCCTGTAGTTTTCATTAAAACTGAATTCTCACCAGGTACCAGTAGCTCATACTCTCAGGAGGCTGAATGCTGAGGATTGTGGCTCAAAGCCAGCCCACACAGGAAAGTTTGTAAGACTCTTATCTCAAGTTAACCACCAAAAAAAGGCCATAAGTAGAGCTATGCTTCAAGTGGCAGAGCGCTAACCTTGAGGAAAACAGCATAGCAATAGCACCCTGGGCCTGAGTTCAAGCCCTAGGCCCAACACAGCAAACAAAAAATAAACACTTGTGCAGCCCTTCACATTACTCATTACGTATCTGAACTGTGCCTTTTATGACATTGCTCTTCCTGCTTTGCTACTCTGGCCATTCCTTTCACACAACTATATGGGTGGCTTCTTAATATTTAATTCCTTGTGACATTATTTTCTAGACCCCACGTCCATATTTTCCAGAGTTCTGTCCATGTGATAGAACTCATCCATGTAGATGTGAACATCAAATAATGGACTTGAAAACACCTGCGAAATTTCTCACTTCATTAATGGCTGGCACTACCAATACTTCTGGATTTCACCTGATCTCTAACTGTCCATGCTTTGCCATTATCCTCCTTTGCCTTTCCCAGGACACCCACCTCTTCTGGCAGCCATATACACCTGTGTTATTTTAGTTCATGGAGACATAGGAAATTGCTAGGTATCTGTAGCTTGCCATTTTCCCAGTAGGCCTTTGCTTGGGAACTTTTATGCTCTGGTTTGAAAATGATTCATCTCACTTCCATTCAGATCCCTTTGACTGGAACTCAATTATATATATGAACTAGAGTTATGAAATATAGTCTGTGTAAGAAAATGAGAATGTAGATTTCATGAACAGATTATAGCCTGTGCTGAAATATTTAAGTTCAAACTAATTGAATTTGAAGTTTTTCTGAATATTCAAGAAATCAGTTAATATGATAATATTAATAAACAGTATATTTTATGGTTTATATTAAGAGGGAGGAACTAAAACCCAAATATACTCACTTACCTACATCTATAATGTTTATAAAAACAAAACTGGGCTTACTGGTATAGAGTGCTTGCCTCACATGCATGAAGCCCTAGGTTCCATTCCTCAGTACCACATAAATAAACAAATAAACAGGAAGTGGTGGTGTGGCTCAAGTGGTTGAGTGCTAGCCTTGAGCGAAAAGAAGTTCAAGGACAGTGCCCAGATCCAGAATTCAAGCCCCAGGACTTGGGAAACAAACAAAACAAAAAAAACTCAAATTACTTGATAATCAAACTTCCTTTTTTGTACAATATAGTAGTAATTGGAAAGAAACATGGCAGAATATGTCTAAACCCCAATTGTCTGAAATAAATTGTATGTGCTTTTCACTTCTACAGATGTGTTCTCTAATAGTATGGTTTAATTGAACATTGATAAATTAAGTTCTTCAATCATTTGTTCTTGATAACATTACTAAGAACATTGGTAGTAATTAATTGCCATTAACTATAACCTTGATAATGTATTTGAAAAGTTTCTGTTTTCTTTATGGATATCTATTCAGAGTAAGTCAAGGCATTTTTACCCATTGTTTTAAAAAAGAATTTAAAAGAATAAGTGATTCCTGAAGTTTGCAGATAGTCTTTTTTTTTTTTTTTACAAGGCTTCATTATAGTTTTCTTTCTTTTCAGCAGACATTTCAGAGATCAAAGATGGGTCGGAAAGATGCTTCCACGATGAAACTTCCTGTTGATCAGTACAGAAAGCAAATTGGTAAGCAATGAATTCCCTTTGATAGACTCCTGTGAATGAAGATAAAGGCAAAAGCAATTATGTATGACAATAAAATAATTTTTTCTAATTCACATGAAATACAGAAATGAAGGACTATAGTTTCCTTACCAATAAATGTCTACCAGTTCATGCACTTCATGTACATATAAGCTTTCAATTTTTTAAATTTTCTTGTGAAAATACCGTACAGAGGGGTTACAATTACATGGGCAAGATAATGAGTACATTTCTTATCAAGCATCGTTGCCGCCTCCTTTATTTCCCCTTCCCATCCCTTCCCATCTTCCTCCTCCCCCACAAAGTTGTAAAGTTCGTTTTTGACATAACGACTTGTACATCTCATTGTTGCAATAAGCTTTCAATTTTTATAATTTTATTAATTCAGGAAAACCAAAGTAAAATTTGTAATTCTTGAGGCTAGGTTCTCTAGACAGCATTTTAAAATGTCATGTATTAAAGCATTGCTTTTATCCATGTTAATACTTTTGATTTTGTTACTAGTTTAATGACAGTAGTGTCATTACATCACAATTCACCATTAAAATATGACAAATAAAACAAATGTCATTTTCTCTGTAGAACTGATCTTAGAAAGGACGTGTGTTTTTAAGGGACTGCTTAGGAAAGACCAGACAAAAAAATCCGAGAATGGGATTGGTATTCTCATGTATTCTTGCAGAAGGATTCATAGGAAAACACTGCATCTGTCAACACAGAAAACTATCAGGAAGTTTATCTGTTTTACACTGAATTTTAGGTGCTATTTTCCTTTTTAAGAGACATTGAATATTTGTAAGAGGTTAATACTAGATTACAAAGATCCTCAAGTTTTAGAGCACCAGTTTCCACCAAATATATTCTTTGATGAAAATAAAGCCAATTAGCAAGTTAGTAAGAAGCAAAAAGGCAAATTTCTTTCTACAACTAATCCCTTCCTCTGTTTGTGCTCCTTTTCATCCCTACCTACTTTCATTTTAAGTACTCTGAAAATATCTTTCTCATTGTTTACATCTACTGTAATTTCTTTCATGATTATTTTATAGCTATTAGCTCTACTTTATTCTGTTTGATGATGTTGTAAATGGGATTTTTTTAAGTTTATATTTGAGAAAATTCATTGTCAATGTAAACTAATGCAACTGTGAATTTTTTTGTGAGTTGATGTGTATCCCTGCCACTTTAAATTTAATAGTTCTTTTAATGAAGTTTTCAGGAGTATCTCTATAACATTTCAGGTTATTTGTACAAATTTTTTGCCTCCTGATTTAAATAGCTTTTATTATTCTTGTCTACTTGCTATATGTCTATCCACTTCATGGAAGTGGTGAGAGTGGTCATGCTTGCCTTGTTCATGATGACACAGGAAAACCTTTCAGTGTTTTCAACATTGAGTACAGTATTAGCTGTTTGTTTGTCATGTTTATGCTTTCTTGGACTGAGATATGTTCCCTCTGAAACTCTTTTGTTCAGTACTTCTAATCACATAAGTGTCTTGAATTTTGTCAAATATTTCTACATCTCTTGAGATAAGTATGTGCCTTTTATCTCTTACTCTATTTGTTCTATCATATCAACTGTGTGCATATGTTGAAGTATCCTTAAGTTCCAGGGGTGAATACTATTGGTTCCCTATGATTTACCTTTTCAATGTGACTTTTCATTGTTTGCTATTTTGGTGAGGATCTTGGTAATAATTTTCATCAGAAATATTGGCCAGTTGATTTCTTTTATTCTGGTACCTTTATCTGGTTTTGGAATCATGAAATGAAATTGGCAGATCTTCATCTTTAATTTGGTTTTTCAAAGGTTTGAAAGTATTAGTACTATTTGTACTTTCAAAAATGTTGGTAAAATTCATCTGTAAAGGCATCTGGTAGGGGGAAAATTTTGGTGGGGAGGTTTATGATTATTGATCCAATTTCCTTATTTGGTACTTCTCTAGGTATTCTACTTATTCTAGGTAGGCTACATTTTTCTAGAAATATACCAATTCCTCTAGGTCACCAGCTAGTTGTTGTATAATAGTTAATAATAATCTATTATGATCCTTTTAATTTCTGCATCATCAGTTGTGTTATCCCCTTTTTCATTTACTTAGTCTAGAAGTGGTTTAGCAATTTTCTTTATTTCTCAAAGCACTCAGTTTTGTTATTTTTTCCTATTCTCTATTTCTTATCCTAATCTTTATTATAATCACCCATCTATAACTTTGACCTTAGTTCTTTTTCTACTTCTCTGTGTTTTAAAGTTAGGCTTTGATCTCAATGCTTATTTAACATAGATATTATTACTATGAATTTGTTTCATAATAGTATTGAATCAGTCTATTTTTGTATTGTTGTAAGAAAAATACTCAAGACATGTTACTATGTAAAGAGAAGGTTTGTTTATTTTGTTTTTGTAACTGAAGTCTCTGGAATCTGAGGGCATAACACTGGCGTCTTAGAGAATGTCAGAGGAAATCACATGGAAAAAAACATGTAGCAGTTCAAACTGTATTTCTTTTGTTTTTGGCAGTACTAGAAAATGAACTGAAGGAAGGCCTTTTTATTGTGAAGCAAGCATTGTATCACTTGAGACATGCCACAGTCCTTTTGCTTTTAATTTGTTTTTCAGATAGTCTTTCACCTTAGTCATGGTTAGCCCCAGACTGCTATCTTCCTACCTTTGCTTCCAGTAGCTGAGATTACAGTGGGTACTACCACACCTAATCTCTATATGTATTTACTTTTCAAGCCAACAGTTCCATCTTGGGCTCTATGCTGATGATGTTATGTAATCCCCATTTTCTCTCTAGGCTACAACTTCCAGTGTCAGCCTATGAATTCAGGGATTAGTTTGATAAGAATAATGGGGAGGGGGACAAAATTGTTATTTATATTTAGTTTAATTTTTTTGAAGTAACAAAGATATTATGAGTGATTTCATTCATTAAATTTGTTAAAAAAACTTTATATTTTGCTACCGAGCATATTATCCATTCTGGATAGTGTTAGTGTGCATTGGAAAACAATGCCTACTTGTTGCTGCAGAGTGAAACATTCTGCCTAATTCTTTTAAATCATATTGGGGACAATACAATATGTATTATGATTTTGAGTGCCTCTCTATTAGGCTTTCAGTTATCCATAGATTCATCCCAGGAAAAAATGATGAAAATACTTGAAATGAATTGTGTCTATAATGAACATGACTAGATTGCTTGCATATTTTGTAAACAACATAGTATGAACGGGAGTTTCATAATGTTTACGTTGTATAGGTATTATTAGTAATCTAGAGATAATTTAAAGTACGAAATAGGCTATGTATAGATTATATATAAAAATTATAACATTTTACACGAAAGATTTGACCATCTGTGGATTTTAGCATCTAAGAAGTCATTCTTTTCTCTTTTTTGTTACCATTTGTATGAAATATCATTTTCCATGCCTTCTCTTTCCACCTGTGTGTGTCATTGAATCTAACATGAGTCTCTTATTGAAAGCATATAGATGAATCTTTTCCAAAGTCATTCAGCCATGCTATCTTGTGGGTGAATTTTATCTACTTAAAGTTAACATAATTATCAATAGAAAAGGAATTGCTATTGCCATTTTAATTGTTTTCTGTTTTGTAGTTATTTTATTCCTTTTCAGTGTAATGGTTTTTGTAGTGATATACTTATATTCCCTATCTTTTTGTGTGTACTATTGGTCTTTTCTTTTGGTTGCATAAAGCATAATAATCTAACTTAAGCTGATAACAATTTAGTTTCAGTTCAAACAAAACTATTCATTTGGTTTTTTCCCCACAAGTTGATTTTTATATTAGTTTTTATTCAGGGAATATTTTCTATGTATCTATTTCTAATACTAAACTCTCTTTTATGGCTTAGTTTGTAGTTGATTTTGATAACATTTCTTCTGTGCTTGACAAGAATAGATTCTTAAAAAGCATTCAGATACAATACAACTTATATTAATTATAGTTCTCTAGTCCATTTTGTATCTGATATGTTTTAGCTATCATTTGGCATGAAAAGAATGAAAATGTCATGATTCCAAATTTTGTAATTCTGTTGTGCAATTTTTGTTCCTAGCCTTTGTAAATTAATATTTATAGATGATATTTCTACCTTTTTGAATCTAATATCCTGTTTATAAAGCCCTTATGAAGCATTTTCTCAGTGTCCATTTTGAATACTGATAACTTTTGTTAAATATTCTGATTGGTTTTTCTATCCTTTTATTCTTATCTATATTTTAATGTATTTTCATTTTTTGATGTAGCCTAAAAATCTTTATTTTTAAGTAAGCACATTTAATCCTGTAATATTTATTATGAATGATTTCAATTTCCTAATTTCATATTTTATTTTTTATTTACAAAGTATTCACTCTAAATCATTTCTCTAATTATTTTGACCATTCCTTTTAATTTTCTAATTTTTAAATTGTCCATTTAAGTTTTAGATTAATTTTTAGAAGACATTTTTATTCCATCAAAATTTTTCTGCCATGTTTGGCTTAGTAAAATGTAAGAAGTAACAAAATTTTTACTCATACTAATTATTTTTCTCCTGTTTTTCATATGTAAATTTTTGTATCTGTGAAATTTAAATATTCCTGTAAGCATAAGCTTCTAGTTTTTATATACTTTTGTATCTCTGGTGATAAGTATTTAACAAATACTTGCTTAAATATTACTTAAACAACTTGGATTCTCAGGTAACTAAAATTCTGTGTACCATTTTTTAATTTGTGTGTCAATATTAATCTTAATTGCCTGCTAGTTCTATTGTATGAAAAGTGTCTTAATCTTTAAATTTATCAAAATATGTTTCTATGCAAATTTCTTGAATTTGCATGTCTGAAGAAAATTTTTGTTGTTTATCTTTGATTTTATTTCCTTATTTTCAAAGCACCACAAAGGTACTTTGCTTAATGGAGCTTCTTAAATATTTAGTAGTGATTTTTCTTTTTTTGCTGATGTTGGTGTTGTCTTCTTTCGTTTTATATGTTAGTATATACAAACTAAAGTTTGTAATACTTTATAATATCTGCTATTTACATCTTCTTTCCATGTATAACTTGTTGCATATGACTTTTTTGGAAATTAATTAATAACATAAGAGCAACCTGTGGTTTGGTTTCTTAATAACAGAAAGCTTAGCACTTGCATATTCAATAATAATAGATCTTTTGTAGTGTAGGCTTTATGACAACTTGTTCAGCCTTAGTGTTGAAAAATTATCATTTGTTTGAATTTCCTTTATAACATCATTAAAACAAAATGCTTGGATAAGATTTTCATTTTTATGATTAGTTTACCAGCTTCTCTCTACAGGACATAATTTTAATAAAATTTCCTTCTTTTGCTAATTTTCCTTTTATAGAAAATCCCTTTTTTTGTTGAGGGAACATATGCTCTTATTTTGTATGATTTGCTAAATATAAAGGTGTTCTATATTTGTAATTCATTGGATCTATTTTTATTGTGTTTCTGTTTTTGTAAAGATTGTTGCTTTATCAAATTGATTAATATTTTAATAATTTTCTAATATACATTTAAAATTTGGCTCAATGAAACAAACAGCTTATCTGTCTCCTGTACTTTGTTATAGGATGCTCCAACTAAGATTTTGGTTTTGTAATGAATGTCCTATAATTACATGTTCAGTAGTTGGTAATATAATACCTAAAAATTGTGTTCCTAAGGCAGTTAGGAAATTGTTGCATATAAAAAAATTTCATGGTTCTTTATATGAAATTCTGATAACATGAGAAAAGTAAGATTCCATTGAATGCTTTGCCTTTTGAGTAAGGGAGGAGGGATTTGAAGCAGATATTGAGAAATTATTCCAAAAACATTGAAGGTAATATAAAAGTCTTCACTGTTGATTGGCAAATATTATTTGTCAGTATTTTTGGCATGTTGTAAATAACTCATCTTCCAATAATTCTTTGAGTAATTAAATTTAGATTGCAAATTTTTCTATTCAAATATTTTGACTCTTATCTCTTTGCTTTTCTATTGTATCTTAATTGATGTGGTATATATAAATGGACATTAAATTATATATCTTTGTTATAGAGATCAGACAGTGAATAGAACTTGGTATTCATCCCAGACAGAATTATGATTGAATGTATTTGCAAGATTAAAGCACCAAATTTACTTTTTTCTAATTAAAGGCAATTAAAGATTTCCAGACACAAATAAAAGACAATGAATTGAGGAATAAGTGTAGGAGCAAGTCCATTTGCAGGTGAAAAGATGTGCCTTTGAAGCAGAACCAGCTGTATTTTCATTGAAAGAATAACAGTTTAGGAAGCTTTTCTGCATGTGCTTGCTTGATAGCATAATGTACTCATAAGCAGCTTATGCAGTATTCAGAAAATAACAGTGCATTAATTTTTAAAGCAGTGAAGGCAGAGGAAGAGCAGTACTGCCACATGATGATAATGATTGTGGCTAGTGTAAAGTCAACTGTGGAGAAAAACAGTGAGCCTCTGAAAAATGAACATTTATAAAACAATAAGCAGATATTCACATGATAATGAGCTTGGGAAGCAGTCCCAACAAAGGCTAAAGATGCTGTCTTATTTCTGGCCAAAGGTAAAGAACTCAAAAGGAAAGATCCAAAGGCAGTTAAATAATCTTTCTTAAAATTTAGAAAACCTTCCCTGTCCCAAGCATGTAGTAATTACAATTGACTACGGCATGAAATGTGAAATAAGAAATACAAATTTCATAGTGAATATTATTTAGTATATAAACTATAGTATTCTTTCTTAAAATAATACAATGTGACTTATAAGGGATAATGATCATAAATTTTTTGATAGCTATTAAATGTTTTTATATCTATAAACACTAATGTGTTTTATTAGTATTTACTTAAATATTTTGTGTATTTTGTCCATCCTGGAGCTTGAACTCAGGACATGGGTGCTATTCGTGAATTGTTTTGCTCAGAATTAGCACTCTATCACTTTAGCTACAGATCTACTTCCAGTCTTTCGATGTTTAATTGGAGATAAAAAGTCTCCTGGACTTTCCTGCCTGGGCTGGCTTTGAACCACTATCCTCTGATTTCAGTCTCCTGTGTAGCTAGGATTACAAGTATGAACTACCAATGCCCAGCTTTAAACATGTTTTAAAATAAATATGTATGTTCTAATCACACTGGATATATAAGAAAATGAACTTTTAACATTAATGCCTTCTGATTAAAAATTGTAACCTAAGATGGCTTTTTAATTCCTTTTTTTAGTAAAACAGATATTACAGATTTTTTTGCAAAATAGATACAAATAAACTATGAAAATATATAGACACAGATTTTTTTTTAAATATGCTGTGTGTGTTTTTTTGTGTGTGTATGCTAATCCTGGTGCTTGAACTCAGGTTCTGGGCACTGTCACTAAGCTTTTTTGTTCAAGGCTAGTGCTCTATCACTTGAACCACTGATCCTCTTCTGAATTTTTGGTGGTGAATTAGAGAAGAGTCTCATGGACTTTCTTTCTACAGGCTGGCTTTGAACTGTGATCCTCAGACCCCAGCCTCCTAGTAGCTACAATTAACAGGTGTAAATCATGGGTGCCCAGCAAATATATACTTTTAATTATGATTGATTTTAGTTGATATTCAGCTGTTTTTCAGTTGAGATTTAAACTTTTCAGATATGAGGCAGGAAGTCTATCAACTGAATACCATGGATTATTTATATTTATAATATATATTTGATAGGCAAAATCAGAGAGATTGCTAAATGTGCTTTTATTGAGAGCTATATACATATTAAGTGGATATTAGTTTTCTGACACTGGAACAAAACTGATAGGTAATCTTTTAGCAAATGATAAAAATGATTTTAATAATCCCACTGTTTTACTTTGGTCATTATAAAATATAAGCCAGAGATGTATATAATTATGATTCTAGAGGAAAAGCAAGATAAAACTGGTGTCAGAAAGAGAAAGTAATTTTGTTCATATCAAATCTTCTTCCAAAAGAAGAATTATCTACTGTAATTAGCCAATCTCAACCTTTTTTCTGCTTTTGTCTCTTATTTCTGTCTGTTCCTATGTCTCTGTCCCATAGATACATATCCTAGTCAAACCTGAGCTGCTGTGCTCTAGGTCCAAATCTTGAGATATTTGTATATGTATGTTTAAATGATCCAGTTTAAAGTAAGAGAAAAGAATATTTTTAACTCATGAGATTTATAGGGCAATTGCATGTATAGGAAGAATAGGCAAAATTATATTCTTGGAGCAAGAAAAGAAATAGAGGTTCAAGTTCCCATTCTCAATTTAAAATAGTTGTAATTCCAATAATCATTTTAGATTTTCTTGTCTCTAACCATTGTTTGAGTTTGTTGAGGGTTTTGTCCTTTAGAAGGCATATAAATCTTCATTCGAATACTCTATGGTCTTAGTGAATCTCCTAATTATCTTTAAACTTCATGAGTAGTCTTAGTAATTACCGCAAGTATTCCCTCAAAACTTCCCCTAGCTCTTCCGACATCACTGTGTTTTGAAAAAGCTTCAGTTTTGATTACTGTCCTAACTTAAATCAATGCTATGAGTTTTCCTATTAGCATCTAAGAATTAAAAAGTCTAATCTTGGCTTTCAGTTGAAGAGAATGAGTAATATTGTGCCTTTCCTAGGTTACTGCCTCCCTTTCTGGCAAACTTGAACAACATGAATCACTCTAACTTTGACCCAGAAGAACATTTTTTCCCCTTTCTTTTAGAGTCAGCTCTAAGGATAGCTAGAATATAGCAGCTGAGGCCAAGATATTTTAAAGAGCTATCCATAAGCATTTTAAGTGTTTAAATGGCACAGTTTTGTAATTGTTGAACTAGATAACCCCCAAGTCATGACCATCTTAGCCCTAAGAGTCCCTTAGTCTCATGACCAGTTGGTCAGTCTCAAAGTTTGGTAGCCATTCAGGCATTGTTTCTTAATAGCTTTGACTTGTTGAAAAACCCTAGAGACTGCCACTTCTTTTTTATTGGTACCTGCCAAAGGCTTGATTATTTATTTATTTATTTATTTATTTTTTTATTGTGAGAATACCGTACAGAAGAGTTACAATTACATGGGCAAGATAATGAGTACATTTCTTATCAAGCATTGTTGCCTCCTCTTTGTTTCCCCTTCCCCTCCCTTCCCATACTCCTGCCACCTACCCCCACTATGTCCTCCCCCCCACCAAAGTTGTGATGTTCGTTTTTCGAAATAACGACTTGTACATCTCATTGTTTCAATGGGTCCACCTGTATCCCTAGTTAAATGATTTGTTTTTGCCCTTCCCCTCCACAAATTATACCAACATTAAATACAGTAAAAGCAGGGGTTATACCGTGGGGGAGGGACATACAAAACAACATAGAAATCATAAATATGTTAGAAACAATTGCATGAAAGAAAAAAAAAACACTTGAATCCTTATCTTGGGGTTCATTTCCCCTAACATCAACTTATCTGACCTTTTCTGCTTGACTCAGACATATACTAGTTATTGCAAATAGGGGAAACCATGGAATCTATGTTTCTTTGGGCCTGGCTTACTTCACTTAATATAATTTTTTCCAAGTCTTTCCATTTCCTAACGAATAGGCAAAAGACTTGATTATTTCTATTTCACAGGTAGCCTGAAACACTTCCACTCTACTGTGACATTAGTGCAAGAGGTAGAGTTGGTTATGTAGCAGTCTGTTACATAATCTTTTATTGGTGTTGAGCCCTACTCAGCACCAGTAACTTCGTAGGCAACTATACATCATCTAGGTAGAAAAAAATGAAATGAATAAGCCAGTTTGCTGGCAGATCACTCTGGCAGCAATATAACTCAGAATGTAGAGATCAGCTCAAGGCCACCTTATGGGAGAAGTTAGTGAGACATCATCTCAATAAAAGAAGCTAGGTGTGATGATGATCAGTTTTAGTGTAAATGATGGCTATACAATTGTTTTGATGGTATTTAGTATCATATGTGCCTTTCAACCAGTCCCTTCGTGCTTGACTCCTCCATTCAAATAATCTACCTTTTATAATCACCTCATGTCATTATCACTATTATTATTTAGGCCTAGATTCTACATTTGAATAACAACATACTCCATATGTCTGATAAGATTTCTGGTTCCATTTGTCTTTCATGTCTGACTAATACTCCATTGTATATATGTACCACTTTTTCTTTATCCCTTTATCTGTTGATAGGGAACTAGGTTGATCATTGGATACATACCTGAAAGTAGTATAGGAAAATAACTTTTAGTGTTTTGATGAACCTCTATACTGATTGTCTTAGTGGTGTGACTAATTTATATGTCCTTACTACCAACAGTATATCAGTGTTCCACCCCTACATCTCATAATTCATTTTAAAAAAATGATACTCAGTATTGGACTTAGAGCTTCTACCTGTTATGTAAGCACTTTACTGCTGATCCATGCCTTCAACTCCAAGAGTTGAAAATATGGTATTGAGAATTTTTGTGTCTATACTCATCAAAGAAATTTAGTTCTATTTCCTTTCCCTTCCTTCCTTCCTTCCTTCCTTCCTTCCTTCCTTCCTTCCTTCCTTCCTTCCTTCCTTCCTTTCCTTCTTTCTTTCCTTGTTTGTTTGTTTCTTTATTTCTTTGTCCTTATCTGGCCCCATATAACGAGTTCATTCGTTTTCCTTCCTTTTCTTTCCCGTTCCCCCCGCCCCCTCTCTTTTGGTGCTGGTCCTAGGGCTTGAACTCAGGGCCTGCATTATTCCTGAGCTTCGTTTGCTCAAAGCTAGCAGCTCCACTTTCAGCTTTTTTTGTGATTAATTGGAGATAAGAGTCTCATGGACTTTTCTGACTGGGCTGATTTCAAACCATGATCATCAGATCTCAGATTCTTGAGTAGCTAGAATTACAAGCATGAGCCCCTGGCATCCAATTTACGTCCCTTTCTATTACATGGAATAAACTTAGTATCATGGGTATTATTATTATTATTCATTAAAAGTCTAGTTAGAATTAACATTTATCCATCTTGTAGGCTATCATAATCAATAAGAAGTTAATATTTTCTCAAGTTAGTTTAGGTGGGATATATGCCCCTGGAAGTTTGCCTATTTTTCTATATTTTCTTGTTTAGCTAAATATAAGTTTTTGAAGTAGTCCCCAATTGCTCTCTGAATTTCATTAATGTTCATTGTGAGACAACTTTTTCATCTCAAATTTTATTAATTTGGATTTTCTGTCTGTTTCTTATGGTTAGTTTTGCTAAGATTTGTCAATGTTATTTACTTTTTCAAAGTAAATAACTGATTCTTTCTATTTTTTTAATCTCTACCTAATATTTATTATTTCTTGCCATTAATTTTTGGTTTTGCTAGTTTTTTGTTTGTTTATTTTGCTTTTTTTTTCAGTCATGTGGCTTGAACTCAGGGCCTGGGAGCTGTTCCTGAGCTCCTTTATTCTATATTAATGCCCTACCATTTTGAGCCACAACCCCATTTCCAGTTTTCTGGTATTCAATTGAAGATTAGAATCTCACACCTTTTCCTGCCTGGGCTGGCTTTGAACTTTGATCATCATATCTTAGCCACCTGAATAGCTTGAATTGCAGGCATGAGCCACAGAGGCCTTTCACTCTAAAATGACTTGAATTTCCTTTTTCTTCTTTTTTTTTCTGGTCCTGGGGCTTGAACTCTGGGCCTTGGAGCTAGGATTACAGGCATGAGCCACTGGTGCCTGATGAGTTGCATTTCTTGCAGATAGAAGATGATCTGGTCTTGTTTTTGATCCAATTTTGTACTTTGTGTCTTTTGTGTAGAGGATCAATAATGTTAACACTCAGAATTATTATTCAAAGGTATGTAACAATTTGTTATTTTTTGCTTTAAAAATATTTGATCTTTTCTTATTTACATTTTCATATCTACCAGTGTAGTGATATTGATTCTTTGATTCTTTTCCATGTATTCATGGTTGTGTTGATCATCTTTTCTACTTTCACATTCTTGTAAGTATTATCTTTAGGGTTGACTTTAGTGTACATAAGTTTCTTTAGTTTTTGTGTTTAGCTTTCAAGGTTATTTTTCTTCTTCAATTAAAAAGATAAAGTTACTGGAAACAGGTATCAAGGTTAGTAATTTCCTTTCAGGGCTTGAAATGTATAATTCCATCCCCTCCTTGCTTTTAGAGGTTTTGTTGAAAAAAAAAAGATACTGTTTTTCTGATGGGTTAACCTATGTAGATGACTTGACACTTCTCTCTTTCAACTTTCAATATTCCTTCCTTGTTTTGTATACTGTATTTAATGTTTATAATAAAACTTGGAATTATTCTATTCTGGTCCCATCTATACCTTAGTGACCATATTTTCTCAAGATTTATATTTTTTCTGGTATTATTTCATTGAATATTGCCCATATTCCTTTAATTTATATGTTTTCTACATTCAGAATTCCTTTTTAGTCTTTTAATGGTGTAATGGGTTTTGCAAGTTTCTTTTGTACTTTTACATTTTTCTTTCTCTTCATCTCATTATTCTAATATTTTTAACTCTATCTTCAAGTTCTGATATTCTATCTTCCATTGGTTTATTCAGGCTTGGTTTTCAACTGCAATTTTATTTGAATTATTGAATTTGTTTCTTCAAGAAATCCTAATTGATTGTTTTCAGGAGTTTTTATATTTTTGAAACCCTATTTCATATCTTTCAATGTTTTTGTTATTTTATTCAGCTGCTTATTTGTAAAATTCAAGTCCTCAAATACTTTGCAGAATGAAAAATAAGGAAAGAGCTACTAACAAAACAGTATCCAAAAGAACCAGTGTGACTATATGAATATAAACTATCAAATAAACTATGATAAGTTAATTGAGATGCAAGACATTTTATAATGATAGATCAATTCTTCTGGAAGCCAAAACAATAGTATCCATTAGGATGGACTATGTATTTATCTGTAAAGCAAGCCTCAATAAATTTAGAAGAATTGAAAACAGTTTATATTCTCTAAAATGATAGACTGAAATTAGAAAGTGCTAACTAAACAAATTTATATACAAACCAAATTTAAAATATGTTCATTAATTAATGTTGTTATAAATAACTGAGATTAAAATATAAGGTAGCTACCTGTATCAAGTGAAAATAATTGATACTATGTCATAGAAGATACAGTGAGAAGATAGTCATATAACCCAGAAATTCATACCTGGTAAAGACAGTATTCAAAAGAATAAAAATTTTAAATCAGTAATGTAACTTTCTGTGAAGATCTGCTAGAAAATGAAGCTCAAACTTAAAGACAAGCTAAACAGAAAGAAGGAAATCATTTCAGAGTAGAAAGAAATAGAAAAATAAATCTACCACCAGGAGCTTTTTATAAGAAAGATCAAAACTATTGTAAAACCTTTAATTAACTTAATAAGATGAGAAACTCAGAATTACACTAGGAATGACCTTACAGAAATGAAATGGACTAAAAGATATTATAATGAATAACAAATATCCCAAGACATTTAAATAATTTAGATAAAATTAAAGCAGCAGTAGTGTTAATATTGCCAGTGAGAATGAAAAATGGTGAAAATATATATTGGAAATAATGTTTGCAAGCAGTTTTTCAAAGAATTGAACATATATTTATTTACCTGACTCACTAGTTCCACCCCTAGATAAAGGAAAACTTATGCTCACACAAAAATTTGTACAGAAAATAACCAAAATACACTTAGGAAAATGAATCAATAGAAAAACTGATTCAGTTTTATAATTCAATATTACTCAGCACTAAAGAAGAATAAATTGTTGAAACATACAACTTCAGTAAATTGAAAATACTTAATGGTAAAACAAAGAAGATATTATCACTTCAATGCCTCATTGTTAAAAAGTCAAACCTATATAAATGGACAGTTAATTGATTGTTGCTGGAGTTATTAATGCAGGAAGTGGTGGCTATCTGGTTATTTTGAAAGGTAATGACATTTTTCTATATCTTATATATATAATATGGTGACAGTTACATAAATTGATGAATGCATTTAATTTCATAGAACTGTATAGAAGAAGAACAAAGTAAATTCCTGTACATGAGAAAAAATTAAAGAATATTACAGAACTTTTCTGGAGGAAGAAAGCATAAATCAGTTGACCAGGAATATGTACATGAAGAGGAAAGCATTTGTTACCTAAACTACATAGGGATTTCTATAGTTGAAAGTTTTCCAATCATATAAGCATAGGTATCTGTCTTGAGGTAATAAAAATTCAAATGTTGAAAACTTCTCTGGGCACAATGAAAGGTCTAGTTTCAGTTGTACTGAATTTAATAGATGCCCCTGTAAATGTTTTCACTTAGTAGACTTAAACGCAGAGCTTGTAATATATACTGTTGGATATCATAGTCAGCAAGGAGAACGTTAAATTAATTACAGATTCACTGTTTTGGGAAAGTACTAAGTATATAATAATTTTAATTTTAATTCCAATTTTTCATTTTAATATAAATCTATAAATATTATTCTTTAAGAGGATAAAGGAGCTGAACTGAAATAGAATATATTATTTAATTAGCCAAGGGTTATATGGTTCTTATGTAGAATGATAAGCTTTCAATTTACCATGAAAATATAGTCACTGAAATGTATTTCAGTCTGCTTTGTGGCAAAATGTTGAATAATTGTATGAAGGACATCATGTTTAAAATAATTCTTTATTTGTTTACTTTTCTCCATTGTACCCAGATATTATAATCAAACATATGCAGCAAACAAGGACTTTTTTGCAGTTCCTATTATAAACTTTAAATTTCTTTTTAGATTTTCATTGGAAAATTGCTTTGTAACCCTGAGTAAAAGCATTTGATATGTCATCAATTTTCACTATTCTGAACTGTTTATAAATCAGTAGGAATAGTGACATGAATAATATTGACTGTTGAGATAGGAAATTGGAATGAATGCTTGTCAAGGCTTTTTCTGAAAAATTAAATGTTGCTAATTTAAAATGAATCTGAGTCATATTTTATATATATTACTTATTCTATGATTTAAATTTAGGTAATTTGATATGCATTCATAAAAGGTTCATTTCAGGGTCATTCAACCCCACCAAAAGTAATATTTATTGAACTGTCCTTAGATTCAGATAGACTGCTATATAATAATACTTCTGAACAGATATTTCTTCCTGTAAAAATTAATAATTTATAACTTTCTAGCCAGTTTTATGTGTTTAATGAATACAACTATATCATTCCTACATTAATCCAGTACACTTGATTTACTTTTCTGCCATTTCTAATTTTGAAAATTTAGGTAAAAATTTAATGATACTTTTGAGTCTTTAGCAGATGCTAAAGAACTAAATTTAGCCAGGCACTGGTGGCTCATACCTATAATGCTAGTTACTCAGGAGGTTGAGATCTAAGGATCACAGTTCTAAGCCAGCACAGGCAAGGAAGACTGTGAGACTCTAGTCTTCAATTAACACAAGAAAACCAGAAGTGGGGCTGTGGCTTAAGGTGGTAGGGCACTAGCCTTGAGCAAAAGAGCTCAGAGACAATGCTCAGGGCCTGAGTTCAAGTCCCACAATCGAATAAAAAAGAAATAATTTTAATTTCACATTAAATTTTTATGTGCACTTTACATAAACGGTTTTGCTATATATTTCAGTGTGGGGAAGATGTGGAAATTAAATTTATGAACCATATTATTTAGAGAAGGCAATGTAAAGGTAAGTTGAATTTTGGAGAGGAACTGATCTTTGAAAGGAAGGGGAGTAAAGTGGAAGCAAGAAGACAAAATAATAATCTGAAATCTTCAGAAATTATCTTGTCATCTTTTATTTAGTAAGTTTTTTAGATCCTCTGTTAAGTAGAAATAGAAGTTTAATTTGTATTTTTCTAATGAATTTCTTCACAAGTGTCTTAGGGAGTGTTTCTCAAATTTGAATATACACTGTATTTACAATAAAAATAAGTTCACAATTATTGATATATTACCATTTAATGGTTATGGTACAATTAGTATTACCTATTAATAAATTTGCACATGTATTCATTTATTTATGCTTTTATTTCTAATTGCTTCCAAAAGATTTAACTCTCCTTAAATTTCTTAGTCTTTAAAAAAGTTATTATCTTGTTTTGACATTCATTGCACATCAAATCAAAGACGTTTGTCAAGTCTTCTTGCTGAAACAGTAAGTGAGGAGTCAACTTTTAGATGACAGGTTTATGGTAATCACAACTGGGAACTCACTTTGCAACTTTCTGTCCCTGTTTTACTCTGTTTAAACATTCTTTGACATTTCATAGATGACTGTTCAACTTGAATTATATTTAAGCATTACTCATTGTTTGAAACTATTTCTTTCTAGGTAAACAGGATTATAAAAAAACCAAACCTATTTTACGAGCAACCAAATTAAAAGCAGAAGCAAAGAAAACAGCAATAGGCATAAAGGTAGATTTCGATTTAATAACTTTGTAATACGATAATGTGTATGCTATTTCATTATATTAAACGGGTTTGCATGAATGTTCTAAATGCTTTATAATGTTTCAGAATCTAAGCAGAATTCAAAATTGTTTAAAATAATTTATTCAATGGAAAAGTTCCTTCTAATAGATTTTTCAAGGTCTAAAAATAACACAGTGTTACCTAAGAAAACCAGTTGTTCTTAAAGTTTTAATTCTTTTCCAGCTAATGAATATATTCAAGCATTTCAATGATGTATGTGATGTGGCCTTAGTAAAAAAATTTTTTAATTTTCAATAAACGTTATTTTCATAGTTGTTTAAATTATACTTGTAGTAATGTATACTTATTCATGCTTGTAATTTTACTCCTTGTCTCATTATCACTAGTATTCTCTGTGATGAAATTCTTGTGGCATTCCCAAACTTGTCCATTTAGAAATCTGGTGTTGAGCTGCTTAAAGGATAAATGCAACTGAGAATGCTCTTAGCAGACAGTAATTCAGTGTGCTAGCACAATAAAGTTTAGTAAAATTACATTTACATTATTACTCAGGTTATTTCTTTTGCCAAGTTTTTAGAATTGAAATGAACTAAGTAGAAAAATTAGTTTGACAGCCCTGTTGTCAAATATATAACATAAACTGACTACTACATATATTTTATTTAAATTTTAAACTGTTAATAGGAGATTTTGGGTTTTATTTGGCAGACGAAAAATCAATTTTTCTAAGTTACAGCTTATAGCAAATGCCAAGGTATTACTACCAAGCTGTAACAGCTGTTGAACTGCCAGATGATATATTTGGTTTTCTTCCAGAATTTGCTATTATGATCACAAAACATTGCCTTCTTTTAGCTGCTGATTGCCCATTTTGATCAAGCATTGCTGTGTGATGTGATATGTTTTCACAACACAACCTCTTCAGTTATTGTTCTGTGTCAGTTTTTAATGAGAAAAATAATCTTTTTGTTTCAGGCCAGATTAATCTTTATTTTTTTCTATTTTCATATCAAATTTAATTCATCTTTAAAAGATATTTCAATGACCTAAATTTTATAAAAGCAATGCTTACTTTTTATAGTGCATTTAGTGGCTTGAGAATGGCCTCTTGATTTGAACATTTTGATTCTTGCCCTCTTAACACAATGTATAACTTAATTTCATCTATTATAATGTGGTGGAGTTTGTGGTTTGGTTTTTAGAGGAATGTTGGTATAAAATTCTCTTTGGCATACTTAAATGAGCAGTTCCATATTAAGATTTGAGGAACAGAGCCAGACCCTGGTGGCTCACGCCTGTAATCCTAGTTACTCAGGAGGCTGAGATATGAGGAATATAATTTAAATACAGCCTGGGCAGGATGAAAAGTCCCTGATACTACTATCTCCAATTAACCATCAAAAGAAGCTAGAAAGCCGGGCGCCGGTGGCTCACACCTGTAATCCTAGCTACTCAGGAGGCTGAGATCTGAGGATCGCGGTTCAAAGCCAGCCCAGGCGGGAAAGACCGTGAGACTCTTATCTCCAATAAAACACTCGCAAACCGGAAGTGGCGATGTAGCTCAAGCGGTAGAGTGCTGGCCTTGAGCTAAAGAGCACAGGGGCAGCGCCCAGGCCCAGAGTTCAAGCTCCGACCGGCCAAAAAAAAAAAAAAAAAAGGTAGAAGTGGAGCTGTGGCTCAAGTGGTACAAAATTAGGCTTTGGGCAGAAAATGCTCAGTGGCAGTGCCCATGCCCTGAGTCCAAAGCCCAAAAACTTTAAAAGTAAAGATTTCAAAAACAATGGAGCCATTGATATACATTTATCCCATTTTTACACATACACCCCTTATTTCATAACTGTGTCCCCTTGAAATACAATTAGCTAACGCCTGTTTTAATGAATTTTTTTATGAGAAATTTTGTCTTAGAGTCTATTAAGTATGTACAGAAGTGTTTTTAACTTGTGATAGGAACGTTGCTCTCTCTTAGTGTATTTGGATATCGTTTGACTTAGCAAGCCTGTGGAAAACAAAGGCTTTTTCACATTTTTCATTAGTATGACTTAGTTGTGCTGGGGGTTTCTTTTGTCATGTCTGTATATGCATACAATGAACCTTGATCAGATCCACTCCGTGCCACTGTCCCTCATGGCTCCCTCACTCTTCCCAAAGCAATCTGAATGAGACTTTAAGTAATGTTTACTTAGCCTGAAAATTCATGTGATGAGCACATTAAGATGATAGGAAACTTTTTAGAGTCAGAACCATGAAGATATTTTACATTTTAAATCTGGCATACTAATTAGTTTGCCCTGTCAAACTTTGATTGCCTTGTCATTTTGGCATAGTATTTTAAATAACGAAGTTTCTTTCAGCAATTGCCATTTAATGCTTTTTAATTTCCCTAGTGAGTGATTTTATCCATACTGATAATGTCACAGAAGCAACTAAGGTGTAATGAACATCAAACATGTTTGAGTCTTATCTAGTTGATACAGAATGACCATAACATTGTGTTATTTTACCATTTTATTACTTATTCCTTTAAATGAGTTGTAGTACTGCTCTTCAAGTAGTTTAAATCTATGGAAAATCTGGAAAAGTGTATGAAAGGGCAAATTGACACCAATGGCAACAATGTGAGCATGTGACAAAAGCCCTAGGACCACATCCCTTTTGACCCTCACTGTGACCATGCTTAGTTAAGTCTAATCTGCCACCTTTCTAGAATGGTCATAAGATAGACACTGCAGTAAAAATATTAAACAGTGAACTTAACACATTGAAGTCATTTATCAATTGTTATAATAAAGAAAGTATGTGTAGGCATTCAACAGTTCTAGTTCATGGAAGTTTTCCCTTGGATGTTTGTCAGTGGCCTTCCTATACTTCAAGTTCTTCTTTTGCAGCTGTATTATATATTATAGAATGTTCTCATATTTTCTGTGATCATGATGGATGTTAATATTGAAAATCTTTGCCTTGTTTTAGCATAATTTCTATGAAGACCATAAGATATTACTTGAGCCATTACTCATTTAGGAATCACTGCATTACAATATTATAGAACCTATGGGAAGAAAGATGAGTAAGATGTGATTGTCCTGGAAAAATGTACAAGAGATCACTTCCAGAATTAATTTCCTTATTCAATCAACATTATGCGGACTGAGAAGAGAAACTGTAGGCTAGAAATGTGAAGAACTATACAATAGAGCCTTTGCCCCTAAAGTCTTCTAGTGCTTTTTTTGTAAATCTATGTTCAGAAATGGAACATGGTTAGAGAGAACAGTTCATGATTTGGGCATAAGATCTGAATAATGTTAAAATCTAGAATTGATTTATAAGTGAGAAGCTACTTTTATTTTTTGTCTTGCAAAAATAAAATGTCACAATTTGTCACACAGTAATGCAATGAGTACCACCTAAAATATATTTCCACATCAAGTTTGCTTTCTATTTAATTGACATTCAATTAGATGAATTATAGTATCACTAATTTTTTTACAATGCAATGCCTGTGTTGGTATCATTTAGAAGAAAATGAATCTACATTTATTAGTTTCTTTTTTAAACTGTACCCTAAAGGTATAACTTTAACAAGAGAAAAAAAGATTTAAAAAATATTCAGTTTTAGTATGTAAGCAAAATGCCAACCAGATCCTGCCCACAATCTCTTCAGATGATGAGCTTGAAATGTTATATTTGTTCTGTGCTGTTATTTTAGGTTTAAAACTGAAAATAGCCATGGGAAAGAGAAAATGTTTATGTTTGTGATTCTGTTTGTTTTTTCAAGTTGTACCCTTGCTTGAAATTTTCAAACATTCTGCCTTTATAATGTTCATTTCCTCAATGAATGGAGATATGTTGAAGAAAATTATGGGATGCTATACCTTCCCAGTAAATGTCATCCTTGTTTCATATATTAACCAGACATCATTTAATTAAATCATTAATAAGTTGAATTTTGTAAATACTCTCCATTTCCTACCTTTAGAGTTCTATTTCATACCTTTGGATATTATGAAAGTGTACACATTGTCTTAAGGACAATAAAAACAAGTAAACCAGTGAATTAAGTTGATGTGAACCATGGCTTTAAATCTAGAATAACAACTTTATTTTTACAGTAAGCTAGGTGAATAGCATGGAGTTGATCAGTTTTGTTGTCCACTCTACAGAACAGATGGAGTTTACAGTTGTGTGTCACTTGTTTATTACATCCTCTTGAAATTAGTAGCTGTGTAGCCAGATGGGTCTGGGAGCACAGCTGTGGATCTAAGAAAATAAATGAAACCTGTCTGGTAGTGCCATGCCCTTTTGAGACGCCAAAGTGTTCCAACTGTAACGAAGAAAAATTCACTTTTATTTGACATTATGTTGATATATTACATTTTAAATATCAGGTCATTCAAAAATTGTTGATACTGAGTTTTTCAGCTGCACATGTTTAATATTTATTTTCATAGTTTTGATATCTGGGTATATTTAATTATGAAGCTAAACATCTGAATACAAGATTTGTAGTAGTAGCATTCAGGTAAAATTGCATATTGATTATGAATCAAGTTTATTTTGAATGTTTTTAAAGTTTAGCAGGTAGCAAATGTTGTTTTTATTATATGTTGGTATAAAATTTATTT
Organism: Dipodomys ordii; assembly: GCF_000151885.1. Classification (NCBI taxonomy): domain Eukaryota; kingdom Metazoa; phylum Chordata; class Mammalia; order Rodentia; family Heteromyidae; genus Dipodomys; species Dipodomys ordii. The sequence continues at coordinate 16,739,874 of NW_012267233.1, forward strand.
TACATATTTGTGAATATAAATGATTTACTACCCCCATAAAACAATACCAGGTAAGGGTGTGATACACAGTGAACATCAGAAGAGAATACCAGGCCCTGTAGGATGCCAGACTGGCACTCTCCATTCTTCATTTCTCTCTGGCCAAATGGAATGTTAGTATCAAGACTATTTATGGTCCTCACACACTTTTTTATGTTTTTTTTTAATTGTAAAAATAGTGTACAGAGAGGTTACAGTTACATGAGTAAGGTAATGAGTCCATTTCCTTCCGAGCATTGTTACCTCCTCCTTTCCTTTTCCCCTACCATCCCTTCCCTCCCAGCTCACCTCCCCCGCCTCCCGTAAGTTGTAAAGTTCGCTTTCTACATAGCATCTTGTACATCTCATTGTTACAATAGGTCAAGGGGAAGGGAAATAACAATATGCTCACACACTTTTTGAAGATAATATGTTGTGTGATGCTTCATGAAACCAGTCCTCAGTTTTGTTCATCAGTATATAAAATATAGAACTTAGGCTTTAAAATTTAAAGTTTGAACAAAATAATATTTTATAAGTGTGTAAACAGAGACATAATCTGTGAAGCCAGTGATTATAGTCATTTGTTACTAATCGAAATGGAATCATAGCTGTTAAAATCCATATGCAAATTCTATTGCTAATTACAAATGTATTTTTGAAGCAGCAAATAAAGTTAGACATAACTCAAGTAGAGAACACATACACTTTGTAAGTACAATCTATGTTGCTTATATTTAACCTTTTGATATCCAAATCATGAAAATAATATTAAATCAATAAATTTGAATTTTAGTTCTGGGAAAATTTAACTTAAAAGTAATAATAAGAAGGACTATGTACTTGTTTTACAATGGGTTTTATCATGTGCAAAATAAGTTACTTATTGGCAAAAATGTATAAATAAGATGAATATGACTATTTGTTTCAAATTATTCATTGTACATTGGGCAGTAACATGGTGATTTTATCTGGTGAAACAGATAAAAAAAAGTCTTTTCTCAAGTCTACTTTTTTCCCTCCTCTAGGAAGTTGGACTTGTACTTGCAGCTATCCTGGCCCTCCTACTGGCTTTCTATGCTTTCTTTTATCTCAGACTGTCCACAGATGTTGACCCAGAAGTGCACAGAGATGAAGATTAGCTGAGCATTAATACATTAAAGGAAAATAACTTTATGAAAGAATCTTTGGACCAGGACATTCTGAAGAATTGGCTCTTGACTGTAATGACTGCTTTCTTCTGAGACTTTCAGTTTGCAGAAATATCTTTTTAAACAGTCATGTAAGACATTAAGAAATGAACTTACCTATCAACACAATATACTGCTGGATACTTTTAGAAATATTTCTACTTGGACAGACATATTATACATGGCACATTTAGATGAAATTGATAATAGATCCTAAACTTTTCAAACACCCTACCTAGCGTACATTTATAACTCCACCAGTCAGAAATGAGTAAATTTACTCTTCTATGATTCTTGCAGGTAAACAGTATTCGAATCACATTCCAAGGCTAAGAAGGAGTAAGTCCTGAATATGGTTTTTTTACCAAGAAGCCCCAGTTTCTTTCCAGACATATTTTATGTCATTAGAGAGACTATCTGTACATACAACTTCAGTAATTTTTAATCCTTCCTTGCCAACTGTTCTGTGCACATGTGCTCTGTCAGAAACGGCACCTGGATGATAGAGGCTCAAAGAGTAGTGTATTAGAGTTCCTTGCCTCTTGGGCTACCCAAACTGATGTAAATAGAAAGTTCAGTTGATCTTGGTTTTAATTAACTTATTACTCTATTAATATAAGCTTGGAATTCTATTTTAATTATGTTGTTCTGGCTGTCTGCAATATCAGTTTGCCCCTCTTGTTAAGGAGAGATGTAGCAATCTGTCATTTAATTGTGCAGTCTTTTTCACACCCTACAATTAGCAGAAGTCTTACCTCCTCAGAATCATTTTCTTGGCTGTCTTCTGAATGTGAACAATGTGAAGTTGTTTCGTGTGATTATATTTTGTCTCTTGAGAGTTAATTAGAACACTTTAGTGAAAAATAAACAGTAGAAGAAAATATAAAACTCATATTACTCTCACATGTACTTTTCTGTTTATATATTTTGATATATTTTGTATTTGTTGGAGCATAATGACTAGTCTATGCAATATTTTATTGGCAATCAACATTTTAATACATTTTCAAAAACATGAACACATAAAGCTCAGAAAATTGGAAAAGATCTACCTACAACAGAGTTACTAGCTACTACATCGTATAAGAATGCATAGAAAAATAGATTTGAAATCTATGCACAAAATGTTTAATATTGTGCATATATTGTACAAAATAATAAATTCAGTATTAGAATTGTTTCTGTACTTTCCAAGAGTCAAAAGCTTTGATAAATACCCTAGAAGCATATCATAGCTTTGTAAGTGCAGCTTCTAAAAGGCAAGATATTCTTTGGTACTTATGCAAAGAAGTTGAATGTGTCACAGTGTAGTGTACATTCTGTAGAATTTTTTAAAGCAGCATCATTTATTTCCTCAGTGCAGAAACAGCCAAGGATTCCAATATCCTCACAGATTATTTACGCCAAACATCTGCGGGCAAAATTTAGCCAGTGTTATTTGCTAGATTCTTCCTCTTGAATTCACAAACTGGAGACACAGAACAAGACTTCGTACACACTCGCCACAGTGGACCAATCCAAGTGGCATTTTTAGGAAAGGTTGCAGCATTTTATGCCATGTGGTATGTCTGTTCGTGAAGTGGGAGGCAAGGGAATATCCAAGCTGGCATTTTGGATATGATGGGCCTTTTACTTTCCTGAGTGACATGCCACATGTCAAGAAATACTGCTTTCCTCTACTCTTATCACATGTACGTGAACAACTTTCATTTACTTATTTCCATCCCATATGGTGTTAAAGAGTCACATTAAATAAAGGTTATTTCTGGTTTTCAGTAATAATTTAAATGAAAGGATGTAATAGTTACTTATTAGTTACATATCCAAATTAGCAGAATTCATGGTATTTAAAATAGATCATTATACTCTTAGAAATGTTTGAAAATTCATCATTGTGAGAAAAACTAAACGATTCTGCCATACTCATGGGGTGTTCTTTTGGGGAAAATATTGCTTCCTATAGCAATAAATATTAGTCTAAATGTAGCATAATTATAGGCACGTTTCATTGCCTAATTTATTGGCATCTAGATTCCATTCATATAGCTGATTGATTTATGATTACCCAGAGAATCACAAGTCCCAAAGGCTTAAAAGATTCGATTTCTGTAAATAGCAGGTAAAGAGGGATAACATATATTTACACAATACTGTTTTCATGAAATGCAAATTTCACCAACTCACGTTAGCTGGGAAGCAGCCAATCCCTTGAAGAGCAATCCAGATTGAAAGACTGATTTATATGGTTTGAAGAGAAAGGTGATATCTTCTTGCTATTTCAGGGGACTATACTTTTAAATAATGAGTGGTGTTTGGAATAAATATCAGACTGGCATCAGACACAAAATTTAGACCTGGCTAGTTCCCATGTAATAATTTACTGCTTAGAGTAATTCAGAAGAATAAATAAAACATATATTTAATGACTTTTCAGAATGTTCAAATATATTACTGTACTCTGCAGAATATTTCAACTAATGTAGGAGACCTAAAAAATAACCTTTGGAATATGTGAGGTATGAAAGGTTGCTGGTTTTTAGTTTGCATGTAGGTCTCAACTAGGGAAAATAATGCATACATTTATTTTCATTTAAGAAGAGATATTGCAAAAAATAATCTCCTGTCCTATTTCTTCTTTAAAAATTGGCTTTATTAGAAACATAGGGTTAGTTGTTGTAAAATATATCTACAGTTTCTCTTTTCGACTTTTCATAAAGACAACAGAAATGCTCTTAGCCTTACTAACAATTGTAAAATCCTATGTAATATGTAAAATCCTCAGTCATTTTTGTCATTCCAGTAGTGTAGTCATTTGTACATAAATTTAAATGTATGTTAAAATTAAAGTCTTCTAGTCTTTTTACAATCTGGGTACAAAATTTTGTATATAGTACATGATCAAATCTGTTTTAATTTAATAAAATCTGAACAATCTGTATTGATCAAATCTTAGCCTGTGGCATTTATGATCATTGAATATTTGGGGATATAAAGTTCCATCCTACTTATGAAGATTAAGACAACATCATGGTTAGAATTAAATTGAAACTTTGGTCTTTTCTAAAAAATCAAGTATTCATGTTTATTAAAAAGTCATACTCAGTGATTGAATTAAATTCAGCACCTGTTTTCACCCCAAATAAAAACAAAGCTAAATTTTATTGTAGTATTTATATGATACTCAATTTTCCATGTTTTAAAAGTATATAGTCAAGGATAGTTCAACAGATTGAATTGTACTGTAGATCAGCTTCGTGAAAAAATCTTGTAGGAATTAAATTTATTTCATTTGATAAATTTCCTCTATAATGTTGTTGCACAAGAGACTGCCTAAGATAATTCTGCATTCTGTCCTTAACAGCAATTAAACTCTACACTTACCTGAGGCTTCTCTGGGGAGAGTCCTACTTCTCCCTTAGCAGCCCGGCCTTCTTTTATTAAAATTACTCCAATGCAGCCTGGATAGAATAATGTTTGCTACATTTGGTTGCGCTGATGCCGTATCTAGCATCAGTACAACCCACAGTAAAAAGGAAAAAGAAAAAAAACTGCAGCAGATTAATTCAGTGCCTACAAAAACATTCTTACCATTTTGTTCAGGTTTTAACTGGTAGGGTAAGTATAGAGGGGACCTGAAGAGCATGTAAAGAACTACGCCACTGTGGAAATATCCATAGTGGATCAGTAATTTGTTTAAAACAATTATATTGCAGCCACATTCAGCACAGTGCCTCCTTGTTATACATTTTTTTAAAAAAAAATCCCTAGCAACAGATACAAGATCTTTATTTGAAGAAAAAAAAATAAGATACTTTGCATGCCAGAAGAATCTTTGATGACAGAACCCCCTCCTATTCTTCATTTTTAAAACAACAACCAAATTGGTGGGGAGGCAGCCAAAATTTGAGGTACCAATGCTTCGCGAACAGATGTCGCACCATTATTTTTTAGCTCGTTTAGATGAATAAACATGTTAAACTGTGAAGTATTACATTTTAGATTTTTTCATTAAAAAAAGAGACAATCTGTTTACTGTCCTAATTGAGACAACAATCCTTGTGGTTGCCAGTTTTGGCAGTCATAACAATGAACTATAAATATTTGGACCAATCAAGTAAATGGTGACTATAAAGGCTATAGCATGTGTAAAGTTCTGTTTGCACGGGCACACATCTTAGTATGGCATTTTTTTTTCTGACTTCTTCAAATACAATTGTTTGTGTGAAACTGAAGTTTCATGGTAAGCTCAAAAGAAATTGATTTCAGTATCTAATTTCTTTCTAGTTTATCATCCTTTTAAGTGTTCAACTAGCCATCTACTTGTAACAAATTGCTTCTGTGGTGGCTCTGTTAGGTGACACACAGACCTTTCATTGGATTGGCCCGTCTCTGTGTCCTAGGATAGCACAAAATGCAAAGGTTTGCTTTGTACGGATTGTTGGATTTGTAAAAATTCAACATATTTTAAATGTGTCACATTGTAGCAATTAGGTTTTAATATAAAATTTTATAGAAAGATAGTGTTAAATAGAATGTATTTTGTAATGGTCATGAGGACGTCCTAACCTTAGTGCCTATTGGCATGCGTTACCTGAAACATCAGTGTGGGAGAATTAGTTGACTGAAAATAAGTATTATTTATAATGGTAGTCCCAAATATTTGTGATTCATCTAGGCATTTTCATCCTCTTTCTCCAGTCTTCATTTTACTCATCTGTCACTTCTTTGATTCAGTGGTGTCCAACATCCCTTCTGGAGTTTTGGAACCTCACTTCTACTTGAATGGGATAGCATAGTCTTGTACTTCACCATGTACTTTCTTAGTTGGACTGTCTCTGTCCTTATTTTGAATCACCATTGATCTTCATTTGTTTTCTGATCTCTTACTGTTTAGCTACCTTTAATTTTTAACACTAATCACGTGCATTGTACAACAGTAGGGGAGAATCATATAATAAACATACTCATCACTTAGATTTCAGTAGATATATATATATAATATATAATTTATATATACACTTATATATACTTATATATCATGTCTATATTCTAGATACTTATATATATTAAAATAAATATATAAAGTATATGTTTGTATAAATATATATTAATATAAATATATATAAAGTATATGTTTGTGGGAGTGTTGTTCCAAAGAGTTCCCCATTCTGAAAGACCTGCAAATGCACATATAGTTCAATATTGTATTGTAGGTGCTTGATTGACTTTTACCCAAAATATCACAAATGGCATGATAACTTGCAGCCATCTCAGATTTTCACTTTATCACTTAAACTAGAACATTACCTGCTCTTTTTGGCTTTAGAGTATTACCATAAATTTTCCCTCACTTTTGGGGCATCGTTTACTTTTTGGAGGAGCCCTACTTTATGGAATCAAAGGCAGGAAAATACTCAGCAAATTACACTATGTTATAAGTGAAGATAACATCCACTGATCTATGTAAAACCTTTGTTTTGTGGAAATTATTTATTTATATAGGTATGGTTGTTCTTGGTCAAAATCTCATGTAATAAATCTATGAGTAAGGGAAGCCTACTATATGAAAGTTCTACTTTTATTCAATTTCCATAATGTCTTAAGTATACTATAGATATGAAAGTATATTACATATAAATAATCAATATATTTCTGATAAGAATGTTGGCTTTTTTGCTAGACTGTTGATTTAATGTATATTACAATGAAGCTATTTTGTAACTAATGGAATTGAATATTATTGCTTAATATCATCTGAAAACAAGTCAATATCCAGGCGTTCCTATTCAAAATGTCTATAACAGATTTTGAATATGACTGATTGTTTCTTTTATTCTATGGCAGTCTTTGTTCCTTTCATGCTAGTAATTTAAAGATTGTTTTAAACATTTTGTTCTTTTTATTTTCCATTTTATTCATCTATTTCTCATATTTTCTATAGACTAGAAGATAGGTGTTCGGTTATATGAGATCAGGAAAGTTTATTATTTTTGGTTATTTTTAAGCTGAGAATATCCCATAGTCCTTAAGAGATTTTCTTATTTGTGTTACTGTGATTTAACAGTGTGTTCTTATGCTAGTAAATGATTTCCTCCAAAATAAGGATTTTCTGTTCAGTGTTCTAAAATACATTCACAATTCCTTCTTAGATATTCTACATCAAATATTGAAAAAATACCCATTTATACACATTCCTTCAGCATTTTTAAAGTATAATCTGTTTATGCATAATTATGGAGTACTATGCAATTCTGTACCTCATGCAAATTCTGATGGTGAAATCAGGGTAAAAAACACTTTCATCTTCTCAAATATCATTTTGTGTTTTTCTTTTTCTTTATATCATACTTCATAACTCATACCCATTGTCCTGTGTCATAGAAAGCCAGAATGTTTTCCTTTCTCTTTCGGTGACCCTTATCTAACTTCTTTCTATCCACCCACTTCCCTATTCTTCCAAGTCTTTTGTGGCTACTATTTTATTCCATATATGTGGAACTGTTTTTAAAAGAAAGATCTTTATCAAGTATTTTCTTACTCTAAATAGTAGTTCATACAGGTAAGGAAGGAAAAAAATTGAGTCTTTTTCTCTATCGAACTTCAAAGTTATGAGTAATTACTCTGCAAAGGAAGCAAATGAAGGTCTTATTGATGTTGCTGTTGTTGCTTTTATGTTATTGTAAGTTAAGTATTTTGATTATTTTATTACTGACATGAGAATTCTATTTTTCATGCTTGGCATTACAAATATTCTCACTAAAATCCTGAAATATATGCTTTTACACTATTTTACATTTCCCTGAATGTGATGATTCAGTCAGATTCTTAAATCTAACAAAATTTTAAATAGTATTTATGTAACAAACTGTTTTAGAAAATTAACTGTGATGACCAATATCTTGGTCTACCTAATTATAAAAGTGTAACTATTACAAAGTTAGTTAAATATATTTGAAAGGCATCCTTTACAATTTCAATTGCTATTGTGATATATGTACAAAAAATTTAAAAATATGATATCTACTCCACAAGGTAAAATGTTGAGGTTTTAATGTAAAAGAACTCAATCCTGGATGGGATGATTCAATTAAAAAACATAAATTATCTTAAGTTTAATAATAGAAAAAAGAAATATTTAATCTGTAAAATAATATCTGGAAAGAAGTATAAAGTTAAAAAATAATACCATAGAGAAAATGCAGACAGACCAGCAGGAAAAATAGTGTCTAGAAATTGCTTATATGTAAGTAATGTATAATATGTAATAAAGGCAAAAGATACATTACTTAATAAATAAGTGTGACAATTGAGCATCATTTTTGAAATTAAAATATTCCCATAACATGAATTACAAGTTTAATTTCAGATGAAGTTTTGACTTCTAGTTGAGCAAACAAAATTGCAAAAGTGATTACAATAGAATCTTTTAACAAGAAATGCCCAGACATTGATCCATGAGTAAAAACTTGTAAGGAAAGCACTATGAGATTATAACATTCAACCTTGTACTTAATTAAGAGTGAGGAAGCATCTTTTTCATAAATTACTTGAGAGAAAAGTAATCTCACACACTTTTTGGAAGTGACTTTTGCAGTACACTTCCAAAGCTTTAAATTTCATACATACTTTAGAAATTCATCTCAAGATGGCAATGCAAAAATGAGCAAAGTATGTTAACCACAGCATTGTTTATAATGTCAAAGAAACTGAAAGTAACGTAAATGTCTAGCATTCGACTCATTTAAACAAACCATGTTGCCTCTATAAAATAAACATGATGGATTCATTAAAATGATACATATTTATTCTTAATGACATGAAGAAAAGTGAAATCACAGTTATAAAAATTACATGTGATAATATAATTTTGTTTGAATACATATTTGAGAGTGTGGATTTAAATATGCTGGAAGGATATTTGAAAAACGTAGTACTTATCTCTGAATATGAATTATGAGTGATTTTATTTCTTTTTATCAAATAAATCCTTGAGAAGGCTAGGTAGGAATACTTTGCTGAACTACATCATGAGTTCACCCATTAGATTATCTTCTGTTTTTCATTTGTTCCAGAATTATGCGGCATCCCCTAGGTGTTAAATATACACACAATTCCTGAATATAAGTGCTCTGAAAAAGATAGTTCTACTTTTCCTCGGTGAGAGTTGAACAGTGTTTCATTCAAAAGGAACTAATATTTGAGATCATTATTTATTTTAAAAAATATTGATCAAACCTTTGCTAATTGCCAGTCACTGTTCTTTGTGTTTGCCACAAACTGGTGATCATTCAAAACAAAGAATCAGGAGAATTCTTCATGTATATAGTTATATTAAACAGGAAAAAGATAAAGGATAGGAAAGTCTTCTGTCGAAGAGAATGCAATAAAAAGTACAGAGACGTGTTAGTGCCCAGCCTGCCCTAGCTGGTGTCTGGAATAAAGACCCTGGTACTGAGGGCTGAGAAGGTTATTAGTAGTGCTTCATCTTCAGTGCCATCTTCTTTTCTCTGTTGTGAAACAGAGGTCATGGTCCAGGTCAAGCTATAGACAAAAACACAAGTGCATCTGAAAATTAACTAGAATGTAAAAAGAGAATGAGAGTGCGGCTCAGATGGGTGAGCCACCTGCATACCAAATCCAAGGCCCTCAGTTCAAACCCTAGAAATGCCACAAAATAAAAATAAATAACATTCTTGAAAAATTAGATATTCAAACTTTTCAATTAAGTAAGAGCAACCTTTTAATATACCTATGAAACATCAACAATAGCTAATATCAAGAATTATCATATTAGCAAATTGCATATATATAACTTATACAATGATACAATGTATATTAGTGATACATAATTGATTATATGCAATTGCATGTATATGTGTAATTTTTGTATTTATATGTAATTGTACAATGTATAAAGTATGTGATTGATTATGCAAGATTGATGCATGCATTAGAATGAATACACATGAACTCCTGGATCATCATGTTAATGAAGTCTCCACCCATTCCTATTCTCTCAAGATTTATGTGAATGGTTCTTATCATATATATCATCATTTAGAGAGAAAATCAATATTTTCTCTGGGAACAAAACTATTTTTTAGAGAAAAAAATAATTTCTTAATATTAAACCTTACCTAAGCAAACTGTTGTCTATTTTGGGATTAGGCATCATTGTTACTCTTATGCTGTATTGGGAGGTTTTGTTTGTTTGTTTTTAACTGCTCTACATCAATTTATGATGCCTTAACTCTCCTTCTACTAGAGTTGATACAGTCTAGTATGAGCCCATATTGTTTCTTTCTAAAGTGCTTTGATATTTTTTGTCTTCTTCAGTTTATAGAAATCTGCCTATTTAAATTTCTGTATATAGTGAAGTTAAATTTGTATGCTGTGTTTGTCTAAATTTCCTTTTGATTTTTAAAGTTGCATGCATCAGAATGTAGTCGCTTATCAACATGAAGTCTTATTATTTTAAGATCTTTGTTACTTTCCTTTGTTAGTCCTTTTTGTGTCTCTGTTTCTTCTCACTCTCCTCTCTCTCCTGTCTCCTTTCTAGTGGTGCTGTGGATTGAACTAGGACCTCTTTCTAGGCTGGTGCTGTAGTAGTGAGCAATACCTGTAAGCCCTATTGCACTTTGAAGTCAAGGTCTTGTTTCCTGTCCAGGCCTGATCCTTAAATGTAATCTTCCTATATTTCACTTCTGACATAGCGGGTAAGAGACATATAACACTCTCAGTACTTCTTCTATTGAGAATGGAGTCTCATGAACTTTTGGCCCACGCTGGTATGACTGGTGATTGACACCATACCCATCTATTGGTTAAGAAAAAGTTAGGCAAACATTTCGTCCAGGCTGACATTAAACTTCAGTTTTCCCATTCTTGGCCTCCTTGATGAGTGGGATTACATGAGTCACCCACTAGTACACCTGACAATTTATGTTATTTGAATTTTTCTCATCTTTTCTTGATTGATTTACCTAGGCGTTTACTTAAGTTTCAAAAAGATTTTTCAAAAGATTTGATCCACTGTCTTTTGTGTTCTCTACTTAAGGCTTGAGCTCTGTTTGGGTTTCGTGTTGTTGATAATTGTTCATTTTTTGTTGTTGCTTAGCAAGATAATTTTTTATTAATAAGTTTTTTTCATTTGAAAATACTGTACAGAGGAGTTACACTTACATAAGCAAGGTAATGAGTACATTTCTTATCAAGCATTGCTGCCTCCTCCTTTGTTTCCCCTTACCATCCCTGCCTCCCATCCCCCGGCCAAAGTTGTAAAGTTCGTTTTCTTTTTTTTTAATAAGTTTTTTTTGTGAAAATATACAGAGGGGTTACAATTACATGGACAAGGTAATGAGTGCATTTCTTATGAAGCATTGTAGCCTCCTCCTTTGTTTCCCCTTCCCAACCCTTCCTATCTCCTCCCCCCAGAGCCCCCCCTCACTACCACCCCCCACCGCACCAAAGATATATAGTTCATTTTCCACATAGCGACTTGTACATGTCATTGCTGCAACGGGTCCACCTGTATCCCTATTTAAACGATTTGTTTTTTCCCTTCCCTTCCACAAATTATACCAACACCAAATACAGTGAAAAGAGGAGTTATAGGTGGGGGAGGAACATGCAAAGCAACAAAGAAATATCTTATAAATATGTTAGACAGAATAGCAAGAAAGAAAAGCAGAGCTCACACCAATACTCCTCCAACTCTTCAATGAAATTGAAAGAGAAAATTCACTACCCAACTCATTCTATGAAACCATCATAACCCTCATCCCCAAATCAGGCAGGGACTCATCAAAGAAAGACTTTGATGAACATTGATGCAAAACTTCTCAACAAAATTTTGGTCAATCAACTTCAACAATTCATCCAAAAAAATCATACACCACGATGTTCATTTCTTTAGTTGAAAATTTAATTTGCTTATTTCATTCTTTTATTGATATAATTATTTAAGATATTGCTCTGACACTTCTGTTTTCAGTTTATTCTACATATATTGTTCCAAAATTCTGTAATTACTGTTTGAAATTTTCCTTGGGATCCAAGTGTTATTTCATGGATTTAATTTTCTCTTAAAGGTAGAAGGACCTTTAATTTAAAATTTAGTTTGATGCCAGGCACCGGTGGCTCACCCCTGTAATCCTATCTACTCAGAAAGAGGCTGAGATCTGAGGATGGCAATTAAAAGCCAGCCCGGACAGGAAAGTCCCCGAGACTCTATCTCCAGTTAACCACCAGAAAACCAAAAGTGGCGCTGTGGCTCAAGTGGCAGAGCGCTTACCTTGAGCTGAAGAGCTGAAGGACAGCGCCCAGGCCCAGAGTTTAAGCCCCACTGTAGACAAAAGGAGGAGGCGACAATGCTTGATAAGAAATGTACTCATTATCTTGCCCACATAATTGTAACCCCTCTTTACAGTATTTTCATAATAAAAAAAATTTTGACTTGAGTTCAGATGTTCCTGTATTGTAGTCAGGGCTATTTGTAATATTTCCATCTTATAGAACTTAAAGGTATTTTCTATCTGATCTAATACATGACCAGTTATTGTTTTGTTTTGTTTTTTTACAAAAAAATTGCTGTACTCTGAGAATATATCCCATTACATGCAGTAATATACTGGATTAAGACACAAAACAATAATATCAATAAATTATATTGATCTTTACAAGTTCCTACCTTTAGCATATCCAAATATTCTTAATACCTTTTGATCTTATTTTTTCCTTATTTCAATATGGTAATTCCTGCAAACTTATTATTTTGTTTTCCTGAGTTAGCCTTTGCCTTATCTATAATTTCAGTCCTTTTGAATATGTATTTATGTAACACTGTGTTTTACATAGAGTTGGGATTTGCTCTATGAAAACAACTTGATTTTTTCCTGTGGTAGATGACTTAAACCCAATTATATTTTTTAATATGGCTGATACATTGTCTGAATTCTGCATATAAGTTTGTTACAGTTACTATGTGTATTTTGTTGCATGTGCTGTGTTTCTTCATTTGGTATTTCTTTGCTGGGGGGGTGGGAGGGTGGGGGAACGGCACACAGGTGGAGGGGTTGGGGGTGAGATGGGGAGGGATGGAAAGGGGAAACAAAGGTATATTTATATGTATATTTATATCATATATTTTATATATTTAATTGTATATTTTAAATGTGTATGTGTTTTTTCATTTTAACATTTGCTCCTATATGTAGAACTTTTAGTGCCCTTAATATAGCTTCACATCAATAACCCTTTACTAATGTACTCCACTAGATTCTTATCAATTACCTATAAGATAGTCAAGGATCTTATTCTGTAGCTTAATTTTTTTCATTTTTGTTTTTATTTAATTTTATTACCTGTATATCTTGTATGTTTTCCTCTGTCTTTATATTAGTGTTTTTTTTAGCATTTTAAGGCACTATGGTGCAAATATATTAAGTGAAAATTTTAGAATCAATTAAAATGTCTTAAATTGCTTTCCATTCTTAGTAGCAACATGAAATGCTTCTATGCCATCCTTCTCTTTCTAAATAGGCTACAATCATCCCCTTGTCCAGCATATGTAGTTTATGTCCCCAGATCATTAATTACTTCCTATATATCTCAATTATCAGATCAATTGTTATGGCATTCCAATGCTTATGTTAAACAACTCTTATCTTACTACCCCAAAGTGAGAGAGCGTTTTTGCTAGAAATGTTTGATTTGCTAAACAGAAGTCATAAATAGTTTTCTTTAAATAAAAAAGATGAAAACTCTTAATAAGGAAAGCAAAAAATAAAAAAAGAAGCAAAAAATTGCTAAGAGTCATAGTAAGGTAATGTTCTTACTGCATCTAGTTATAAATTATTTAACTTAAGCATAGATATGAATGCATAGAAAACAATCACTTTATAATCAAGGGTTGGTAGTAATTGTAGTTTGAACTACATGAACTGGGCATTTTGGAATTTATTCTGTGGGGATAGAAATGTCTATTGTATTTATCTCCATTTTATTCTGTTGGTTGTTTTCCTGTTTTCTCCCAAGTATCTTATCAAATTTTCACTAAAATCCATTAAAACCTTAAGTATCTTTTATGTTTTTCTGTTTTTTAAAAAATTGGATTTGGCCTTTTCTTTAGTTTCTTCATTACAATCAATCAACTGTATTTATCACTTTCCAAGAAATCTACCTTATTTTACAATATCCAGTTCCACCTCACATCTTTATCATCTATATATCTATGTACCTATCTATCAATTGATCGATTGAATTGTTTTCTTTTTTTAATAAGTTTTTTTATTGTGACAATACCATACAGAAGAGTAACAATTACATGGGCAAGGTAATGAGTGCATTTCTTATCAAGCATTGTTGCCTGCTCCTTTGTTTCCCCTTACCATCCCTGCCCTCCCAGCTCCATGACTACAATTCCCCCCATAAACACACACATAGCATCTTGTACATCTCATTGTTGCAATGGGTCCACTTGTATCCCTATTTAAACAATTCGTTTTTCCCTTCCCCTCCCCAAATTATACCAACATCAAATACAGTGAAAACAGGGGTTATACCATGGGGGAGGAACATACAAAGCACCAAAAACCGTCTTATAAATATGTTAGAAACAATAGCAAGAAAGAAAAAACCACTTGTGTCCTTATCTTGGGGTTCATTTCACCTAACATCATCTTACCTGACCTTTTCTGCTTGACTCAGACATATACTAGTTATTGCAAATAAGGGAAACCTTAGGACTTGTTTCTTGGGGCCTGGCTTACTTCACTTAAGAGTCATTTTGTCCAAGTCTTTCCATTTCCTAACAAATGGGACAATGTTATTTTTTTCTGATGGAGGCATAGAATTCCATTGTGCATATATACCACATTTTCTTGATCCATTCATCTACTGAGGGGCATCTGGGTTGGTTCCATATCTTAGCTTTGGTAAATAATGCTGCAGTAAACATAATTGTGCTGGTAGTTTTAGTATGGTCTTGTTTGTGATCATTTTGGTAAATGCCCAAAAGTGGGATTGCTGGGTCATAGGGGAGCTCTATGTAAAGTCTTTTGAGGAACCTCTATACTGCTTTCCAAAGTGGTTGAACAAGTTTACACTCCCACCAACAATGCAGTAGGGTTCTCTTCTGTCCACATCCCCTCCAGCATCTGTTGTTATTAGAGTTCTTGATTCTAGCCATTCTAACTGGGGTGAGGTGGTATCTCAGTGTTGTTTTGCTATGCATTTCTTTTATAGCTAGGGAGGTTGAGCATTTTTGTCATGTGTTGGCCATCCTTCTTTCCTCTTCAGAGAAGTTTCTCTTAAAGTCTTTGGCCCACTTATTTATTGGGCAGTTGTTTCTTTGAGGATTTGTTGTTGGGAGATTTAATTTTTTGAGTTCCAGGTATATTTTAGATATGAGACCCTTATTTACTGTATGGCTAGTGAAGATTGTCTCCCAATCTGTGTGCTTTCTATTGATCTTGCTAGCTATGTCCTTTGCCATGCAGAAGCTCTGCAATTTTATGCAATCTTGTCCAACCTTTCTTTGATTTGTTGTGTTTCTGGGTCTCTATTAAGAAAATTTCAGCCTGTGCCAAGGAGACCTAGGGTTTCTCCTATTCCATCCTATAATGTTTTCAGGGTGTCTGCTTTGACTCTGAGGTCTTTGATCCATTTGGAGTTGATTCTGGTGCAGGATAATATATAAGGATCTAGCTTTAGTTTTCTACAAATGATTATATTCTTCTATTTGGTGGGCCATTTTTGTTTGTCCTTTTTTGTTGTTTTGGGAAAAAACATCACTAGAATTATTTTGAATTTTCTGCTTTTTTTCTGATTATGTTTGTAAGGAGTTGGTTGGTTATTCTTCTGCCTAGTAATCTTGGCAAGTTGAGTCCTACTCCAGATATGAATGGATATATATGAAAAACCTGAGTCCAGGTTCTTTATAAGGTTGTTGGTGATGGAGGAGGGTAGATGGAATGGCCTGTCTTGTTTCATTCCTGTTACTGAAAGACACATCATTATCTTGCCTTAACTTCTTGTTTCTCATTTCTACCCCATCATCAAGGTTATACCAGATTCTCTACTTTCATTATTCTTTCCAAGAGGCAATGCTTTCCAAAGCTGCTTGATCCAACGCTATTCACTTTCAGACCTTCTCTACATAGCCTGTCTTATGACACCAAATCAGACTTAGAATTTTGCCAATTAAGAAAGTACTTTCTTTCTGTGTTTCTATGCATTGTCTTTATACTTCATTTCTTTATTGTATTTCTTCTGCTTCTCTGCTTCTCTACTTTACTTCTCTACTTAGAATGGAATCAGGAAGTCTGTTGCAAGGCGGTATTCATATATCAATTAATAGGTAATATGATGTTAAAGGGTTTTTCTATTTCACAGTAAGGTTTTTTAATTTTACTTGCACTGTTTTTGGACATTATTCATTTGGAGGTGGAATGACAATGAAATTTAGAACAAAATAGTATTATCCATGATTTCAGACTTTTCTGGGACATAGAAACTTGAATTGATCATTTTCCAGGCTGAAAATATACAATAAAATTACCTTGGAATTCATTTTCTTATGTCAAATAGATTTGACAAATAGATTTTTTTATGTCTTGGATTTGTGGATTTTTGTGGATTTCAGGTTGTATATTCCTAATTGGATTCAGTATAATGAGGGCAGAGCCTTGTGGGTTTGCTTTCTTCACAAAATAACTTACAAGAATACTGTTTATTAAGATTATTATCAATTGATACATGAACAACATTTCATATAAATAATTGAAAACAAAATATAACTGAATTATTTATATGTCTTTAAAAACTTTCTTATATAGGTAAATATTGAAAGCTGCTCTTTCAAAAGAAATGTCTTAAAGAGAAGCTATATTTTGAAAAAAACGCATCTACAAACACATTCTCCTCACAAAACTGGAAATAATGGAGACTAATTTCTCCAATTTGTATTTTTTAATACATTATCCGTTTAAAAAAACTAGTACATTTTATTTTTTATTTTTGCATGTGTGGAAATTAAAGCAGCAAACAATAAGAAAATACAGCACATTATTTTAATCTCTGCTATTTATTAATTCATTTAATTTAAATGCAAATTATATGTTTTAATAATCATAAATTGCTTGGCATCAGGTTGTTCCTTAGTAATGAGCAGTTTGAGATATGATACTTTTTTGAAATTCTAATAAAGCAGTCTATGGAACCTTCATCCTTTGTGACTGTACCTCTCACTTGAAACATCCTCAAATCCAGAGCTGAAATGATTGGAAACCTTAGAAGATTTTTAAGGTTGGATGCAGGAACCACTCAGTTTCATGGCTAGATCTAAACATCGAAGTTAAGAAGCAATTTCAAATCAATATGTGGAAAGAATTTACTTCTGATCATGAGCAAGCAGAGCCACTCTCTCCAGTGGTGTCAGAAGTCATGTGATGGACACTAATGATGTCTGCTGCCTTTGATGATCTGTCAGGGAGAAGTCACATTCATTTCCACACAGACAGTATGAACATTTAATGAAACAAAACAGCATTATTGAGCTGCAGGTTCCCTATCTTCCTTAGTCCTAGAAATGAGGCTTCTGGTTCATTAAATTGTAGCTTGTAGAGGTAGACTGCAATTATGGTCCACTGAACAAAAATTATAATAAGATCTCAAAGCAAGGCTGTAATACACAGTATCCCTCCTGTCTGCATTTCAGAAGTTCAAATCAATTCAGCAAATCTCATGATTTAATTTATCTATCTCTATCTACACACACATACACACACACACACACACACACAATCATATAAACATTTACACACACGGATTTTCATTGTTTCACATACAATTGTATTTTTATTGTTGAAAAAATACAAAAGCTAACAAAAATTTTAGACCCAAATTTTATCACCCAGATATATCCTATGATACTGTTTATGATATTTTTTAATTCGCTATTTAGCCTTTCAGACTTTATGAAAACATTCACCTTCATAAAAAATTGCAATTTAGTTGTCCTTTGCCTATTACTACAGTCATGCCTTAATTTCTGGTATCATAAACAAAAACTAGGCAGACATTGGCTTATTATGCTTCCATGTTCTTATCAATCAGCTAACAAATAACTAAGCTTTTATTACATGCAAGGCACATTTTGGCATTTGGAAATACAGCAGTGATCTAAAACTAATATACATTTCTTCACAGAGTTCATATTTTGAGGCGTGGTATACAGGTGTAAAAGAAAAATACAAAACATATAAATATAGTGTATCTGATGGTGAGCGCTGGTATGGAGAAAAGGAAGTTAACGAAGAGAGAGAATCAGAGTCCCTATTTCCTCCAGTTAGGTCTATCAAGACAGAACTCAGACTATTTTTAATTTTACTAGATGTGCTTGAAATTCTTCCATCTCTTTCTAACACCTGCTCAAACAGCTCCTTCTCAATGAGGGCCACCCTAAACACTATTTAGAATTTTAACTTGATATTCTATTCCATTCTGCCTCAGAACTCTCAATCCATTTGTTCCTTCACCATTAATGTATACCAGTTGTGAAAACTTTATATTTAGTTAGTTAAACACAATATCCATTTAATTTGTTGTCTGTTTTAAAACTCCTCTATGTGTATTCTAAGTTCCACAGTGGCAGAGGGTGTTCCGAGTCACTCATGTATTTGATGTGCTAAAGCTGGTGCCTAACACATAGTAAGATATTTGTTGGCCATTTAATGTGGGGCTATCTAATAGCCCAGATACAGGTTTTGAGAACTCAAGGATGGAAATAAGAAATTGGAAATCATGACAAGGCAAAATTTTAAGTAATACAACTGGAAGTGATCCCCTTGGAGTGGAGGGAAGATAGATAAGAGGAGAGGTCCTAGGATAAAAATCTTGTCAGTGTTAAAAAACAAATCATTTAAATGAGGAAGCTTAGAGAATAAAGGCCATCACCAGTGAGTGATAGGAAGGAGGAAAATAAACCTACTAAGAAATCTGGTGATACAGGCAAAGGAAACCTTTAAATAAAGGCAAGTTTGGCAAATGTGGGGTATTTGGTTTTTTGTAAAGAGTAAAGAGGTAAAAAGGTAAAAAGTTTTGTTGTCCTAACTTCCATTTCATTATAAGCATTCTAAGTTTTATAAAAGCAGCCACACTCAATAATGCTGCATGCAGGACAAATAAATAAATGAAAATTAAGACAAGTGAAGAAAGGAAGGATGGGTGAGAATGTTGAAAGGGGACACTGATTTTTAAAATTAGGTTAAATGACTTAAGATGCATGTACAACAATGGAGAAACAGCTGATACAGAAGATTGCCAGGGGCTCCAGAATGAATTTACCCCCAAAAGACTCCAATTTCTTCTTTTCCCTCTCAGTTTTCATCTCATACTTCCTGCCTCTGTCAAGGGCATATCTTTCTGTGTAAACAGAGCTGTCCTAAGCGATTCCTTTTTACTTCCTTAGCACCAGGTGCCTGCCATGCTGTGCTGGACTCCTATACTGCCCGTGTTAGGTCTCTGTTCTTTCTCCTGCATTCTGCTGTCCTTTAACTATTTGTATCATTATTTAGAGCTTCAATGGTGCTGCTTCTATTTATAATCAAATGTTATGAATACATCTTAACTCAGGTTCAGCATGTGAACTATCTCTCTTCCCTGCTCCCCCCCCATTGTTCTAGCTTCACATCACCTCTACATGGGCTCTAGCTAATATTACTGATGATCTCCAAATTCTCCAGTTCAACCCATGCTTGTTTAGTTCTTATTTTGCATGCTGGTAGCATTTCATGTGTAGAAAGATTAGTTTCTATTTGAGAACCTTTCTTCTGTGGCTCTCTCTCATATCATGTTTCCTTATATTTTCACTCACCTATGGTTCTTTGCAGCCTACTTGTGTTCTCCCTTTCCTAATTTTGACTATATATTTCAGTGGTCCACAGAGTTAAAAGTCTGAGATGCTCTTTACCATTCCCCAAAGTTTTATATTTACAAAAAACCCTTGTTCCAATCCAGTGTAATCCCTTCCTTCCCCCATAGCTCACTTACGTATTTCCTCATTCTGTGTATTTGTTCTATCTTTTCTGGGTTCTTTCTATTTTCCCTAACAACCCAGCCCAGGACTGATGCTGTAAAATTCAACTGAATTGACATTTTCTCTTTTTCTCTAGATCACTTCACATGTACCACTTTCACAGTCCATTAAATATAGTATTATTTGTTACTTATTATTTCCCATGTGGGTTGATCCTTTCTTATTCACTCATACTGGATAAAGCCAGAATTCATTAAACAAAATAAATAAATAAATAAGAATGCCAAATGCTCTAATGGCTCATTAACAGTCACTCAAGAAGTTAGCAACATCCACAATTGTCTACCACATCCCCAAATTAAGGACTAAGTAAATGAAAGTCTGTTCAGTTGAATATCCAAGGCTTCAAAAGGCATCCTGGTGATTTGTGGATATGGTACATATTCTTTGAGAAATGATATCTTCGTCACAATTCATAGTAACTGGACACTGAAATATAAAAACATCTATAAATATCCACATAGTAATATCTATCTTGTCATTGGTTTAAATGAACCATTTGTGTGTACATCAATACCATTTTTCACATATTTTTACAATGATTTAGACATTTAATATGTATGATTTCACAGTTCTCTGACTACCTTGGCAGAGCTCACTCTGAAATAAAATTAACATTAATGATTATTAATAACATTTTAATGGAGCATTATCTTAACATGTGAGAAGATTAGGACTTATTACTAATAGCCTGCATATGATAATTCCTTTAAACAGTTTTAAAATTTATTATGCCATTATATTAGCCCCCTTTTTGATAACTGCTCAGTATTACAAGTACCCAAACCTCTAATGTTAATCAGCTAGGATTAATAACAATAACAAAGGTATGCTGAGTGCTATTCCAGCCTAGGCCCATTGGAAGCACTTTAAATCTATTGTGTCATTTTATCCTAACAGGAAATTGGAAGGGAAATAGGTAATATTGTTGCTCTATTTTAAAAGGAGGAACTTATGCTGATACGTGAAATATTTTTTCAGTGTCATAATCTAGAGGTAATGGCTATAGGTTTCCAGAGCCAGTCATATCTATATTTATTTAGCTTCTCTGTATCTCTGCTTTCAGTAAGAGATAACTTGAGAAAGTCATACCAGACACATCTACTTTGACAGTTTTTATATTTATCATTTAAAATCATAATATATCCTATATTCTAAAAAATATATTCAAAGCCGGGCACTGGTGGCTCATGCCTGTAATCCTAGCTACTCAGGAGACTGAGATCTGAGGATCACGGTTCAAAGCCAGACCAGGCAGGAAAGTCCAGAGACTCTTATCTTCAATAAACCACTAGAAAACCAGAAGTGGAGCTGTGGCTCAAGCGGTAGAGAGCTCACCTTTAGCTGAAGAGCACAGGGACAGCACCCAAGCCCAGACTTCAAGCTCCACAATCGACCAAAAAAACCCCAACATTTATATATACATATATATATATATGTATATATATGTATATATATATGTATATATATGTATATATATATACATATATATACATATATATACATATATATATATTCAGAAAGGGGACTTATTAAACACAGTGTGTACAGTATATTTTCTGCATTTTCATAATTTTATTTTAGAAACATTAAATGAAAATATGTTCGAGATAAGTTTTTCATATTGAATGTGGGCTTCATCTTACGTCTTCCTTGGGATCCGGTTCTCTGACATGCTTTTGAACATGGAGCTAAGTTTACCCACCTGTAGTCTTCCAACACTTTGAAGGGAAACAAGTTTCTCCTCAAGGACATGAAAGTAACATTAAATTTCCTTACATTTCAAATAAATATTATTTGAAAACTGGAGACATAAATGTGAGATACAACAATGACATGCTTTCTATAGATTTGTGGCTTCAATTTTCTCTTGTCTTCCCGTGTCCTACCTTTCCTATCCAAAGATCATTCTTGACACAGATGGCAGAAAACCAGGGATTTTACCATATCCACACTGTATGTTGTGTGTCTATATTATTATATAATTAGACCTGATCAGCTGACCAGCCTGGATTTTCTTTTCCTTCCTTATATTTGGACTCTATGTAAGTATGATCATGTGTGTGTGAGAGAGAGAAGGGGGGAGGATGGAGAGAGAGACAGGGAGACAGGGAGACAGAGAGACAGAGTAACAGAGTATCTGTACCAGGACTTGACATTAAGGCCTAGAGCTTTCATTCAGCTTTCTTGCTTATGGCTGATACTTTACTACTTGAGTCATGGCTGAAGAGCCTGATATTTTTTTAGTTAATTGGAGAGAGAGTCTTGCAGACTTTTCTAATGTTGATTTTGAATCATGATCCTCAGATCTCAGCCTTCCAAGTCTCTAAATTGCAGGCATGAGCCACCAACTCTGGCAAGCAAGACATATTTAGCCATAGCAATTTTTATTCACTTTTGTTCATTTAGGGGCTAAAACTCCTTGAAATTCTTTTTTAAAGTACCTGATACTTTGGGTAGGGAGACTGTGTGCTCTTTAAAACAGACATGTACACTTATACTCTGAAATCTATTAGAAAGCTCCCTCCAGACATTTATGTAAATTCTAAATTGATGGTTCTAGATCATTTTGAATTAACAAACTCCTTTGGAAATCTTTTCAAAGCTTTGGACATTCCTTCCCACATTGATACATATTCTTTTCATGCAAGTTCAGAGAGTTTATAAACTAAGGGCTTCCATACATCGGCCCTTCTGGACCAAATCCTGATTAAAGCAGCCATTATTAGTGTTTCCTATTTTAATCTGCACTAGGATGAAAATTTTATTAAAGCAACTTAATTGCTAATATAAATAATTTATTTTTAATAATTTTTGCTTTAGGGTCTCATAACATAGGTTCTTGCCTGTTCTCACTGAGCATTCTGGAGACTGCCTAAAAAATACTTATATACCATATATATTTTGTCCTAAAGGTCTTTCATATAATTAGTTTATTTATGGCAATATCTATAATTTAAAATTAGAGGGCCTTCAAATATAATATCCACCAAGATCCTTAGTATCTCTTAAGTTGCTATGTTCTCATCTGTTAAACCTGATTAGGGTCTATCACTTTATTTACTAGCTTGTTTGTTTTGTATTTTGAGAATTAGATGGAATTTTCACCTTCCCATTAGCAGGAATGTGTGTGGTCTTGCTAATTCTGCTTCTTAGTTTTCCGCTATAACAGTACCTGGCACTCAGTAGGTGTTTACTGAATGATTGCTGAATAGATAAATAATGTACATAAAATGTATACATGCAATATAGATGGTATGTTCTTGGTAATGGTTTTTACTTTCAGATATTATAATAATGTTTTGGAATTTAAATTATTACAAAGTGAGTAAAAGCATGCTCTGAAACATGCCTTTTAGACGAAACTCATTAGCTATAGGTGTTTAGCTCACTATAAGTTCTTGCTTCTTATTTTTTTAATGAATCCCCCAGATAATGCCTTCACTGACAAATCTAGCTAATGATACTTCTATCCTGAGCTTCTTCACAATCTGAAATCACTGTATGTGTTTAATTCACTCTTTACTTCTTTCCTCCAACTAGAGAGTAAGTTTTCTGAAAGTAAGGAGGGTATCTTATCTATTTTCTAGCTGCAATGCCAGGCATAGAGTAGGCGCCCAACAAATGCTTGCTAAAGAATATCCAGTGACTTCTGTACATCACCTTTTAATTATAATTATAATAATAATAAAGACTGGCCAGTGATATGTGAATCCTTTACCTCTAGGATTTCAGCTTTCTTCCTGCCTGCTAGCTGCAGTCTTGGCCTCATAGAACAGCCTTCCTCCCTCTCTTTCTCCCTTTCTCCCATCCTCCCTTTCTCCCATCCTCCCTTCCTCCGTTCCTCCCTTTCTCCCTTCCTCCCTTCCTTTCTTCCTTCCTTCCTTCCTTTCCCTCCTTCCTATCTAGAGGGCTTCTGTCCTTTTATTTTCTAGGGATAATCCTGACATTTATTCTTTAAATTATATTTTTATTATCTTTAAGTAGTTGTGCAAAGGATTTACCATTCAGAGTATCAGTTCATGAGAATACTGCTTCCTGATCAATGTTATTATTCATTATTCTCCCTCATCCCTCCCAACCTCACCCATTCCCTCAATTCTAATTTCATTAGAATTAGGATATACATTGAATATTATGATTGTATTCTCCCCCTCCCTTCCTCTCTTCATTCAACTACCTTTCCCCTTGACCTCACCCACCTATCTCAAGAATCAGCTTCCTAGTATTCATTTTGTTAGCTGGCATTAGTTGTTCTAAAGAGTTACACTATTTGGATTCTCTCCTACATATACAATCTATTCTTCATAGCTTTTTGCTCTCGTTTGTCATGCTCTAAATACTTCTTTGATCCTTGAAGCAGAGACCACTAGTTGTTGAGTTTCCAGCAGTTTCCTATTTATTTTCCAAACAGAACTTAGGTTTTATTTTGTCATCCACACTCTTTCATGTAATCATTGCTCAGGGAAGGCTAGGCTCCTGGGATGGTTATTAATTACTATAAGTAAAACATATAGTCTTAGTCTCCATCTTGTTAGGTGATTTGATTGTGGACACGACAGTGAGTTAGAAGAGGTATTTCCTGTGTTTCTAAGAAGTGATAGCATCATGATAGCAATCGAGATATACCATATGTTATAAGCATCAGAGAGCTCCAGCTAGCACAGGGATGGAAGATTACAAGAGAAGAGCGAGAAAGAGACAAGTAACTACAGAGAGTGCTGGAATATAAGAGTGGATGGAAGGATGAGGAAGACATAGTCTAAGAGATTATGAGAAGAAGAATATGAGTCAAGAGAGAGAGAGAGAAGAGCATTTAAGTATGAAGAACATTTAATGAGAAGGTCTAGTTGTACTCTTTTCCAAAATGAACAAACAATAAAAATTACTCTCCTGTCATGACCAGACATTGTGGTGCATGCTTGTAATTCTAGCTATTTAAGAGGCAGATATAGATGGATCCTGATTCAAAACCAATCTAGGAACAAAAATTAGTTGAATTATTCTCAAAGAACAGATGTGCTGGTAAACACCTCTAATCTCGGCTATGTAGGGGTTTTAAGTAGGTGGACTGTAGTCCAAGGCCAGTCCTACACAAAATACACAAGGTCCTATCTGAAAAAGGGCTAAAGAAAAAGAAGGTGATGGGCTGGGATGTAGCTCAATGGCAAAGTGCTTGCCTAGCAAGTGCAACATCCTTGGTTCAAATCCCCAGTATCAAAAAAGAAGACAACAAAGAAAAACAACCCAAAAAGAAAAAAGGACTGAGGGCATGGTTCAAGCAGTAGAGTGCTTGTCTACAAAGTCCCATAATAGCAAAAAATTTTCTCTTATTGAACTGGCAAGAATAAGCTTTCTGTAGAAGCAATACTTACAAAGTATATTTGTCTGCCTGGTGCTTACCAATAAGTGACTCCACTTTTAGTTAGCTTATTTTAGATGTTCTTACTATGTCTCCCAATTATTGATAGAATTTCACAAGCAAGCTGTGTCCTAAGTACCTGGAATCCTGCGATTCCTTAATAATGGCTTAACAAATCTGGTGATATTTAACATCTATTTGCCTGCCATGTTTATACATTTCCTATGAAGAATGCCAAGGAATGGCCACAGGTGTCTGGCACATTCTGACTATGGCCAGGAGACCCATATCATTAAGATAATGACCACGAGTCATCCTACTTGGCTATGTGTTTGAAATCAAAACAAGAGGCAAAACCAACATAAGTGCTGTTAATTTAAGGCACTTTTCCTCTATTTATTATAGCTAATTGCAAGTCTGGCTTACAATTAACAATCGCCTAAAGAATTAAAGTGCCCCTGGCACTTGACAGAACAGAGTGTCCATGGCACGCAATGCCCTTAGATTTAATATTTCCAGCAATGGATTTCATTGTTTACAATGTTATGCCTAGGAACAGTCCTGCTTTATCCCAAGTATCAACTTTGTCTTGGCAATGCCAAAGCAATTTATGATTTCATGACAGTCTACACTGGTGTCTAGTACTGAAGCAATGCAGCTGGAGGCTAATTAATGGATGCAGGTAGGATGTTCCATCCTGTAAGAGGGAGGTTGCCTGTTCCCTCACCGGCTGCTGGCTAAAGCTCCCATACTGATGGCATGTTGTTGCCAGTGTTGCCACCTCATTAGAAAATTAGCTTTTAATTAACTTTGGAAGCTGTTGCATGGGTTTTGATGGGAGGCACACATTTGTACACATCTTGTTGCAGAATTAAACCGCCCCTTCATGTTTCTAATGGGCTTCTCCTGCCCTGCAGAAAAGCAGCAGTCTAGCCACTTGCAGGCAGCCACTCCATGGGTAGCAGTGGCCACACAGCACCAGCCTGCTCCCAATTACACAGAGATGTTCTTTAGTGCCCTCGTGAGCATCCCCTTACTCCAAGGCCACTTGAGACATAAAGCAGCAACAGAGAGGACAGTCCCAGATGCTCCCCTTTCATTCTCCTGACCCCCAACCTGGCTTTAATGGCTCCGAGTCTGGGAAGAATGTGCCTTACCTCATTTTTGTATTTAAACATCTCTGCCCAAGCAGTGGTGATGAACCTCCAGACAAGATAAATAGCTAGATTATCACTCCTCTCCCCAGGGAAAGTCATGCTGTCAATTAGGCTAATGGGGGTTCTGGGTTCAGCATTGGCATGCCCTAACACCAGGGAAGGCTTTTTGCCCTGGATGGATGCAGAGCCCAAAGATGGATTTAAAAAGTGGCTGCGACCCTAGGGTGGCAAGCCAGCCAAGAGGAAAGCCAAGGAGCCCGATGATTAATCATCTGTGACAACAATGGGTGGGCACAGAAGATGAGACCCAGGAGACTAGATCTTTTGAGCTTTCTTATAATTATACATCACCTCTTTCAATTCTGTTTGGTAGCTTAAAAGAAGATCTGGTTGCTCTGTGTTTAAGAAGTGAGGCTCCATCTTTTACTGAGAGTGAGTGTTCTTTTGTCAGACTTTTTCAAAGCCCTCACTCTGACATCTCATTTGATCTTATTACCCGTCTCTGAGGCTTGCAGGGTAGGTTGACCTTTTCTACTTTGCATATGACAGAGCTGTGCCACACAGGAGAGGTTAGTAATCTTCCTGTGATCACATAACCAGCTGGTGAGGGCACCAGAATCGAGTTCCAAATAATCAAACTATTCTAAGTCCTTGTTCTGCAGTACACAGCACCTTGCCTTTTCACCACAGAAATTAAGTTATGATCTGCTCATACACTGCTTTTATAATTGTGTCCATTCTATTGTTACATGTAGGAGAAAATGTAAACAAGTAATTCCTGGACAAGATAGACTGCTAAAAAATGGAATGATTGATTTAATCCAAAATTGGCAAGCATAGTTTGAAACTTTACTTTCTTTTATTATTGAGAGAGCACAGCATGATGTATAGTTAG
Organism: Dipodomys ordii; assembly: GCF_000151885.1. NCBI lineage: Eukaryota > Metazoa > Chordata > Mammalia > Rodentia > Heteromyidae > Dipodomys > Dipodomys ordii. Next base: position 16,767,592 of record NW_012267233.1, read on the forward strand.
ATACCAGCCCAAAGTGACCAGTTCTGCAATGTTAATATTTTCTATTCCAAGACAGAGTTCTTTGCAGTGTGAAGGTTGAATTTTTAAGTAGGTGACCACATATTCTGTTTTATCTGGGAAAATCATAGATTTCTACTATCATTCCAACATTCCATTGAATTTAGCATTTGTCCTGTTAAGAGACCAGGTTTAATGGTACATGCTTGTAATTTCAACTACTGAGGAGATAAAAATCATGAGGATCATGGTTCAAGACCTGGAAAAATTTTAGCAAGACTCAATCTCAACTATTAAGCTGGGGTTGGTGTCATGTACCTGTAATCCCAGATCCTACAGAAGGCATGGGTAGGAGGATTGTGGTCCATGGCTGACCTAAACAAAACCATGAGACCTTGTAGGAAAAATAACTAAACAGCAAAGGAACTGGGCATCAAGTGTGAGGCCCTGAGGTGAAATTTACAACAATAACAAAAAGGCACAGAATCCTGTTAGAAGTGTCTGTGTATGTGCATGTTTGTGTGTGTGTATGTATATGTGTGTATACATATGTGTGTAGTGCATTTTTCCATGAAGAAAACTGGGAGTAGGAGAATTAAAATGTCTTTTACTAAGTTACAAAATATGGTTGTATAAGCCAGGTGCTGGGAGCTCATGTTTGTAATCCTTACTACTCGGGAGGATAAGATCTGAGGATCATGGTTCAAAGCCAGCCTGGGCAAAAAAGTCTTACCTTTAATTAACCACCAGAAAACTAGAAGAGGAGCTGTGGCTCAAAATGAGAGAGTGTTAACTTTGGGGACAAAGCACAGGCCCAGAGTTCAGTCACCATGACTGCCACCAAAAAAATGTTATATGGTATACAAATTGGGTGTAAAGATACACAGAATTGGTTCTTGCTTTTTAATGTAACTTGTCTCTAGTTTTGTTTTTCTGATATTGGACTTGAAATCATGGCCTTGCATTCTTGCTTATCTTTCTTACTTATTGCTTACATTCTACCGCTTGAACCACAGCATCTATCTGGCTTTCTGCTAGCTATTTGGAGATGGAGTCTCAGGAACATTTCTATCCAGACTAGTTTTGAACTGCAATCCTCCACATTGCAGCCTCCAGCCTCCTCAGTAGCTATGATTATGTATGTGAGTCAGAGACATCCAACCATGCTATCTTTTGATGGGAGAGTTAAGACCATTTACTTTCAATGTATTGTATTTCCTGTCATTTTTGTTGCTTTTAGATATGCTTCTTTTCTACTTTTCCTTCTCTAGTATACTCATCTAGAAAGATTATTTCCTGTTTTCTTTAAAATTATTTTTTTCTGCAGTTAGGAGAATACCCTTGAATATCTTTTGCAATTCTTGTTTACTAGTCATGATTTATTTTAGCTTTTGTTTGTCATGAAGGTTTTTATTTATTCTTCAATTATGAAGGATAGCTTTTATGGGTAAACCTTTCTAAGTTGACATTTGTTATCTTCAGGGCTTGAATTATATCCTTCTATTATCTCTTTGCATTTAATGTTCACACTAAGAAATCTGCTGACTTTCAAACTGGTTTGCCATTGAATGTCAAATCCTTCAAATTGCAAGTGATAGAAATTTGCAAAACCTATTTTATATCCATCTGAACTTGGGCTAAAAGGTGAACATAGGATATGTAATTAGGCATTCATTCATTCTTGTTTTGATTAAATATATTGTTGTCAAGATATATCTACATTCTGTTATTTGATTAATCAAAGTTTCCTTACTTGTGCCTTTCTCTGAAATATTTCCTTCTTTATTATCCGTGTTATTTTTATGGTTATTAATCATATTACTGATTATTTATTTATTAAGAGAAAGAAACCCCAGACATTTATTTCTTTCTTGTACAGCATGATTATAATTCAGGCAGCTTTGAAAGGAGAATGATGTGCTTAGTTTGGGTTGCATAGATAATGTTAGGATTATACTATGAAATTTAACCAGTAAAAAGGTTGTTTTATAAAACATGAATAAGTCATTTATTTTCTTTGTAAGAACAAATTTTAATTAAAATACCACCATAAATCATTGACCTGATTTCCATATGATGTTGCTAAAAAATACCTATTTTACTGTGCTCTTAAAAAACACAAACATCTGCTTTGTTGTTAAATTTAAATATGCTGTAGTGGTCATGTTACGTTCATGCTCCAAAAATAGCCTATGTATGATATGGATTTATTTGTCACTCTCATCTTCCTGGCAAGACTTTATGAAGGAAAAATAAATATAAATCTGGGTAAACTACATCTATTTCATAAAGATATGTTTAAAATGTGAATAAAACAAAGCAAATGGGCTATAACGTTAATTGCAAATAAAATGCTGCCTTAAATGGGCTTAAGGTTTACAGAATCAGAGAAATTCATTTTCATTAAAGCAAACACATTATAAATCAATCTTTGAAAAACTTTCGAGGTTCTTACTGTTATTTCACAAACAGAGCAGATATTTTCTACCATATCTGACAACTGTGACAATATTAAATGAGGAACTGTAAGTGGAAAAACTCTGCAACAATAATCACTTGGGACTGTCCAAGTGCTTTAAACTTGTGAATATAGGGATGTGGACCAATGGCTCCAAGTATCCTTCCATGGTATTGGGCTTTCATACTCATAGATCATCATAGAGATGATGAGAACATCAAAAATAAAATTGTAGAGCAGTTTGGCCGAGACTATGAAAAAGATGAATATTAAAACATTAGATACAGGTTAAGAATGTGCAGATTTCTAACCATTTATACCTTCAACTTAAAAGTTTTCCTCAAGATGGGCACGTTATATATACTGTAATGTGTCCACTTAGAGACACTGGCTCATGAGTTCAACGTTACTCTTTGAAACATAGTGAGAAGCTCATCTCCAATGTTTTTTAATTTGTTTAAAATATTAAGGGCAACAATTAACATGATTCAGAGCATATGAGGCAATTAGTAGAGTGTAAAGGAATAGAATATAAAGAAATAATAGAGTATAAGGGAATACTACCTTAACCAATTAATTTCGGAAAAAGCAGTGAAAGAGAAAATAATCATAGTAAAACTTGGTGAATATAAAAAAATAACTAACTACAATAAACATAAATGTACTTAATTTGCCTGTGAAGGACAGACCTTATGCTGGATTTTTAAAATCCCCTTTAAATGTTCCTTATAAAAGAAACATGGATAAATACCTTCAAAATTTGGAAGATGAGAGAAAATTTGGTATTGGGCATTTTTCAAAGCAAAACAGGATTAATGCAAATAATGAATATTTCTATTGTAGATATACTCAAAAAATTGAAGAAGACAAATGTATACTAAATAGGGAAAAATCATTGTTCATCTAAAATTCACTTTTAACTAGAGTCTTGTTACTAAGTCTAGCAACTCTAAACAAAGGAATGTTAGTATAAATATATTAATATCATACAAAATAAGTACAGGCCATAACGTGACATATATCATATTAAACTACAATTTTTAAGCCACAGATCAAATCGGTACAAAAAATTGCAAGTACAATACACAGACTGGAAGAAGATATTTCAAATGTAAATAAGGGATATAAGTTTAAAGTCAAGAGTTTATTAATTGTTTTCAAGGTAGGAAGCAAAGAGGAAAGAAAAAGGGAGGGAAGAAAACATGGGTGGAAGAAAGGAAGGAAGAAAAGAAAGAAAGAAGGAAGGGGACAAAGGGATCAACAACAATAATCCAATAAAGAAATCAATCCAAGTAGAAAACAAAATGGTTAATATAGTATGATAAACTGCACTAATGGAAAAAAGCAATGCTAAAGTAATAAAAAGATATCATTATTGTTCATCTATTAAAATGTTAGATGTTAACATTCCAAGTGTTTAAAAACAGTGAGCTATAAAAACTAATCATCATCATCAGGCATATAGATCAGTAAAACCAACCCAAAAATCTATTTGACAGCATCTGGAATATCTTTATTAGCTGGGTGCCGGTAGCTCACACCTGTAATCCTAGCTACTCAGGAGGCTGAAATCTGAGGACTAAGATTCAAAACCAGCTTGGGCAAGAAAGTCTGTGAGGCTCTTATCTCCAATAAACCACCGGAAAACCAGAAGTGGCGCTCTGGCTCAAGTGGTAGAGCTCTAGCCTTGAGCTGAAGAGCTGAGAGACAGTGCCCAGACCCAGAGTTCAAGCTCTATGACCAACAAAAAATAAATAAGGAAATGGATATCATTTATACCAAGCTGTTTTGTTGTGAGATATGCATCTAGAGATGGGCTGTCCACTACAGTAGCTACTAACTACACAGGATATTTAAATTTAAAAGAAATAAAACTTAATTTAGCCACATTTCAAGTACTCAATAGCCACATGTGACAAGTGACTATACTTTTGGAAAGAAAAGATATGATACATTTCACAGTGACCTTCAGACTATCATTAACACAAATTTTCTGAGAAAATATATTTCCAGACCCTCCCCCTCTTTCCAGTCCCAAATCTGGCTAAACTGCTTCATTGTTAATTAGTGTCTGTGATCTAAGACAATTCATTACAGACTTTCCCAAATCATCACATTAACATAACTAGAGAAATAGCTGTGTCCAAATGTAATAAATAAATGAATGTAAAGGGAGCTTATGTAATTCACTTGCCTAAAATTCACCAAAATGCATATATATAAGCCTGTAATTGCATTGTGTCTGGCCAGTAGTTTGTTTTTGTTGTTACAATTAAATCTGTGTCCAAATTTAAAATAGATTTTCTTTTTAAGATGGTTGTCATCGTTTTAGAAATTAAAAAAAAGAAAGCCTAGAAAATTGATCCTATAACTTTTAATGGAAAATCCATGGTTATCATTTAATAGTGGGGCCGTTATCATGGTGGGGCCTAGGTACCCCTTAGAGCATAGTTTCTTACCTTTTTGCCTTTCTATTACCTGCCCTTTAGACTTTGAGCTTGTGACGTGATGCTGTTTTCCATTTCCCCCAATCCCTCCCCCAACAAAACGATTACATTTCTTTGAGCATACCCAGACATCCACAGGCTCCCAGCGGTTGTGTAGTTGTGTTTGGTTGACCACTCCATCAACACAAGGATAAATCTTGGACTATCACACAAACTTAAAAAGTCTAAAACATCAATTGATTGTGTTAAGATATTTTAGTACTGAGCATATGAGTCTCTGCATATGTTTATTTCTGAGGTTTTATTTACATAGACATGTCTGTATTTATACATCTGACAACTGTTATTTTGTGGAAATAAAGCAGAGGTGAAGGTCCAGCATATTCAGCTGTTAGAGTTACTGTTGTATTCACAGACACACAACAAAAGGCTAACACTGTCTCTGAGTTTACACCTGAATGAGGTGTAGGAAGCTCTGTGTAAATAAACACAATTTCAAGGAGCATAAATGTTAAAATCAAAGGACTACTGTATTGCTTTTTAAGAAATATTATCTGCCTGCTCTTTATTTATGACAGGACTTCTTTCTCTTAATTTATTAAGCAGCATTAACATAACAATTCTGGCCAAAGTTAAGTGACCTTTCTTCAGGGATACTGTAAAAAAGACTTGCCACAGGCGGAAATTTTCTCGAGACCCAGAATCACAACAAATCAAAGAAAGGTTGGACAAATGGGATTGCATGAAGCTTCAGAGCTTCTATATAGCAAAGGACATAGCTAGCAAGATCAATAGAAAACCCACAGATTGGGAGAAGATCTTCACTAGCCATACAACGGACAAGGGTCTCATATCTAAAATATACTTAGAACTCAAAAAATTAAATGCCCCAACAACAAATCCTCAAAGAAACAACTGCTCAATAAATAAGTGGGCTAAAGACTTAAAGAGAAACTTCTCTAAGAGGAAATAAGAAAGGCCAATAGACACATGAAGAAATGCTCAACCACTCTAGCCATAAAAGAAATACAAATTAAAACAACACTGAGATACTACCTCACCCCAGTTAGAATGGCTATAATCAAGAACTCTAATAACAACAGATACTGGAGGGGATGTGGCCAGAAGGGAACCCTACTGCATTGTTGGTGGGATTGTAAACTTGATCAGAGGTTCCTCAAAAGACTCCACATAGAGCTCCCCTAGGGGGGCTGAGAAGGTGGCTCACTGGTAGAGTGCTTGCCTTGCATGCATGAGGCCTTGGGTTCGATTCCTCAGCACCACATAAACAGAAAAAGCCAGAAGTGGTGCTGTGGCTCAAGCGATAGAGCACTTGCCTTGAGCTGAAGAGCTGAGGGACAGAGCCTAGGCCCAGAGTTCAGGTCCATGAGTGGCAAAAAAAAATAATTAAAAAAAAAAGAGCTCCGTTATGACCCATCAATCCCACTTTTGGATATTTACCCGAATGATCAGGAAGAAGACCATACTAAAGCTACTAGCACAACTATGTTTATTACAACATTATTTACCATAGCTAAGATATGGAACCAACCCAGATGCCCCTCAGTAGATGAATAGATCAAGAAAATGTGGTATATATACACAATGGAATTCTATGCCTCTATCAGAAAGAATAACATTGCCCCATTTGTTATGAAATGGAAAGGCTTGGAAAAAATTATATTAAGTAAGCCAGGCCCAAAGAAACATAGGTCCCATGGTTTCCCTTATTTGCAATAACTAGTATATGTCTGGGACAAACAGAAAAGGTCAAAAGCTATGTACATATGACCAGATAAGATGATGCTAAATGAAATGAAACCCAAGACAGGGACACAAATACCTTTTTTCTTTCTTGCTTTTGTTCCTAAGGTATTTATAATGTACCATGTGATTGTTTTTTGTTACTTTGTATGTTCCTCCCCCATGGTATAACCCCTGTTTTCACTCTATTTGATGTTGATGCCCTGCATCTTGTATATACACTTCTCTAGCTTGGGGAGGGGAAGGGAAAAAAACAGAATGTTTCAATAGGGATACAGGTTGACCCATTTTTACAATGAGATGTATAAGACACTATGTTGAAAAACGAACTTTACAATTTAGGCAGGGAAGTTGGGAGAGAGGGGAGGAGAGGAGTGTAGTTGTGGAGGTGGGAAGGAAGGGAGGGTAGGAGAAAAACAAAGGAGGAGGTAACAATGCTTGATAGGAAATATACTCATTACCTTGCTCATGTAACTGTAACTCCTCTGTATAGTATTAAAAAAAAAGACTTGCCACTTTGCTGAGTTTGAACTTAATTTGGTTTTTTTTTGGGGGGTGGGGGGTCAGACATCAGTCAGTATCTAAATGGTTTGGGTGACAAGGAACAGAGCTGTAAAGTGGGATTGATTTTAGTGTTGAAATAAATCATTTTTGAAATTTCCTCTGGTTAAACAGTAACTTCACATCTATTGAGAACAATTCTCCCCTACCCTCTTCCTTTTTTTTGGCGGGGCGGTCTGGTCATGGGGCCTGAACTCTGGACCTGGGTGCTGTCCCTCAGCTCTTCAGCTCAAGGCTAGCATTCTGCCACTTGAGCCACAGTGCCACTTCCGGCTTTTTTCTTTTTGCTTATGTTGTGCTGAGGAATCCAACCCAGGGCCTCACACATGCAAGGCAAGCGCTCTACCACTGAGCCACCTTCCCAGCCCTCCATTTCCCTCTTCCTATAACCTCTGTTCTCTCCTCTGAGTGTGACTATTTAAGACATTTTATGTAAGTGGATTCATATGACATTTGTTCTGGCTTATTCCACTTAACATAATGTCTTTCTGGTTCATCTGTGTGGTCGCAATGGCACGATTTTCTTTTTCAGACTGAATAATATTTTATTGTACATATACTCTCCATTTCTTTATTCATTGCTCTGTTGATGAATATTTGAGTCTTTTCATATTGTGGCAATTGTGAAAAAGGCTGCAGTGAAGCCCGGAGAGCAGAGATACCTTTAAGATTATGACTGTAATTGTACTTTTGGCTGTACATCTTAAAAGCTTGATTAGTAGATCATATGACAGATCTATTTTAATTTTGGGGATCAATTCAATACAGTCACCAAATAATGGCTTTACCACTCTATAATCCTATGGATACCATATAAAGGTGTTCTTCACTCATATTTTATTTTTTGTACTTGTTATAACAGAGGTGAATTGCTAATTCTTTGTGTTTTTGATCTGCATTTCTGTGAGGATTCATGATGTTGCACGTTAGTTTTATATGCCTGGGTAAATGTCCTCTTTGGAAATGTGTCCTTAAGTACATTTCTCATTAAAAAAAATTAGATTGGTGTTTTTGCTATTGACAGTAAGAGATTTTTAGCTATTTTGCATATTAACAGCTTAACAGTAAATGGTAAGCAAATATTTCCTCCTGTCCTCTGGATACCTTTGAGTCTGATTTCTTTTTCTTTTGCTGTAGAGGAACCTTTCAATTTGAGATTCCATTTGTGTATTTTTGCTTTGTTGAACTTGAACTTTTATTGTGATATAAAAGAAATAATATCAGATCTATTGTCAAGAAGTTTTATCCCTATATTTGCTTTTAGGAGTTTACCATTTAAAGCCTTATACCTAAGGCTTCAATCCATCTTGGGTTGATTTTTTGTATGAGATAAACTTCCAATTTCATTTTTCTACATGTGAGCATCCACGTTTTGTAACACTGTTTTTATGTTCTTGTTATTCTTTTCCAGGTTTAGTTCTCTATTCTGTACTGTGAGTCTATTTGTGTGACTTTATGGAAGTGGGATCCCATTTTGACTTTTATAGCTTTGCAGTAAATAATTAAAATTATAAATAATAAATAAATAAATATTTTGCAACCAACAAGTGTGATATCTCAAGCTATATTCTTTCTGTATTCTTTTCTTCTCTAGATCATTTTGGCTATTATTATGGGTCAATAAAAATTTTTGTATTTAATTGTCTACTTCCTTAAAAATTTTTATTTAAATAATGATAGGGATTACACTGAATATGTAGATGGTGGTAAATAGTATTTTAAGAGTATTAATTCTCCCTATTCATGAACATGGGATGTCTATTTACTCACATGAAGTTTATGTTATAAGATGAATAAGCTCTAGAGTTCTGGTCTGCAATATAGTATGATGCCCTTTAAATTTATATATATATATATATATATATATATATAAATTTATGAGAATATGTCTCCTGCTAAGTATGTCTACCTCCAAATAAGAAAACTACAAAAGTACCCAAGGAAATTTTTGATACTTTGGCTATGGTGGTGGTACCATGAGCAGACACATTAAGGTAAGCTCATTAAGGTGCATTCAGTAAATATTGACAATGTTTATTTCAATTTTATCTCAAAAAGCTATAAAACACTTCTTCTGGGTTAAAATGGAGAAATGAAAATGAACATGGGAAAGGATGCATTGTAGTAATCTCCATTGTAGTAACTCTGGCTAACTAACCAAAGATGGCAGAAGAGAACTTGAACTAGGAAAGAATTTATTACAAGTTTTAGATGGATTACAAAATTATCTGAAAGATTAAAGAAATGGACAATAGGTTGAACTCTTTTTTTTTTTTTTTGGTCTGGTTGTGGGGCCTGAACTCTGGGCCTGGGCGCTGTCCCTCAGCTCTTCAGCTCAAGGCTAGTGCTCTATCACTTGGGCCACAGTGCCATTTCTGGCTTTTTTTTTGTTTGTTTTTGTTTTTTGCTTATGTAGTGCTGAGGAATCAAACCCAGGGCCTCAGGCATGCAAGGCAAGCGCTCTACTATTGAGCCATCTTCCCAGCCCAATAGGTTGAACTCTTAAGAAAGACTTGTAAAAGCCACACCACACCACACCACAGAATTGGATCATCAAAGGAACGCTATGCATGACCAAATATGGGTAAGAGATTCAATCTTTAGTTATCCCCTTGACTAGGTTAGAGATGACTATGGCTATGCTTAGAAGAACTGTTAGAACTGGCCAGGCACCGGTGGCTCATGACTATAATCCTAGCTACTCATGAGGCTGAGATCTGAGGATTGTGGTTCAAAGCCAGCCAGGGCAGGAAAGTCTGTGAGACACTTATCTCCAGTAAACCACCAGAAAACTGGAAGTGGCACTGTGGTTCAAATGATAGAGCACTAGCTTTGAGCTAAAGAGCTGAGGACAGCACCCAGACCGAGAGTTCAAGTCCCATTACTGATCAAAAAACAAAACAAATAAAGAACTGCTAGAACTGAATCTCAGGTTTGTTTCAGTTCTCCATCTAGGAATCTGCCACCTTGGACTGGTGACTGATAATTTTTATGTACTTTGATGACTGACTAATTCTCTGGGTGAGTGCTTCCATCCTGGTCTATAATATGGACCTAACACATGTTACATTTACATAAAGATCTTTTACGATCCAAAAAGCAAATTCTTGGAGAAGAGATGGTACAAGAATTTCATCATTTTGTTAAAAAGCTTATACTCACATGCAACATTTAAATCCATGTTTATTTTGAAGCAGTCAACTTGATAGATTAGAAAATTGAAGCAAGATTGCCTTTTTGAATAACAGAGGTATTTCAGTCATAAAGTCATGGTGTTGAGTAAGCATGCTTGAATTGAAATTAGTATTGTCTGTCCTTAGAGAAATATTGCTGGTGAACGATAGTGAACCAGAATTTACAAGCATAGACTTTTTGGGGTGGTACAAATTAAATACAATCAGTTTGATGAGATTCTCTCTCTTAGTAAAAAGCTCATGAGTTTTGAGTTGGTTTCAGTCTTCGGTCTTTGACCCAAGACCTGCATGATCATTCACAATGCTCTGTATCCCTTTGAGTTTCAGTTCCTTCAGATAGGTTTAGGTAGTCTTTATGTAGGTCTATGAAACCCTTGACAAATTGTACACAATTATTGCATAGATTCTACTTAAGCCATCTTCTTAACTGTATCTTGATTTTAATAATAGCAATATTTTGAAACTAGCATTACAAATAGTTAATTATTATAGGTAGAGAAAATGCTAGTACAGTCTGAAAGAGGAAGAATGTGTCTCTTTATAATGTGTGTTCTTTTTTTCACAAAGTCTTGAGTCTTGTATACTCACCAATCTATTTCCTTTGAAAAGACTGACTTTGGGACTATACATCACTGAATACTTCAGTTTAGATTCTCTTTATTTTCCCCAGTAATAAACATCACTGAGTCCTTCCAAGTAAAATCAAGGTACAGTGTTTGCCTTTGGCTATTTCTGAGAGAGAAACTGGTTCATTGCAAAGCACTTGATAGTTAGAATGCTGCTGAATTGACATTTACTATTATTATTTCTAGACTTGAAATATCAGAAGCCCCTAAGGAAAGAAATACTTACATATTACACATGCAAAAATTTGAAATAATGAAGTCAGAATTCATTTGTTCTAAAATGATTGGAGGAGAACTGCTTTATTTGCTCTTGATTGCTTTGAAATTTAATAAGGGATAAGAAAGCAGGAATAAAAAGAAGACTTTGAATTGGCCATTCAGTTGAATAAAACAGAGTCTGGCAAGCCATTGTACCACATAAAATAATCTGTTACACCATTTCCTGATGATGGATCATTTAGGTACTTCACATACCAAATAATATCTTACAGTATATAACCATTACAAAATTAGACTTGACTTGCTTTTGAATGGCAAAAAAATCTCCTTTCAGAATGTAAGTATTGTGATAAAATCTGTGGGTGTAGTAAGCCCGTGGGTATCAGTGAGTTTGAACTATCAAGCAAATAAAAGACACACAGCCTATATTTTCTCATGGAGTGAACAGCTCCAAACATAAATATTGCAGCATTGAACATAAAACACCCTATGCAAAAATATAGACCTTGTTTGTTTGATTCCCCTAATGCTTTAAAAAAGCTTACATCAAGGGTACTGTAAGTACTATATTTAAGAATCTAATTCAATTTAAGGGGTTCTACACTACCTATAAATTTTTCTATTGAATTGCTGCCGATTTTCAATTCAAGGAAATGCTTTGTTCTATGCCAACAAACCTTGTTAGGTACTTAATGATAGCAATAATATATAAGGAGTGACTAAAGTGCTTGTTGAAAAATTAGCTATTATTAGTCATTGCTGGCAACTTCTTTCCCATCCATAGTTCAGACAAGTACTATAAAGACCATTATGACCTTCCAACTAATTTTATGGAACACCTACTATGTGTATGCTTGGGTTTAGTAGCTTTCCATAAACTTCATGTAGTCATGTTACACTCCTACCTCAAGTTTTAAAAGCTAGTCATTCCTAATGAAGAGCTTTTCTAATTCTGTCTCAAATTTGAAATTTTCAGAGGGGATATTTTTTATTTTTTCTCTTTGCTATGTTATTTGTTCTTCCTAAGGGAGAAAGGATGGGCAAGATGACCTGTGGTTACTTTCCTTATATCCTACAATACTGAGTCTCTCAATAGTGGGACAGGCTCTTCCTTGGCACCCATGAGCTGCTTGTGTATTAGTTGAGTGGTGAGGAATAGAATGGAACCCTCAACCATCCTCTGCTCTGATGATTACAGATCCAGGGCAATTCTAGAGCTGGCTCTTGCGTTGAACTCTTTGCACTCTCCTCCTTAGTCAGCAGTTATGAGATTCCCTTCCAATAACCATGTAGAAATCCAAGCAGCTGATATTGACCAAATATTCTGATTTGAGGATCCTTTTCTCCTGCACGGTCAGCTTCTTAGGTCTATACAACCATGTGGATATCAGTTATCAGTTACAGCTTCACCCCAACTGTATCATGGATTATTATACTTTGGCAGAATCCACAGATAGGTTGATTCTCTAATTTTCACTAAACTCTTTACCATTGTGCTTCTAACTGTTAGTGTTGAAGGGCAGGAGATTACTGTGAAGCAGAGAGATAAGTCTATTGTCCTAGCTGACCACATATATCAGGTATTTCAGAATGATGGTCAGAGTTGATTGTACAATGTAATCCAGTGAGTTTTCCAAGAAAATGCTAGAAGTTATTGTTTATATTAAAAGTAATAAAGACAACCAGGTGATGGGCTTATGCCTATAATCCTTAGCTATTTAGGAAGCTGAGATCAGAGGATCACATTTTGAAGCTGGCTCAGGCAAGAAAGTCCTTGAGACTCTTATCCTCAGTAAACCACCAAAAAGCTGGAATTGCTGTGTCTCAAGTACACAAGTGGTAGAGCACTAGTTTTGAGTATAAAAGCTCAGGAACATGAGATCTTGGGCCCTGAGATCAGGTCCCACAACAGGTGCATGAGCACACACACACACACACACACACACACACACATGTACACACACACACATGTACACACACACGCACACGCACACATAATATAGACAGATTAGTCCTAGTGGCTCATGCCTGCAATTTTAGTTTTTTGGGAAGCTGAGATCCAGAAGATCCAAATTCAAAGGCAGCCTGGACAGAAAAGTCTGCTAGATTCTGTCTCCAAACTAACCAGCAAAATCTAGGCTGGAGGCATAGTTCAAGTGGCAGAGTGCCAGTTGAGAAAGCAAGCTTAGGAAGCACTAAGTTCAAACCCTAGGATTTGCAAAATAGTCATGATAATAAAAAATGATGACACTAAACTTTACTAATATATAATATGAAACTATTATTATCAACTGTATTAGATTGTATATCAGGCATTTATGTCCTAAATATCAGCTCTCAAAGTGATGTACACTTGAGTAATCGCTCAATGGCAGAAACTGACAGAAGTTAAATGGCCAAGGAGTCTGAGTGAAGGACTCCTAGGGTATTGCCTGCCTTGTGTGGTAGGGAGAGGAATGAATGTTTAAGAAGAAAGTCAAGTGAAGAATAACTTTCCTATTGGCATTTTTATTCAGTGTATCCCATTGATTTATTTTGTTTTTGTACATTTCCTTGGATAAAGATATATGTGTCTTCTCAGATTCCTGGTTCCTTTGAACATAAAAGGTGGCACATTGTATACATTGTAGGGAAGGAAAAAATGGAGAAATAAAAGAAGGAGTGACTTGAGTTACACATCAAATGTGTCTAGTGTGATGCAACAGTGGGATCTCAGGAGAAGCATTCTAGGAGTCAATAGGAATGATGGTCAGGGCAAAGCCCACAGCTCTCAGGAAGGATTCAGGAATAAGACCATGCATCTTCTGTGATGCGTGCTCCCAAACTAGCAAGTGTTCTTTTGGCTTTGTATTGCACTGGTTTTTATTTTTGTATTCTGCATTTAAACTTTATCTTATAATAATCTTTCACACAAGGTAGTTACATGATTGGTTTGAAGGCATTACAACACTGCTACCATATTCCAAAAATATATTAATTTGTTTGTTTATTTGCTTACTTGCTGATTTTGAAGTACAGTCTTGCTATGTTCAAGTTCAGACTGACTTCTTGGCCTCTAATGCATGATCCTCTTGCTGCAGCCTCCTTTGTCTTGGAATAACTGGTGTATACCATCATCTCTGGCAGATCAAATTTTTATTTTTGAAATATATTTTTAATGCAAGTCATTTGAAATTTTACCTCAGTATTCTGATTCAGATATGTCCAATATCTGAATTAAGGCATTCACTCTATGTTCATTACTAAATGTCTCATATTCTTCTGGTAACAGATACTATTGTCAATGATACCAGATTTTTTTTTATACCACAAATTGAAGATGAAGGAAAGGTTGCTGGCAAAATTTTAACAATGGTGACAAACAGTTGAATAGGTTGGAAAGAAATTTCAGTATTTATACTTATGGAGGGAAAAACATCAAATACTGTTTTATGCAGCTTATGTGGACTTCCTTATTCAGGAATTGTCAATGACTGGCTCTTCTGATTTAAGTATAGATGTCCTTAATCACCTATCCCATCTTCTTGATCTAACTTTACATTCCACTCATACTAATTACATATCCTTGTCTACTCTGTTATTTCTTACCTCTATCTCTGAATGTTTGACATATGTTGTCCAATTTAGCAAATACTATTGCCTCTTTGAAGTAGGGAAGATGGGAAATGCCAATATAAATATAAACCCAAGTACTCTGTTGTGGAATGTATGACAATGTGACTGGTGCAAAGAGATATGATAATATCGAATTATCGTACAGACTTGTGGTTGCTAGTATAGTGCTACTTACAAAATGCTGTAGGAGAAACTGAAAAGAAAAAGATTGACAAGAGTTGTCAATAAAACAATAAATAAACAATAAAACATTTAATCTGCTCTTGAAGAAATATATGTTTGCTCAAAATTCTACCTTGGAATTCTACAAAGCACTAACATAACTAACTATTGTAAGACATACTTTTCTACAATATTTTATTGAGTGTAAGTTTGACATGTATTGATGTCTAGTGAACAGTAATTTTCCAGAAAATCTTCCTATAATATAAAAGCATTATAGGGCAAAGCCAATGATTCCCTGTAGCAAACATCCCTTGAGTCAAAAAGCTTAAGTATTAGTATTATTTAGATGATTTTTATGCTTCTGATTATGATCCTGTGATATTAACTAGATTTACTGTATTGACTCAAACTGTTACAACAAACAATATATGAAACAATAATTTTTAAACACTGAATATCAGGTAACAAATTGGTAGCATTCCATGAAAGGTGAGAAGGAGGAAGTAATTCTTACCATTATCCCAGCTTATTGTATTGAGAAACTAAATCACAGAGAAATGAAACTCAGATGAATCCCCACACCCCTAAGTTGAGGAAACAGACGACACTTCAGAGAGACTAAGATAGCTAGTTTTCAGGAAATAGGACCAGATGAGAAGGCTACACAGAGAACTTCAAAATTTTTCAGAGACCCCTGGAATACTCATCTATGTGTGGATAGTCCATCTGTTGGAAATCTACCCATAGCTGGAGGTGGGAGATGAGGGAAAAGATGGTTGTGAACAGCACTAAGGAAGAAGGTTTATATTAATTAGCCATCTTAGAAAAAAAAATAATTCAACATTGCTCAAGTATAGGGCTAACAGTATCTCATGAAGGTGGAATGATGAGGTAGAAGTATACTGCCAATGCTAATTAGAGGAAAAAATTAACAAAGCAAAGAGTAAACTAACCCAGAAGATAAAATAAAATCATAGAATGCATTTGACTAAAATTAATCTACATTCTATATTCTAAGCAAGCATTCTACTGCCATGCTAGACCTTCAATCTGAAAATTAATATATAGTAGAAAAATGAGTATTTTGTTACCTAGGATAAAAGAAAATTCTTTCATTAAGGAAAGCTCACATAATTCATGGCAGAAAATATTTTTTCTTCGGCAAGGAAAGCTTTGCCACTTCTTGCCACAGTACTAGTGAAGGGTGACTTCAGCAAGAGGCATACATCTTCACTGAGGTAGAGAGGCTTGTGTAGGTGTAAAGCTGAAATACTCTGCTTTCCTTTGTCTTGTAGGAATGAGAAAGACAATGTTGCCCTTTAGTCTTCTTTAATTTACAATAAAATAAATGTTCTTACATACTCAGTTATTCCCTGTTAATGAATTGCCTATGATATATCCCCCAACTTCACTAAAATCTAGCATGTCTGATGTGAAGAACTGATTCTCCATCCTATTTTCTTTTAAAGGTCATTAATAACCATGCTACTTAATAGTTATTTGTCTTCTTACATACCGAGTAACAAGGTTACTTTACTTCTCATTCCCTCAATTGCTGTATACCTAAAATCCTTTTTTTTTTGAAAACTTGTCAATCTATAGAGTAATTCAAGTAAGGAAAGCTTGCCTTGGCTATTGCTCTTTTAAATATGAATCATCTTAACTGTAATAATTTTAATGGGAGCTTGATAGTGGCCAGTGAAAATGGAATTTACTAATGAGTCTCTACATAGAAGCATTAGTGTTCTTCACTGAAAAGAGTTGGCATTTCAGCAGATAGATTGTCTAATGCCAAAGGAGAACCCCTTTCACAGCTATCCATGACAGACACTGAGCTCAGCACTGGGAAATTACGGTACTAGACCAATGACAATGGCTAGCAGAGGAAGACAGCAGTGAGTAAATGTGTTAGCTGTGCCACAGATAGCCCTGAAAGTGGTTGGGGAAAAATTAATATACTCACACGACCCCATGTGTTGCTATAATGTTTAAATATTAAGGCCATGAATTACTATTACTATAAAATGTGTTTGTTTTAAATTGGCTACTGCTTTTTCTCCTTTACTTGTTTTACTGATTGCAATACTTCAGTATTTTGTATTCTTAACTTTATGCCTAATTTTAAATTAGAAATTTGAGATTTCTAATTTTGAGCAGTTCACAATTGAAAGAACTTTTCTGTGAAGCTAGGTGTTTTGTATATCCTCAAAAGAGGGAAGAATGTGGGTTTGGGTTTTGTGCATGTGTGTGCACGCATCTATGTTTATGTAAGGTGCTCATTTGTGTGTGTTTCTGTAAATAGTGTGCGTGTGTGTAAGGATGTGGGGCTCAAGGGTGCATCTTAGCCTTAAAAGAATTAACGTTAAACTTTAACTTGAATGTTGCTTATTGTTTTGGTATGTTTGTTTGTTTGTTTTAAAGATGTTCTCTACAATTGAATGCTCAGGCCAGATCACTGGCTTTCTACAGCTCAGCATTTCAGTGTTTAAAACTAGATCTCTCAACTCAGAAAGACTGGCTGGAAGCCCAGCTGACAGGTGGTGCTCCCCATGCTACCACGGCAGCCATACCCCATGCCTGGCCTGTCACCTGACAGGTGGGTCTGCTGATGAATTTAAGATCTTTTCAGGCACAGATGCTCACTTAATCAGCTGGACAGTCAACCACACATGGTTCAGTTGGTGACCCAAAAGTGTCACAGAAGGAACTATGTCTAAAGATACCTATTGAAAGCAAATCAGTTCTGTGAAATACCATATGTAGTTTAGCACATAGCTACCCCATCATTTGTACGTTGTTACTCTAGATTTCATAATTTCAGACTCCACTGAAAAAGATGTCACCTTTCCTGGAGTGGAACAATCTAGAAAGAGTATCTCTGACAGCTGACATGGGAGATGTGCACACTTGAAGTGCAAGCAAGCATTCTGATCTTGAGTTCATGGGTCTTGGGCTTACCTGTCAGCAATGGTGAGAGCAGGGGCTCACTGGCAATATCAGGAGTCCTGTGACTTTGGCACAGCAGATTGGGGTCAGGTGTAACAGATGATATGTGAGATGTGCAATCCAGGGAACATTCTCAGACATTTTCTAGGGAAAGGCTTTATATGAAAGGCTTGTACCTATATCTAACTAGTCCAGTGGTTAGTGCTTATCCTCAATAACAACCACACAAAGGCAGAGAGTGAAGTTTCACAAAGTAATCAGGATTTGGGTTCTATTATGTACCATCTTTTTATCCTTAGACTAGTCCTATAGGACCATGAACATTATTTTGTAGGTAAGGAAAGCAAGAGGGTACGTATATCTTAGGGCTTCACAGGAGCTAGAGAAGTTGGGTAAGACATATCTGCTTAGTTCTAACAGTGAGGTTGGTTCCAAAATTCTAGTGTTTGTCTCTGAGCGTTTTCTTGTTTCCATAGTTCAGTCATTTGGACTTCACGTTTACCATGAAAGGGATGAAGTCATAATGATAGGGAAAATATTTGAATTTCAAAATAGAAGAATCAATTAGAATGAGTATGTTATGTTACACTGCTGTATACAATAATGTGCTTGTTTACAATTTTAAACAGTTCATTACACTTTTAATCTATCCTAGGCAACTGGCCAGATCTAAACAAAAATAGTTATAAGTTTAAGAGTCCCTTTAGAAATGTGGGATACAACTCGCATATAGTAAGAATGTAATGTAACAAAATAAAAATTAGAGATGTCATTTTTACAATGCTGCAGTATGTTCTCTACTAGGGACTGGTAGTATTTACCTTAGGAATGAAACTGCCCTTTTGTTTGGGGAGAGAGTTTACTGGAACTTTGAACATATGGAGGAAAATAGAACCAAGGGTCTGTGCAGAATAGAGAAGTCAGAACAAAATAGAGAAAATTTTTATGACAAAAATTGTGTTGAAGATATTCACAGGGAGCTGGGATTTTAATTCAAATGGTAGAGTCTGTGTTTAGCAAGCATGAGTCTCTTAGTTCAAACCTTAATACTGCCTGAAAAAAAATTTAGAAAACATTGGATATGATGTACATTGGGTATGGATAGCAGACTTGAAATCCCAGATGCCTGGGATGTAGGGATTAGAGGATCACAATTTGAGGCCAGACTGGGAAAACAGAAATAAACTTCACAAAACTTCCTCTCAACCAATGGCTGGACACATAACATTCCAATGAGGTGAGAATCACACATAGGAGGACTATAGTCCAGGCTGACTTAGGCAAGAGGCAAGATCTTATCTCTAAAATAACCAACACAAAGAGTTGTGGCCAACAGTAGAGTGCCTACTTAGCAAGCATAAAGGGGCTAAATTCAACCCTGAGAACTGCCAAAAAAAAAACCACCTCAAAACAAAAAACTAGGTGTAATGACGCATGCCTGTAATCCCAGCTACACTGGTGAGACATAGATGATCTCAGACTGGCCCAGAGGGAAAGGGTGAGAGTTAATTTGCAAAATAACTAACGCAAAATTGCCTGGGATTGTGGCTCAATTTGTAGAGTACCTGCCCAGCAAGTTTGAGGCTCTGAGTTCAAACTCTAGTTTTGCTCAATAAAAAGAAATGAATAAAAAAGAAGGAAAGAGTCTTTCTGTGTCTAAGAGAGGAACAAGATGAGAGCTGGGAACAGGAGAAATTCAGGGAAGGAGCCTAGGGCTGAGAAAAGCCAGCAGAGAATAATGTCTGCTACTTTAGTCCAGGAGGAAAGATCAACACATACCTAGTGGAGTTGGAGGCAATTATCTCAAATACTGATTTTTAAATTACCTTTCTCAGGGATACTATATTTTTAATAATTGAGACACCTGTTTCTGTCCATTTTCAACTACTCTGTGTGACTCATGACTTAGGCTAAGAATGAAGTATCCTCCCAAAGAGCTAACAGCCAGCTTCTGGTGGCTCGTGCCTGTCATCCTAGTTATTCAGGAGTCTTGAGATCTGAGAATGGAGGTTGGAAGCCACACTAAGCAGGAAAGCCCAGAAAACTCTTATCTCCAAATAAACACCAAAAGAGCCAGAGGTGGCACTGGGTTCAAGTGGTAGAACAATAGATTTGAGCTGACAAACCTGAGTTCAAGTCCTAGTACTGAAAAATATCAACCAAACCAGCCAACAAAGACATCCAACAAAACTTGCACCCTGAGATTATCAGCATGTACATAAGGAAGAACTGGCTTCCTTTGTGAGTTCCAGAAGAACCAACGTGTTTGGAAAGTTCAGGGTGGTGCTGATACTGTGTGAATGTTAAGCCAGTTTACCATGGTGGATGAGATATCTTGAAAATCCCTCTCATCTTCTCTAGAAATTACTCTCTTGATAATGAACCCATGGGTTTGCCTACCATCTATGTGCTGACACTTAAAGCTAATATCCAGCATCAACTTGTCTACAGAGCATCCTCTCCATGATGTCTAGCAGGTGTCTCAAACTTAAAATAGCTTCCAAATTAACCTATTAGTTTCTTACTCTCTCACCAATGTGACCCTTTTTCAAAGCCCCTCATCTTAGTAAAGGACATAACCAAATCATGAGATAGAACAAAGACAGCCTTTTACCATCTTCAATCCTTCCCCATCCTGATGGTGCTTTAATTCTATCTCAAATCTGTTTCTCAGAATGGTCACGCATCACACTCTCACCTAAAGGACTAGCCTACCTCTGGATTGTCACAAGAGCCCACAGATAGTCTTTTCTGGTGTTCCTTTTGTCCCCCTGTTTGTCCCACCTACTTGTGACTCCCAGTGCATTGTGTATTCAGCAATACAACGGAGCAATGTGCCTTTGGTCATTGTCCCTCAGCACCCTTCCAAGACTTGCTGGAATTTCATCTCAAGCATATGTGTATTGCTGCATCAAGCACAGTGCTTGGCACAGAATAAGTGTTTAATAATATGTTTGTTCGCTGACTAGATAAGTATAATATTTTCCTATTTGTAAAGGAAGGCAGTGGAATCGGGGAGGTGTATAGTACGGAAGGAGGTGCTATGTAGTCTTCGGCAGCTTTCTTTTCAAGGCTAATTTCACAGCAAACACAGGATTATGTTTTAACAGTTTCTGAGAAATGATAGCAAATGGCAGGAAATCTGTACATTAGCAACATAGACAACTTCATGGCGCAGGAAATGAGAAAATGCAAAATTGTGATAGCATAAATAAGGGGTTTTATGTATATATAGCTTCCTCTTAGCCCAATCTTGTGTTTATTGAATATTCATTGGGGTATGTTAGAACAGTGAACAATATTTTATGAGTTTGGCAATGGGATAAGGAGCTGAATAGTTTATGTTTTTGCTACCAAGTAAGCACCATAAAATGGGCCCAAAGTGGGTCTTGCAGAATGTACAAAAGATGCTTGAAAAGTAAATTTACTTGCCTGCTTCTATTTGTTCAGGCTTCTTTATATTGGTGGACACTCTTGTTTTGTTGAATGACTATCAACAAAAGTTTTATGAAGGTTTGTAACTTTCTATGTGTCTTCCTTTGCACAGATTTCTCAAAACAACTATTACCTTTCCCTCTTCACATTGTGAACATTGTGTGTAGATGTGTGTGTGTGTGTGTGTGTGTGCGCGCGCAAACACGCACACTGGACCTTTGAACTCAGAGCCTCATAGGCTTGCTTTCCTTTGTTCACACAGGTTTGGTGCTCTACCACTTGAGCCACAGCTCCATTGCCAGCTTTGTGCTGCTAATTGGGCATGGACTCTTCTTCCCAGGGCAGCTTTAAACTGTGATCTTCAGATGTCAGCCTCCGGAGTAGCTAGGATTATAAGTGTGAACCATCATCACTGACAAATTTTAGAACAAATTTTTCCTGTGGAGATTTTCACTGACAGTAATAGTTATTTCAGAATAATATGCGAAATTAGAACACTTCATTATTGTTGAACAGATTGTTAATAAGTACATCCTCCCATCTTAGTCTGTTTTCTGTTGCTTTTCTAGAATTCTGCATGCTGAGTACTTTATTAGTGATCAAAGTATGTTTGGTTCATAGTTTTAAAGACTGAGCAGTGCAAGATCACGAGATATTTTACCACATCAAAACACTGCAGAGAACAAATGAAGGACAGGAGAAACAGAGAGAAAAATGGGTGGCCCTTGAAGCCCAGGCTTCAAGAACTAACCCATTTTCATGATTAACAACATCAGCCCATTCAGAAGGGTAAAAAACTCGTAACTTCATCACCTCTTAAAGTTCTATATTCTGACACCTTACCATGCCAATTAAATTTCCACAAAACATTTGGGGGAGACATTAAAACTGTAACAACTTCCTTCTGCATTTACTCAAAGTATTTTTCTTGATATTGTTAATTTAGTGGAATTTATCTGCTGTGCTTAAGAGTCATAAAAATAGTAATTATGTGTGTCCTTCAACTATACATGGAGGCATTTTTTTTTTTTTTTGTCGTTCATGGGGCTTGAACTCTGGGCCTGGACGCTGTCCCTCAGCTCTTCAGCTCAAGGGGAGCGCTCTACCACTTGAGCTACAGCGCCACCTCCGGTTTTCTGGTGGTTTATTGGAGATAGGAGTCCCAAGGTCTCTCCTGCCTGGGCTGGCTTTGAACCGCAATCCTCAGATCTCAGCCTCCTGAGTAGCTAGGATTACAGGCGTGAGCCACCAGCGCCCGGCCACATGGAGGCATTTTTAAAGGTACTTTGCATACGATAACAGCACCCTCATGAGTAAAGTAACTGATGCATAGTAGGAATATCATTAACTTCCTTTAAATGAGCAAATGAACAATTGTGAGAGTGAGTGATCACTTATGACAAAATGGAATATGGACTTGACATGCTAGTTAATAGATGGATATGAAATTTGAATGCAATTTGAATACCATATTCTAAGTTACCAATCAATCATTTCATTATTATAATACATTTCAGAATGGTTTATGATGAGGACCATAATCCTGTCATAAAGCATATGATCATCACCTAGTAATGTGTTTGAAATCTTGCCAGCCAAAATGATCAATAAGTAACTTTATCCTAATTAGAAGCTTTTTTCATAACCATATTATATTTGTTAACTTTAAAGAGTTATTAACTGATTTAACCATTTGTCTAAAAACAGTACCCCGTGTTTCCTAGATGCATAAAATTAAGGAGAGTAATTTCTCAAATTTACCAAAAATTTATAAACATCCAGTTAACTAGGTGACAGAATGCTATAGCTGAATTATAGTTTATGTGGAGTTTTATTTTATTTACTTTTTCCTCCCTCAGTCCATTGTTCTAGTCTCCTTCTAAGGGTCCCCATTTTTGTTTCCTTGCTCTTTTGTCTACTTATTTTTCATTTCTTCTAATATTCTGCCTTCTGTCAGTCAGCAGCTTACTCTTATTTTTCCTACTGTTTCCTTTTACTAAGATCATGAAGAAAGCAGTGCCTTCATAGACATATTGTAGAGTGTGTGTGTCTGGCAATGGTATATTTCAGCATTGATCCCCATTCTTCTATCTGTATCTAGCCCCCACCCAACAATGTTATTTGCTCAACTCAGTAGAAATTGCAAACATTCAATCTCTTGTTAAAGAAGGATTAAGAGTTTCAAGGCCAAAAAAAAACAGAGCAGATCAGACAACCCATTTTACTAAGGGATCGTTTGTGACTGAAGAAGTTGCACACCCATAAAATATCCACAGCCTTCCTGTGCTCTTCTTCTGGAATATATGTACTGATCTGAAACTTAACCATGGGATTGGCTTTGGCAATGGGGCATTCCAGTGGTGTCTAGACCTTCAAAAGTATCTGGCGCTTCTGCTTGTCCTTCAGTTTTTCTTCCATACCCATTTGAAGTCTTAGTTTATCTATGGGGCCATAGGAGACTCAATCTCTAATATCCATTAATCTTACCTGAGTCCATTCCATATTTGCCAGCACTAGCCAGAAGTCAATAACATGGCAAAACCAAATAATTGACATTTTGAGCTCTCAAGTTTTAGAGAGGCTTATTATATACCAAAGCCAAATATACTAAATGAAAGCAGAGTTTACGCCCATTACGTTCTAGCAGGCAGCATTATGCTTGTTTGTTGATCCTTTCTCTCATCTCTGTGACCAGCTCAGGTCATATTAAGGAGCCATATCAAGACCCTGTATCACCACTACCAACTGAGCCCCTCAACTACTTTCTAAACTCTACACTTTCCTGCTTCTCTAGTTCCTTCTTCAACTTGCAACTCCATATCACTAAACTGGAAAGCGCCAGTAACCATGATATATATTTTTTTGTTTTTGTGACTATTTGGTCTCCTATTTGGTCTCCATCTTTACCTTGCATGTTCAATGTATCAACTTCCATTAAGTAGTCACAGTAACCTTTCAAAAGCATTAGCCAGTTGTCATCATTACAATTTTGATACCCTCTTTGACAACATAATACAATTGAAGTGCTTTGGTTTGAGTAAGTGGTCCCAAAGACCCCTGATTAAAAGCTTTGTCTTTATGAGACTTAAAGAGGTGATGGATTTTCTTAGGTCACTGGAAACATGCTCTTTGAAGGGATGGACTGTGGGACCCCTGGCAGCTTCTCTGTCTACTTTATTTCCTGGTCCTATGGTGATCAGGTTGCTTTTGATATTTATCAAAAGGCCAAATCAATGATCCCACCCATTATTGGAATAGAACTAGCTTCTCTTGTTTCCTCTAACCTAGCCACACAAGACTAACTAAAAATGTCATGCCAATTAAGATCATTGTTTAGAACATTAACTGTAAGTATGATACTGTACTCCTCTTATATCAATATACTTTTGTACCTTTTTTTGTTGTTGTTGTTGTTTATTTGTTGAACAAGGGCCAGGGCTCTTTTCCTGAAGTTTTTTGCTTAAAACTAGCATCTACCACCTTGGGCCACAGTTCCTCTTCTGGTTTTCTGATGGTTAGTTTTAAATAAGAGTGTCATGGACTTTCCTGCCCAGACTGGCTTTGAACTGTGATCTTCACATCTCAGCCTCCTGAGTAGCTAGGATTACAGGCATGAGCCACCAGCACCTGGCTGAATTTTGTACTTTTTGTTGAATACCTTCCCTATCCCTGGTACCAATCATTCCATTCTTTGTCTCTGTGTTTGACTATTTTAGCTCAATTTGATACATGATATAATATATCATGTATCCTTTTTGTCTGGCTTATGAGCCTTATGTCCTTCAGATTCACATTGGTGAATCTGAGCATATCTTTCTTTATCAGGGTAAATAATATTCTGTCATATCTAAACTATATTTTCTTTCTTCATCTAGATGTACATTTAGATTGTTTCCATGACTTAGCTACGGTTCATCATGCTGCAATAAATATTTGATATCAGGTACCTCTAATCACATCACATCATTTCTCGACACCCCAATTTCAATTAATTTGGACATGTATCTAAAAGTATGGTTGCTACATTCTATGGTAGGTCTACTTGTAACTTGCTGAGGAACTTCTATGCTATTTCCATATTCTACATGAATATCAAGAGTGGATAAGAGTTCCAATTTCTCTATGTTTTTTCTAACATTTGTTGTCTTCTTTTGACTATAGGTATGAGATCACAGGTATGAGATGGTATTTTCAAGGTGGTTTTGGTTGGCCTTTTGGGATGATCAGAAATGTTGGTCCTCTTTAAATATAGTGGTGACCATTTGTGCATCTAAGTGGAAGGTCAAGTACTTTGCCTTCTTTTATAATTGATTTACTTTTTTAGGTTTATTGTACAGTGATGAACAGGAGGGTTACAGTTACATAAGTAAGATAATGAGTATGTTTCTGCTTATCGTTTCCAATCAACTTGTTTGTTTTTATGCTATGGAGGAGAAATTTTTTTTACAACATTCAGGAAAAAAATAAGAGGAAATAGGAAATAGTGATTCCACTGATCTGAATTCATGTCTGCAGCTCTTGTTTGTACAATCTGAAATTCTGAGGCTACTGCTATTGAGTTTTATCCCAAATTATTATGTGTCTTGTAGAAAGTTTTTGTTAATGATTATACATTATAAGTTATGGTCAAATTATTTAGATACAATAGTATAGTTAAAGGTTTTAAATTTTCTCTTAAAGTCAAATGGTTCTCTGTTTCAAATTTCCCCATTTTAGTGCATTTCTATTGAATTGTGTTAATATTGTTTCCTAGGACTACTAGACTGATTACAACATTTTTCACATAATTTTTTGTTTCTTTTGCCTATAAATTCTCTAAAGAAGTCTTTCCATAGTTTCCTGAAGTTAAAATCCATGGAAAATATTGAGGAATTTTGTCTTTTTTTCCCATAGACCTATATTTTTCATCTTGAATCCTGGTGAAGTCTTTATTTTTGAAATTATTTTTTCAGCAGCTTATATCATGATGCTTATCATGATGCTTATGTCTTCATATAAATCTACTTTTACACACATTATCCTGATTATTTGATTCCTTATTTAATAACATTTTCTTGTAAGCCTTTGCAATAAGTACAACTCTATGGATAATTTTTTCCATAAAATTGGTATACTTGATATAAAATGATATCTTATATCATTTTATCTGTCATACAAGAGAGTCTCAATTGTGTTTTCTAGTATTTAAGCTATTGATTTACCAAGACTTTATTTAAAATCAATTTTGAGGCAGGTATACTGTATTTAGTGAAGGAAAAATAGATGAAGATTAAAATGTGTTCTTTGTCCTAACTAAATTTATAAACCTTTTTGGGGTTTGACTCCAATGAGGTAGAAAAGTGTCTGGATTTGTCTTTGAAAGAGAGAAATTTAGTCCAATTTACTTTCACATGGTGTCCAAATAAAGGCCCTTATATGCAAAATAATAACAAAATATAAACACAAATCTGCTTGTAGAAGTTATAAATATATAAATATAAACAGATGCTTTCCATGAATAGTTTCTGTGTTTTATGTAGTATGTGCTATATGAAACCCAGTTTTAGATCATCTGGCTTCATCCTCACTGTAGCCCCTGGGTATATTTTATCTATCTTTTACAGATGAGGAAATGAAACTGAGTTGAGTTGCAAAGTCAAATATCACTCAACACAAATTACATACTTAGTCAAATTTGTGAATGAGATAATGAACTGGGACTTAAAGCTAAGGGAATATCAACTCAAAATCATTGTCTTAAGCACTGTGTATGCATATGTATGCATGCATGTATGTATTAAAACCTCATCAAATAGAAAAATCAAAAACAACTTTGGGGGCCTGGGGGGAAGGGGATGGTGGGGGTAGGGATGGGAGAATGAGCAGGGAGGGAGATGGGAGGGCAGGGATGGTAAGAGGAAACAAAGGAGGAGGCAACAATGCTTGATAAGAAATGTACTCATTTCCTTGCTCATGTAATTGTAACCCCTCTGTATGGCATTTACACAATAAGAAAAAACGTATTAATAAAAATGAAAAAAATATCAAAAAGGTTCTAACTAGTTCTCAAAAATGCAGACTTCAAAAATAAAGGTTTAGTTAAACCAATCATCAATTATGATTCTGTTGTTAAGATCAATTTTCTACTTTTTCTCATTTAAGTAGACCTTGAACCTTAATTGGGCATTTTAATATACAAGTGTTGATAAAACTTGGCTCACATGATAGCCCCCAAATATGAACTTTGATAGCCAATAATCAGTCATAGAATTAATTAAGTCTAGATAAGAGATTTAAATTATAATTAGTCCTGAGAATTTGCATATAAATAGAAAATCAATTTATGTTTTTAGGAAACTTACTGTGCAAAACTATCCAGTACCTAGTCTGAAGTAATTTATTCATGAGAAATAAACAAGAAAAATTTAACCATCTAAGTCACTTCTATACATTACAATAGCTAGATACTCTCATAGGTGACAACTTGCTCTTAAAGCTAATTTCAAAAAAATATTTCCTTCAGATGTAAAGTATCAAATATGCGTATTTATCTCCAAATATATTTTCTGCTAATAGATAGGACAAACACTTATTCTGGGAAGTTAAAAAAAAAAAGGTTAAGAAAGTGTGGAGAGCATTTGTGACACTCGTTAATTACGCTTAGATAACAACTGTTGACATTTTTATGATACACACATTAAACATCTAACATAGTGGAAAAAGCTGTAGTGGTGTCATTAGAAATGAATTAGAAAATTAGATATTGCATTACTATTTCCATAAAGAAAAGTGTATTTGAAGTTTAATTTATATGCCTTCTTTTAATCAGTTTACATCTAAATATTATCTGTAGCTTTCAATATGTGTAGTAGTTCAGAATGTTAAAATCATTTTGCAAAGAATTGAAAGTAAGAAAAATTAAGATCAGATGAAAATAAAAAAGTGAAAAAAAATCATAATATAAAGAGCCAATGTTATTTTTCAACTACAGCATAATCATAGGTAAAAAATGTTTTTGCTATAAGGTAAGGCCAATACAAGGATTCCCAGAATTCTAACTTAAGACAAAATATGAACCCCCTAAGGAATTTCAGTATAAACAACAAAGATCTAATTGTTTGCCTTGAAAATTGGGTACATAGTTTACTTAGCTTAATATTCTTGAATAACAAAGGAGGGATTTGGGGAGTGGGGGTGGAGGTGGAGGTAAATTGATGATCCCTAGCTTGAGGCATGAGAAAGATGTTCAGCCTGGGAAGTGCTGAGTTTAGAGCAGGAATAGATCACTAAGTGGATAATTAATGTGGCAAAGATAGGAGCTCTGCCCTTCTACTTTGGTTTATTCTCACACTCAGGACATAGCTTATAGCCCAGAGGAAGATTTTTGCTTTAAAGGCTGCTCTTTCTGAAACTTTGGGTTTTTCTGTGGCTTATTGAACTAGTCTCTAAAGTTCATGGAGGGTCAAAACAGAAGATATCTCCTTCAAGACTTTAAATAGACATTAAAGGAAGAAAGTCACTTGGAAGACTTTTCACAGTCTTCTTCAAAGATGTAATCTACAAAGGAGTTTACTTAATAACTTTAAGAGTTTTAATCAATACCTTCCTCCCCCCCCTCAGTAAAAGTTTCATGTTAATCAAATTTGACCACATAAATTAACCATCTAGATAACCCTAAAGATTAAATCAAATGTTTAAGAGTAGGAGACAGTCTGCCATAGATTTATGTCTTGATTCTGTCCACATTTTTTCCTGTCCATATATTTTATTAACAGAATATTCAATTGGAAATATTTGACTCAATAATAATCACTAGCTAAACAAATGTAATAGTACTATCTGTACTTATTTCCAACTTTGCAGCTAATGCCAACATATTAGCTTCTTTCTTAGCTTATTTAAAATGATGCTACATCTTGCTTAGTATGTCATATGCATAGTAGTCAGGCAGTTAGTAACAGCTTAGATGGGTTTTAACAAAACATTATCTCTATTGGTGTGATTGCAATAAATATACATAATCAGATAAAGGAGTGGTATATTTCAACAACAGTAAAACATATACTGACTAATTTTTGTCAATTTGATCCATCAGATATTCTTGTAATGTAAGAGTAGTAGTGGTTATCATTATATGTTTCATAGTCATACCTACGATAGGAATAAAAACAATGGTCACATCATTTGGGCAATGATGTTCTATATTTTGAAACACAGAATAAATAACTTTAAATTTCCCATTTTTACTGCGTGTTGTGTGTGTGTGTGTGTGTGTGTGTTCACACACTTGCACATAGATCATGTGGCCTCATTTAAAAGCCATGGCTTCTATAAAATTTAATTACATCTCCCTGCAGCTTTAAATTGTGAGTGGCTTTAAATCAAGTGTGTCTTCAAAACAGGGGCAGCTTCTATTAAATTTAATTACGTTTCCCTGCTTACTGCACAGTGGAGGTAGCTCCTAACAGAGAGTATCTTATGTGAAAAAGGCTCAGTAAAGGTGTGGAAGCAAAGTGGATGGCCTTCATTTTTCTTTGAAATGAGTAAAAATACTGCTCCATGCCACAGTCAAAATATTCTGGAATCATATCTAGTAACATAAAACAAAGCCAAGAAGATTGAATTTTCCATGCTATTTTCACATATGATATGTACATTTTTGGAAAGATTCCATTTATGCTAATGTTCAATACATTAAATAAGAATTCAAAAGATTGAAATGTAGAAAGTCTTTTGCATGATATTTGAATTTCAGAACCATATGTGTCACTAATTTCCAGCCATCTAAAAGGGATTAAAGAAGCAAAGCAGCTTGAAATTATACTTTCTTTTGTTAAAAAAAAAACAAACAAACAAAAAAGATTCCTAGGACAGTTATTCGTCATCCTCAAAGATGACAAAAGTTATTTTTCTTTTTTTAAAGAAGTATTGTATGATTTGATTTTTTATGATTTAATAATTGCTTGACCTTATAATTTTTGGATCAAATTCTAAAATTTGGCCTGAAAAAATCTGAGGTAAATTAACCTAAAAAAAAGAAGCCAAACAGAAACAAAAACAAAAACATATCACCTTTAAAAATGAGATCAATACAGAGTACCTATGTTGTTAGGTACTTATTGAATATTGATATCTAACTCCAAATAATATGTATTGCTTTACCATAAAAATTTCTATAAGGGCACACTATGTGTACTTCATAATATTTACTAATATATTCTGATATAACTTGTTCTTACTATTATTGCTTCTGAGACGACAAAAGAAGGTAGATTTTTACAAACTGAGTCTCCCTCCAGGACATAGAACTTTAAAGTATGTTACCATTAAGAGAATGTAATATTTAGGCAAATGGACCTAATTATAATAAATGTTACAGACGTTTAGATTTCCCATGCTTGGTCTTTCCTTTTTTCCTTTTCCTTTTCCTTCTGTTAGCTGGGGCCTTTCCCTGTTATGAAGGCAAAATAAGTCTTTTACTCGTAAGAAAAATAAAATGTTAAAACATTTTCTGATATTGTCTTTAATAAAATTAGCTCATACAGTTGAGATTCCTTTGGACACAGAGACATCTGCCATGTAGCGCTCTAGTCCTGAAAAGTACCATGCCCGGCGAGACATGTTTACATGTAAAATAAACAGACTGG
Organism: Dipodomys ordii; assembly: GCF_000151885.1. NCBI lineage: Eukaryota > Metazoa > Chordata > Mammalia > Rodentia > Heteromyidae > Dipodomys > Dipodomys ordii. The sequence goes on from NW_012267233.1 coordinate 16,798,645, forward strand.
TGATAAGAGAGGGAACTCTGGCAACCTGTCTGTTTTCTGGGATATACAGAAATGTGATGAAGACAGCTATTTATTTCCAAACATACTTCCAACTAAATCTTTAAAAAAATGTTTTACTTAAATGATATACCTGTGAGCTTGTAATTTGGCTTGAAATAATAATTTCAGATATCTTGATAGGTATCACTAGTGTGTTTGCATGCCCATGTCAAACTGAAATTTTGAAATAGTCACTTTCTTATTTAGGTGAAAGTTTATGAGAAATCAGTCTTGATGGTCCTGTTTTGTCTTACAGTCTATACTCCCTGCATGAAAAAAAAGAAGAATTGGGTTCTTCAAGCTCTAGAGACTGAATGCATAAGCTTAGGATGAGAATTCTCTAAAAATTTACATTTAGTCAATTGATTTTGTATATTTAATTATACAACATAGACCCTCACACACCATTATATTTTCACCTGAATTTGTCAACACTTTACAAATTCATAGGCATAGCTTCTAAATATGATTTACAGAATACTTGTTTAAATTAGAGTCATTGGGCTGATTGGCTGACTGTGCCCAAAGAAATTACAAACCAAAATGCTCATTAGTAAGCTGTGTGTGTGAGGGTTGAAGAAGACAGCACAAAGCTTAGCTTAGTACTGGTATTCTCATATACCAATATTACACACTCCCTAGATTTCAATGAGTGTGTTTGCTCACTGAATAGCAACAGGGATTTTTTTTTACTATATTGCAATAAGTCATTTTTATTGCATATAAAATGTTTTCTACATATACTTCTATATGTATATATATACATATATATGCATTACGTTGCAAAGCTTTCTGCATTCCATTTCCACTACATCTAAATACCATATAAAATAAAATGATTAAAATGTCACTGGGTCCACATGCATTCCATTTTTGCAATAAGCATTTCTTTTGACAAAAGAGAAATGCTGTTTAATTTCAATGTGATTGTGAATTTTGTAAAATGGGGATGTAATAGCGTTTTACTTAAACTTATAGCATCTTCTGCTCATATTGTGTTTCAGAATAGTCCCTTCATAATTAAAGTGTCAAAAAACACATTTGTAACAAGAATGATGAAATTCATTCTGAATAATCTGTTAGCAAATAATAACCTGCATTTCCTCTTCTCCAGCAGAATCATTTAATACCTTTCAATCACTTGCTTCTTCCCTTTTTACCCTCTTTTTTTCTTGTTGCTCTTAGAAAATAACTTCTTATGACAGCTTAAAACTATTTTATGGGCTTAATGGAGGTATTTCTTTAGTTGGAATGTTACATGGTTAGGAAATGTTTCAATAAATATGTAAAATACTCTTCATGTACCCTCCTGCATGCCTTCTAACCTGGTGAATTTCCAAAACAATACACAAGGCAGACAAGCCTATGGAGAAACAATCCTAACTTCTCACCTCTCCCCCCATCATCCATTCTCTTTCCTATTTTATTGATGAAAACAAAAATCTCATATTGAAAGATTCTCTACCATATTTAGATACAGAAAGGGTACCTTTTTGGTGCCATAAGAGTATGTTTGTGAAATTGAAGGAGCAAGTCAGATTATTCTTAGATATTTTCGATGATTTTATCTTGTTTCCTTTTAAAAATAATATTTATCTTAAGTTTACAATCTAGAAAATTAATTTAGAAAACATTATATGCATGCATATACATATACTCACACACACACACACACACATACACACACACACACTTGCTGCGGACTGTGAATCTGAGTAAACAAGAAATTCCCATGTAAACAGTTTAACCAAGATCATGAGAATCAATGTAGCTTAATATTTTCAGACCACTTAACACTTGAAATTTAGCTTTTTTAGAAAAGGAATTACTGGATCAGGCACTCACAATGATACACATATTTATACAGCACATACATCATGAGTTGTTCTATATCTTTTGCATTTAGTTTGATACAATATTCAGGCTGTAAAACAATAACCATGCGTTGTATTAGAGTCTTTCTGAAGATTTGACCCCAGTGTAGGTCAAGCATAACTTTAAAAGGGAAAGAAAAAAATCTTTTGGAATATTTTATTCTTTAAAAACGTTTGTGCCATCTACTGCAGCTGCAAAGCCATAATGCTTTCATTAATGATCACATCTGGGCTGCATTAAAACAGGAGCCTTTCCCAACCCTGGAGTATTTGTCAGATTGAAAGTTTTTCTCATAGCTCCTGAAGCTTTTCCAAAAATCAAGGGCTAAGACACAGAACAGACCTTGTCACGAGCTGGTACCAGGTTTAAGTACATTCCTGCACTGTTATTCACTGTCTGGCTGTAATTCGAGGTACATCTCCCTTGTGCTCACTTTATTAACTTACATCTGACTAGCTCTTTTGTTTCTATTGGAAATAAAGAAAAACAGAGTTTGTTGAAGAATAGTGCTGTAGACTGATTTTTATTTTTCCACACATTTGTTTTTTTCTTCCTACATATTTGCTCTTTAAAGAAATTTCCTCATAGTTGAACCACTTGCATAATTAAAAAGGTAGATAATACAGGGAATTCACAATAGACCTCTCTTTCTATTAGACATTACAGAAAAGAAAGAGGAGAGCTACACATATCTTAATTCATCTCACTGTTTTCTTTCATTTCTACTATTAATTTTATCTTAGAAGTGGGAAGAAAAATAAAAGGATTCTCTTATCCATACACATGTGAAAAGAAAGTAAAATCGTCTAAATTTTGGAGGAATTATTTCAACAACGTATTTTATAATTGAATTTGTCAGTGAAATGCAGAAATGTCATGACATTAAATACAGAATAGATCTATTCTTAAAAAACTTTCAAAAAGTCCTAAAATATGTTAGGATGAAATAAGCCACCAAACTGAAAAAGAAAAAGAAAAACTTTAGTGAATCCATTTGGAATATTCTGTAATGATTAAAAATGTTTATGTTCCATATAGTAACATTTAAATTTTCTATTAATCTATGTGCAGCACACATGTCTTTATTAAAGGGACCCAGTGCTCCAAATCTTAGGACAAAATGGAAACACAAACATTTCAAAACTTAAAAATATCATATAGGAATCAAAAAAGTAACCAATGCTTACACAATGTGATGTATACTGAAATCAAGGTAGATGAACTGTGCAGCTAATGACAGTGTGTAAGGAGGCAATCTTTGGTTTAGCCTTTGAAGGATGGATACAAGTTTGTTAGTTCCAAAATGTTCATAGATTTTAGTGAATTTTGGACATTCACTTTTTACCTAAAACTATCTATTATTATCTTGTGAGGGTGAAAGTATTTTACTATTGTATTAATTTTTTGTTTTGTCTTTAGCACTGATTCACAAACTAGTATTATTTTGACAGATCTTTTACTGACAGGCCTCAGTAATATTATAATATAAAGATGTTTTTTCTCCAACAAAAGTAGAGCTTACTTTTAGCACAAATAATAAACACAAAAGAAAAACCCTCGAAAGCCAAAAGTACCCAGATGATTTGTGAAAGTGACAATTCCACTAATTTTCTCTGGGCTATAATTTTTCTGTAAAAAAAATGGGAATGGTATTTGTCTCATGAAGTGATGTAAAGAAAATGAGTAATTATTATTTTCTCAAAGAAGAAACACCAATTTGGTCAGTTACCTTTTCTAATTGATTGATGCAGTATTTCAAGATATATTTCAGAACATTATCTATCTATCATCTATATCTATCTATCTTTATCCACCTATCTTTATAATTATCCTCTATCTAAATATATATATCTACACACATGATATTGATGTTCACATACTTGAATAAACAAGTACAAGTTATTCTGTAATTAGCATTTCATAAAATAGACTGATGGAAAACACAATAAACAATAAAACTCTGGTAGTTCACCATCACCATACTTTGAGTTAAAGTCTTCATGGGTGACATGATGTGTACACTGCCATAATTTAATCCTCTCAGTAAAAAACTATTGAAGTTTTCTCTCGGTAATGGTTGCATCTTTCATTGACACCTTCTTAATAGCCAGTCAAATACAGCAAAGCCTTAGTCTTCAATCAGTGTTTGCTATTTACTGTATCTTATTCTCAAAATTCAGACTGAGGATTCTCCAGAGAGTCTTTAGCAGGAGAGATAAAACCCAGAACTTTTCGACTGAGTTAAGTCACCTGTGTCTATACATACAATTATCATGGTATATAAAATGTTAAACAAAAATTTTCCAATGTTAAATGAAATACAGTGCTATAATGCTTACTGAACATGCCAGGAAATGATATGATCAAACTCTTCCTTAACCTTTAGTTAAATAAAATATATACATTTAAGAGAATATAGGTTGGAAACCAGGCTTTTCTTATTCATTGTTCTTTAAGTGTACTTCATTGGACTGAGACGCTGAAAGGACCTGTTTTACTTAACAAAGCCTGCTAGCTATATTTTTTATGGAAATTCTCTTTCAGTTTATAACTCATATGAATGTCAATGTCAAAGTAACAACTGCACCACTGGGATGAAATGGATAAAAGACTCCTGGTCAGATGAAATTCTCTTTCCATTAAGTTTTACCCTTCATGTTTCCCATTAGGCATTGTCAACTCAGCTTCTTTCTTGAATGAGAGTGGCCAGCCAGCTGATGGATTATGCATGGTACAGTACAGGAAAGGAAAGTACTTCTATTTCTATGTGCTTTCAAAACTCTTCTATGGAAAATGAATATAGACCAGATCGTTTTATACATATATTGGGAAGAGTTTTATTTACTCATCAAAATGTTGATGCTATATGTATTGTATGTACATATACCTACAATAATAATGCAATCTTTCTAATAGTTTGATTTCTGTGTAGAAGTGAATATTTGACTTTATCTTACTTTATTTCATATCACATGTCTGCTTTATAGGTATGAATACATTTCACGAACACAAGCTTAAAACATATTATAAAGGTGAGATTGGAAACTAAATAAAACAGTTGATATGTGTGCACATAATTTGTTTACATGTATGTTTCAAAGATTTTCCAGGGATGAATACTTACTAATTATAATAAAAAATTTTTAAAAATGATTGAAAATCTCTTTCTTGAAAGTTAATTGCCTTAGAATAATGGCTATGAGTTTGCAGTTCCTACCAACTTAAGAATTCGTAATCAAGTTCTCAACATGACTGCTGGTAATATCATTGTACTATACATGAAAGTAAAATAATATTAAATGTACCATGGAATATTCAGAAGTATTAAACATACTTTAAATACATTTCAGTGTATGCAAGTAATAGAGTCAAAGTGTGCATTTTATAACATAAAGATTTTAGAAAAAGTTACCAAGTAAGCATCACTTTCTTTCTTCTTCAAGTTTTACTAGGATAAATATTCTCAGAATAAAGATTTCTCATTCTAAAAGGAGAATTGCCGAATAACCCACTAAATAAAAAATTACAGGATAGACAAAATGGGGATTGTATTAAACTTGCTTCAAGGAATCAGCAGTTGGAGAAACAAAGGACATAAGAAACATGTTAATGTAAATGAATCAATGAACTTTTCCATATATTAGATTTGAAGAGTTAAAGAAATATCCTAAATGTAGTATTTTCATTATCAGACACCTGGAAATACAATAATGTGGAAGGAAACACTCACCGGATGCCTAGTAGGGTATTGTCTCCTATACCTTCTATATTTAATCACCCAACCAATCTCAAATCTGTCCCAAACTTTTCACTTTTCCAACTACCAACTAACATAGCCTTTGAATGGGTCCCTCCACTTCTAGACAGAATCAAGGTTAAGAACCACAATGTTGCTAGAGCTACCTTAATTTAACATGTTTTTAACTTCACCAGCTTTGTGACCATCAGGACAGAACTGGTTTCCTTTTCCTGATTGGAAAATAATCCCTTTAGAGTCTCTTACTTACTTCCTTGTATCTGTGTACATGTAGTGATTTCATGATAATCACCACCGTTTTCTGGGTGCTGACCATCTCTTAATTCTCCTTCTTCAATCTCACCTTGCTTATTCCTATGATTTGAACATTCAACCATCATTCTTTTCCTGGATACCTTTTTCTAGGTGGGCCTTGACTCTTCCTCTGTGCTTCTCTATCATTAGAGAAGCTGATATTGCACTGCACAGAGCAGAGAATTCCATATATTTTATAAGACACTGGGTGCTTTGCATTTCATAAACTCATGTTGGGATCAAACTCAAAATTTAGCAACAATGAGTGTGCAAAGTATGTATTCAATGCAGATTAATGGATGTATAAATTAATGTTTGATTGTAAGAAACTTTAATTGAGGAACACATTTTTCTTATAGTTTTTATTTTTTTCATAGGATTTATAGTTGGCAGTCCTAGTACAGCAGTTCAGTTAGGTTAAAAAACATTTTTTCAGTTTGAAAGTCTGAATATTGCACAAGAAAAAAAGTACTGTCAACGTATATAGTGAACAGCATTTTGATTCATTATGTCGTTCCAAGTAGTCTACTACTTTAATTATTTAAGAATCTCACATTTTGCTTCTTGGAAAAGCAGGTAGTAAATCCAAGTCTCCATTTCTTCAAAAATACTGCAATTAACAAATTATTTCTGCAAATAAACTCATGTGTTTTTATAAATTGTTCATAGAATATATATTTGCATAGAACTGAATAAATAACTGTTTGGTTTTATATCGGCATGCATATTGTTACAGATTTCAGTCAATTTTAATTGTTTCCCATTATTTCCTAACTCAAAACAATTCTGTTCCTCCCCGTCCACCTATGACTTTTGTTCTTCCTTCACTTAATGTTTTTATCTACCTCGGCTGTTGCATCCTGCTTCCTAGACCATGAATAGGACTGACTCTCCTGATCAGTTCACCATTTGTTCTCAGCTATTGCTGCGATAGATTTTTAACTGGCTTATTTGTTTCCAGCATGCTCTTTTGTAATGCATTCTTAACACTGTCATCAGAATGATTTTTCCAGGGCTCATATCGTATCATGGTCTTCTCCTACTCAAAACCATTCAGTGAGTCAGGTGTCGTGGTTCACGTCTACGATACCAAATTCTGTTGAAGAGGACGCAGAACACCATGAGCCTGAGGTAAGCCCAAACCAAATAAGCAAGACCTTATCTCATATACAAAATGCCAATGGGCTAAAGGTATACTCAAGTGGTACAGTAAATCTTCAGAGCTCTGAGTTCAGTCTCCAGTACTCCCATGCAAACAAATATACAATAGCAACAAAAAAAATTCACTGAAGTTAAAAACTTTTAATTTTATTTGGATAAATCTGTTAACTATTAGGGCTAACATTTACTTCTGACATCTCCTCACCTCATATGTTTAGTAGACAAAACTTCTCTGAGGGCTGGGAAGGTGGCTCAGTGGTAGAGTACTTGCCTTGCATGCATGAGGCCCTGGATTCGATTCCTAAGTGCCCACATAAGCAGAAAAAGCCAGAAGTGGCGCTGTGGCTCAAGTGGTAGAGCACTAGCCTTGAGCTGAAGAGCTGAGGCACAGTCCGCAGGCCCAGAGTTCAGGAAAAAAAAAAAAAAAACATCAAAAAAAAAAAAAAACCCAAGCTTCTCTGAGTTCTTTTGTTTTAACACCCTCCCCAGAAAGTGGAGTAGGGAAGATTGTGATATTCTAGCATACTGTTCTCTTGTCTTTTCATTGGATGAACTTCTTCTTGGTTAGGAATTTAAATGCCTTTCTAGTTTGTGGATCTTTATAGCCAACAAATCTCAGAGAATATCACATCTCATTTTAAGTACTTAGCACACTTTAATGTAATTACTTGTTTTAATGTGTCTTTCTAGAAAAATGCTATAAGGTCTAAGAGAATAATGTTCTCTTTCCCAGTAATTAACAAGATGGGAATATAGTAAATAAACAAGATGGTGAATTGATTTTGTGGAAACACACATTTTTCCCTTTGTTTTTAGGAAGTCCGTCTAAGTAGTTAAAGATATTTGCTTAAGATGTAGGGAAGATTAAAATTATATTAAATCTTTGCAAAATTTTTGGTTTCCTGGTGTGAATAAAATGGAAAAATATGAAACAATTAATACTCTTTGATTCCCTGTTGCTTAATGTCATTATAAGTAATAAAAAATGACAGTTAAGGAAACTAAAAATAAAACTACTAATACTATGTTAATTGTTTTAAACTTATCCAGCCTTCAGACAATGCAGGACATCAGTTACAAGTACAAATGATCACCCTCTAATGTAAATTAGGCTCTGGTATTCAAATGCTTCATGGTAGTTCCCTTGAAATACATTCTTCTCTGGTTCTAATCATGTTGCCGTCCCTCTAAATACAGTGACTTTAAATTGCAGTTTGAAAATGACTGACCTCCTCCTCTCTGTAGCATTGTTAGAAAGGAAGCCACAATGGCACCTATCAGGCTAACCAAATTAGAGCAGTTCACAGAAGGCAGGCTTATATACAAATGTGCTTAAATAACAGCTATATCTCTCAACAAGAAAATGACAGCCCTTCAGATAAAATGCCTTTATTATTTACTTTCAACAAGTTTCTATAGCCATGGCCTGACTATGGTTGAGTCATTTCAATAATCTTGTTAAAGGGCTGGTAATAAAAGAAAAAGCATTTCAGTAGAGAGAAATGACCTGCCTCCTGACATCTTCTAGGTTACTAGATGACAGTGATACGTAGATTACTTTTCTGTTCAAACAAACAAGAATATTGCCAGACCTTTTTTTTTTTCAAAAAAAAAAACACACTTATTTATTTCCACAAGGCACTGATGCAGCCTTGGCAAGAAAAGACAAGAGGCTACCCTGCAGTTTCACCACTGCCAGTAGGTGTAGCAGTTGGAGTAGTTTGACATGTGAAGTAGAAGATGGAGGTGTCCATGGGAAAAGCTTTCTAGCCACAAAAAGATGTAATGGCATCTACAGAGTCCATATCTCTTTTGTATAAACACGCCTTGATGAGTAATGATGCTTGGAAACATAAAAGAATTCTGGCCTTATTAACTTAAGCAGGAATGGATATCACAATTTATGTAGATACACTGCCTTTCAAAGTCCAATGTCTAAGTAATATGTAAGAATTTTATCTTGTGGTGATAGCTTAAAAACAGTTATTTCTTTGACAGTATTACCATACATTCACAAGAAGTTTCAGTAAAATTACCCAATATAATATTTTTTATTAAAACAAACATGCCGTTTTTCTTCACTCTTCCTTTGATCTATTACTTCTTAGGTACTTTTGATGTCTGAAAATGGAGAGAAGCTAATATCATGTTTTTTCACCTTTATATTTCCCAGATGTTATAATAATGTAGGACAGCTAAGTTGAAGACAGGTTCTAGAGCCTGAATTGAGGCAAGGCTGGAACATAGTAAAAGGAACAGGAAGGTTTATTAGAAAAGAAATATGGCAGAGAAAAAGAGCATGTGACATAGACATGCCACAGTGAAGATGGCACATGATCCCATCTCTGCCATCTGGTGCCAACTTTGGGGTTGTACAGGTTGACCCTCAGAAACAGAGAGAATTGGATTTTTTCGAAGATGCATTTCTGATTGTTGGATCTCTTTCGTGTTCTTTCTAAGATTTAGTTCTCCATCCTTATTTCCTCATTCGTTTGCACTCCACAGCCCCTCATTTCCTTATCAGGCAGATTTTGGCTTACCACCGTATCCTGCCTTCTACAAGTTGTACAAGCCTTCATTCCCTGCTTGCTTTTCTCCCATTGTATCATCACTGAACTATTCATATACAGTACTGAAAAACTTGGTGTCAAGGGCCAAAGAAGTAGAAAACATTGTAATGAGTTAAACAAGAAAGAGAAGGTATCAGTAATTTGAAGTTAACACAGTGTTTCTTTAATGTTTAAAATATTGTTTCTTCAATATTTAAAGTGTAGTGGTCACCAACTATGCAATCCTTGAATTTTCAATGTACAGTTGCATTGGTCCTTTAGTATTACCATGATCTATTACCTTCTCTACAAGGAAGAAATAGTTGGCAAGTAGACTGGATTCTCCCTAAGCTACTCAGCACTGAATCTGACTGTAGAGTGAACTGATGAATGAAAATTTCCATTTCTGAAAGGCTAAGTTTACTCCTAGGGTAAGTCTGTCTTGTAGTGAAAAGGTACTTAGCAACATTAGTGCTGAGAAGCAGAACCAGTCCAAGAAGTCAATGATCAGAAACAGACCTCCCTGTTATATTCTAAGTATTTCTCACTTTCTACCTTATTATAATGAGATAATATTTTGTAATGAATATTTCATCTTTTTGAGTCTTTATATTTTAATTAGCTTTTAGATGTTGGACAAAAGAGTTAACATTCAGTTTTTAGAAGATAACTATTTCTCCAGGTATAAAATTTGAGGCATTTTATTAGAATGACTTTCACAGAAGAAAATAGCTCTCAGTTTCCTATATTTTGAGTCAGAGGACTTGGTTCAGTTCTGTATTATGCTTTTAAACTGACCCATGCTGGGTTATCAGAGCTCTCTGAATCTCAATGTTTTAATGATAAGATGAAGACAACAGTATCCTTATAAGTAAATGGTATTACCAAGTAGATTTCATAGAATTATATGAATAGGGCTTTTTCATTATTCTTACCGAAATTATTATAAGAACATCAATTCTATTTACACTGACTATGACAATGATCACTGTAAATTAGTTCCCCTTGATAAGATTTGTGATTCAAAGGACAAGAACAGAATTAACATTGACTAAGTACATTCTTGTTCTACAGAATTGTCATGGCTGCATTAATTCTCATGTATCACACACAAACACACATGCATACATACCCACAAAGAGAAGTTTTCCCTTGGTGTATATCTTTATTTATTTAAACAAAAAACACTAAATTTGGATTACTCAATTGCTTTCCCAGGCACAGAAATGTTCATTGGTAGGGCCAGATTTAAACTTAAACTTTCTTCATCATACCTACCATTCTTAAATAATAGCTATGTGAATAATTGATATCAAGTAACGTGAACTAAAGTGGAATCAGCAATGGATAGTTTTTACTCTAATAATGGCACACTCCATCAAAAGATGCATCTGCATTTTGACCATTTAAAAAACGAGGAACACTGTCGCTGGTGGCTCATGCCTGTAATCCTAGCTACTCAGGAGGCTGAGATCTGAGAATTGAGGTTCAAAGCCAGTCCTGGCAGGAAAGTCCGTGAAACTGTTATCTCCAATAAACCACCAGAAAACCGGAAGTGGCGCTGTAGCTCGAGTGGTAGAATGCTAGTCTTGAGCGGAAGAGCTGACAGACTGCACTTAGGCCCAGAGTTCAAGCCCCAAGACCGACAAAAAATAAAATAAAATAAAAAATTAAAACATGAGGAACTAACATCTGTCCTAAAACATAATGTACATTATCAGTTAGCTTGCATATTTTTATAACAATAGACTGTTTTATCCAAACGATATGAACATATATTGTGTCTATATAACAAAGATCTACACTGTATCTTATACACTGTGAAAACTTTGTTTCTGTGTTACTGATTAGTTATTAAAATAATTTACTACAATTAAATTATATTTAAATTAAGGCAAAAGCTTTTAAATTGTATTATACCTTGAAGTAAGCTCAAGAGGAACAAATCTTATTCCATTTGAAAAGCACTAGGTGAATGAATTGTTCTGAAACTTGGGATTTAAGGAAATTGTTTGATTCCCAAGAGTTTTCTTAGAAACTGCCATTGTGGTCTTTCAGTGGAATAGTGGGAAAATTCATCAAATTCATTCCCTGACCTCAGCTTTCTTTTCTCAGGGAGATGATATCTTATAAGAACTATAAAAAAAAGAGTGCTCTTATGTCCATTGAGTAAACATAATTCTAGCATGAGGGTTAACAATTATTCAAGCAGCTCATTGAGCTGTGAGATCAAAACATGAAAACATGGTCATAAATGAATATCCTTTTATGATTTCAGGTGCTATGAGATGGTTTAAAGCCTCTCAAGTCATACAGGAGATTTCTCGGTAGCATTATTTGTTGGAGTCTATCTATAAAATCTCATGCAGGGGTGTTTTCAAAACTTTCTTGGCTCATTCTCCTCCATGCCACCCATAATTAAGTAGTTCTCTTGTCCACATGAAGTTGTGTTATATAAAACTTTCAACTTTGGCTTTAAGGATTAATTTCTTGAATGAAATAATGACTCTAAGACTCTACCTTTGGCATGAACACTCACTGTCTTACATTTGGTTTGGTTTCTTGACTGTCTTTCCTTCAATTACGCACCCCAATTTACAGCATAGGAAAACAGAAAGGTATTCCTGCTTCAACCTTGATAACCACTTGATAATTTTTCATCTGGTCTCATTGCTAAAATGTGAGATGGTATGTTATAAAAACAGCACACTATGATGGAAACTTGTTCAGCCACTTTGGGAAGCAGTATGGAGGTTCCTCAAAAGACTTCACATAGAACTCCCCTATGACCCAGCAATCCCACTTTTGGGCATTTACCCAAATGACCACAAACAAGACCATACTAGGGCTTCCAGCATAATTATGTTTACTGCAGCATTATTTACCATA